>NC_051847.1:203996253-204008188 GCF_002237135.1 Teleopsis dalmanni | reverse complement strand
ATACCTTCTGCTCAAAAAGTATTCGGATTTTGTAAATAAGACACAAATTTAAATTTTATTCCAAATTTATTTTATCTCCTTCAAAATATGCTCCTTCTGAAGCAATACACATATGCCAACGCTTAACCCAATCTTCCATACACTTTTCGTAGGCCCGTGCAGGTATGGCTTTTAGTTCCTTCAGCAAATTCTCTTTTACCGATGCAATCGACTCAAAACGCTTACCACGAAGGGGCAATTCGGGAACATGCAAAAATCGCACGGATCCAGATCTGGCGAATATGGTGCCTGAGCGATGACAGTGGTGCCCTGTTTGGTCAAAAAATCGCGTACAACAAGAATTTTCCATAGTAAAAATCGCTAAATGCACTTGAGGTAGTCTCACATTAAGAGCTGCTGTAAACAAACTAATTGACAGATGGCGCTTAAATTTGTACCATATGTCAAGAAAGGGTGTACCAACATAACAAAAAAAATTTTTTGAAAAAGGTCTATTACTTAAGGAGTAGTTAACAAACAACAAAATCCGAATACTTTTTGAGCAGAAGGTATATATATATGTTACAATTTATCAAAATTTTAAAAGGTTGGTTTTAATATACAGCTCCTTTTGGAAACTTTTATAACCTATATAAACTGCTGCTAAGTACATAAAAAATTTATTTAAAATTATATCACTTTTAAAGCGTGTTAATCTATAACTCAAGAACATAAAACTTAAAAGTATTTCTATTTGAAATAGTTTTAGTTATTTTTCTATAATGACGCATCTTAAATTAATTTAATGAGTCAAAACCTCATATCATTCATTTTCATTGTTCAAGTTTTCTTATATATAAATTCATACATATACTTTCTTTTGTTGATATACATACATATGAAATGTAGAATTAAATATTAAAATTTCAATAAAAATTGAGGAATATTTTTATAGAAAGCTTAAGTTTCTCTGTGCGTTTATATGAGTATACTATATTTTTCATAGCTAATCTTTTTATGTAACTGCAACTTATTACACATTACATATCATAACATACTATATGAAGTGCAAAAGTGTATAATAAATTTACAGATATATATCGTTATGCAGTAAAGAGCATATGTCAAATCAAACTCCATTAAAAATGTGTCAGATATACTTTATCTGCTCAACAAAACCTATTGATTGAATCATTTATTTATATCTGTTGATTTTAATCTATACTAGCCATTATATTATTTTAATAGAATGACAAATAAAAGTTCCATATAAACCTTTTGAGAAAACGCATCTTATTAAAGCGAGCAAAATCGAATAACAATATCCCATAATTATATTTTTAATTTTTTGAGTTGTAACTATAAAACTTAATGGAGGAGACTTAGTGGAAGAGAAAGTAATCAGTGTGCTTAATAAGAAAAATGATCCCGATTTGAAAAGATTGATTAACTATATTACAGAAAACTAATTATAAACAAATTTGATACTATTTAATTAACAGTTAAAACAATCGATTATTTTAAATTCTTTATATTTTCATTTTGGAATTGTGAATAGTTTTAAGCTAGAATGCAAATTTGTATAAATCCAACACCTCTGACAGACGACTAACAAGTTATTATCGTATTCTTTATTTTTCAATATATTTTTAAGTAATTCCAACCAATTTTTATTACATTTAAGGTATAATACTGTTAAAAAATTTTGAAATAAAAAAGTATCTATCTATCTGTCTATCTATCTATCTGTCTATCTATCTATCTATCTATGTCTATGTATCTGTCTATCTATATATGGTAACTACCACTAAAAACAACCGATTGGTAAAAATTTCTATTTGAGGAGTGATCAAATAGAACTTCTTATAAATGAAACCTTTTAAATTAACAATAATTCTGCCTGATATATAAATATAAGTATTTCTAAATATATATGCATTATATTATTAATATAACGTTCATCGGCTTAGATTTAAACCCAGATACTATATAATCCATGGATTCAAATGCAAGTTTTTAATAAAAAAATATTTTAATTTTTTACATTATTTTGACTAATCTTATAGATAAACAATTAATATTGAACTAAAAAGAAGGTACTAATAGTTTATGGTACTAATTGGATTTATTTTGATAAAAACATATGAATTTAAATTTCTAATATGAAAATTTATGTTAGTAAAGTCATAAAAACTCTATGTAAAAAAGAGTATTTAAGTTTTAGTTAAGTTAGTATTTTTTATTAAATTTTTAAGACTGTCAATTACTCACGAGTATATTTTTCTAAAAATTCCTGCATTGTAGTGTTTAACCACCAAGAAAGTAATAGTGGATATTAAGTCTTGCTTTTTTAATATCTAACTGAACACCAACTGCTAATATCAGTTGTCATATCCTACCATTAAAGCAATTAAATTGAGATATTTTGTGAGTTTATGTAATGTTGTCTTCAAAACTAGTTTGTAATTATCATCATTATTTTATATGTGTTTTAACCTTAGTTTATAAATATTTGAAACTAGAAATAATAATACATATTACATATTTTTAGTTGCTGAAGCAAATATCTAATGATACATATTTCTCATCTGTCCGTAAAAGAAACTCTGGTTTACTATTTGAAGAAGGTCTGTCCACAAAAATTAAAACCTTTTAAATAATAATGCACATGTTCTAATCAGTTTCACGATGCCTTGAGGTTGAGGTACCACAGCTTTGAATGTCAGTATTTTGCAAAAAGTAACTCAACAAAATATATTTCCCGACATATTTTTAAAATGTCAATAGCTACTTATATTATTTTTCTCTAGTTTACCTAACAAAGCATTCTCGTTCTAATGGTATCGATATTTATCGATAATTACAGTTCAAACGAATCTAAACAAGTTCACTGTTACAAGAACTTAAGTACATGACTTACAGTGTAAACACGTATACATACATATGTGCACTTACATAAATAACTCAATGCTTTCGATGCAGGCAAAATGGCTGTTGTCCGCCCTTCAATTAAAATGTCTTTCACTGCTAATAAAATTGTGGAGGTCGCCATAAAATCAGGAAAGTATGAAAAAATGAAAAAAAAGAAAAAATATTATATTTGTCTTTACTTTTTTCCGATTTTTATTTGTTTGTTTATATTGTTTTTAATCAATACTTTTTTGTTTTTGCAATGATATTTTCTTTTTAAATAGTTGATTGGACGCAGCTCATAGCACCAGATGCCATATACCATAAATAAAGAATGACAGCTCTGAAGGAGACTGTAGATATATCTGTATCTGCTTGTGTGCTTTATTGGAGTTGAGCTTTATTCGATTGTACGGAATTTCAAAGAAAATCAATTGTAAATAAAGTGTATCAATGATAAGCGCTATTGACGCTTATCATTTTCCTAAAAGAACGATAGCAAGTGAAATGTGAAAATAAATAAAATTTACTGTATTAAATTTTATTCCATTATGACGTAATGCAAAGGGATTGAAGAGCTTTCGGACTGACAATAATTGCTTTAATATTTAATAAGACACTAAATATCTCTGGCATTAAAATTGAATTCTTAAAAATGTGATAATTTAGCTTATGTTGGGGTTATAATAATACTTTAGATTTATTAGTTTTAAAAATTAAAATATCTATTGTTTTGTTTGTTTTATTATTTATGTTTATTTAGAGGTTCTTTATAG
This sequence comes from Teleopsis dalmanni, assembly GCF_002237135.1. Lineage (NCBI taxonomy): Eukaryota > Metazoa > Arthropoda > Insecta > Diptera > Diopsidae > Teleopsis > Teleopsis dalmanni. Next base: position 204,004,523 of record NC_051847.1, on the reverse strand, counting down.
AATTTACAAATCTTAAGATATTATTATTTAAAATATTTTTCTGTTATCTTCTTCTTTTCCTAACTTCTTGTGGAGACTTAACTTTAAGTCCTTGTACCGTTTAAACATGAAAATGAAAAAATGGTGTCTTATCGGTTAGTCGAGCTTTTTTTAAAGCATTGAAGAAAACAACCAATCATATATACATATGTGAAATAAGTTGAGGGTTAGTTAAATGAATTCACATTGTAGAAGAGTAAGCCATAATTCAATTGCACAATCTATGTACAAAGAGATTTTTTCGAACAGTAGTGAACTACAACAACGAAAATTCTTTTTATATTATTTTAATTAATTAAATTTTTGGCTGACAGTACATCTGTTTCGAGTATTGCTAAATACCCATCATCAATCTATGTACAAAAAAAAAAATTTGCAACAACAACGATGTTATCTTCTATATTATAGAAGTTTGTATGCACAAAATTAAATTATTTTAAGTGGATAATAGTTAACTTTGTAAATAAAGTATTATATATGTAAATTTCATAATTGAATTGTTATTATATAATATAATATAACTATACAAAGAGTATATTAACATGAAACAAAATGTAATAGAATTATTATACTCAACTAAATGATGTTGAGTGCTTAGCCCTAATTTTGTAGTTATTTTATTGATTTTGTAGTTTATTATTGATTTATTTTTATTTTTTATTTAATTTTTTTTATTTTTGATTTATTATATTTGTTTCAGTTTATTTATTTTCATTGAAAATTACATTTATTTTGTCGTTATTACAAATCTCAAAATTTCTATTATACGGTTTTTAAAATGTAGCATTTTTTCTAAAGAAATAATTAATATTTTAATTCTATTAAGTGATGTTTTAAGTTTATAAAAGGTTAACTTATGAATTTTATTAACGATTTTCGCAGACTTCATTTTTACTTAATTAATATAATTTAATTGAACTTTATTTTTCATTCACTGTCGGTATTAATTAATGCGTAACGTATAGCTTTTAAAATTTTTTTTTTTGTCGTTCTCCCCACCACATGTACGGTGTTAATTATTTCAATTTGGGCACACGCCACATCAAAAGAATGATAAAATCACTGTCAAGCCCCAAACGCCACACGACATAATTGTACGCACCCGCCAACACTTACAGTTGAGTGTATGCCCATACATAAATTAAAAGAAAACAAAAAAGATGATATAAATCAGATAATTGCAAATCCCAGAACCAAATAAAGTCAAGCCAAGTGTATATATGGTACTGCAAATCATCAATATGCGAGACTGTCAACACTTTCGTCAGAATTGAAGTACGCATACAAGACAGATACTTTTATTTAAATAAATTATTTAAAAAAAAAAAAAAATAACGAAATATACAAGTAGAAATGTTATTGCAATTTCTACAAAAAGATGCACTCTTAAGTATATAACCATATTAATACGCATATCATAATTCTGTTGATAATGATAAAAATATGTTAATAGCGCTTGATATGAATACTTATGGTATTTTTTATTAAAAAAGTTTCAAGTGTATATATATTATATAGTGTATATATATTATTAAATTAATTTTATTTTTATATTAAATTTTAGTTCTGTATATAGAATATAGAATTTTTTATTATAATAAACAAACATTTTTCTGAAGTAACAAATTCAGAGTCAGTTGGTTAAGGTGCGCTGACTCTGAGCTTCTAATTTGGCAGGGCACGAGTTCGATTCCTGGTACTTGCAGTTTCAAAAAAAGTATGTACGAATAATTAAATACAAGAATTATTTTCAAGACCACTGATGATGGGTTTATGGCAATACTCGAAACAATTGTATGGTCAGTCAAAAATTCAATTAATTAAAATAATATAAAAATATATTCTTGTTGTTGTATTTCAGTACTGTTCGAAAAACCTCTTTGAAATATTTTTTATTACACTTTTTTTATTATATTATTTTTTATTAAATTTTTTTTATTTTTTATTATATATTTTTTTTTATATAATATATTTTTTTTATTATATTTTTTTTTATTATATTTTTTTTATTATTTTTTATTTATTTATTTATTTTTTTTTTTTATTTTTTTATTCATATTCTAAACTTCTATACTATTAAGAATGCACTATTGCTATAAATTTTGTTGAAAAATATCTTTTGGTTGACAACTTTAGTAATAACTAAATAAAATGTTCTATACCGAAACGCACCTCTTTTCACAATTTTCTCTTTTATGATAATCTGAACATCCAATACACATAATGATATATATGTGTGTACTATTCTAATGTATGTTTCGGTTGGCATATTTCATTTGGTTTGAAGTATGAGTACGTTTTTAGAATATTTAGAGCGTAAATTGCTTTTTCATTTAAGCTCAAAAAGAATAGATGTAGTCACATGTATCCATTATTCTTTATACATATATACAATCCAACCTTAAATTTCAAAATTAAGTCATTAAATGTAGTTTGCCAAAATCATATGCTAATCATATGAATAAACAGTTTTAATGTGACTCATTAAATAAGTTAAACATTTTTGGTCAAATATTTTAAATTGAATTTATTTTATTTAATTTTTTAGAAAAATATTCAACGAATTTTTAATGATGGTAAATATATTTTACTAATTTAAATTTTTTATGCTCACAAAAAAATAGGTGTTAAAATTGCTAATATGTATAATGTTTAAAATTAAAAATATTTAAACAAATTAGACGTAAAATTTTTACTCAATTAGCACTTTATATTAAATTTTCATAACAATTAAATTTATTTTTAAAGTCATTTATACTTTACAAAGAAAAATGATTTACAAAGATTTTATTCATATTAAAATACATATTTTTGATTCATATGCTTTAAGACTTAAGTTGTGCAGTTAGACTGTGTATTAAACAGAAAATCAATTGATTAAATTAACAACATTTATAACCAGTTAGAATCTATAAAAATCGATGCTCCTTTTGGATTTGATTTGAATCGAAGTGTAAGAACTTACTTGGGTTTTTGTAGCCCATGGGTAGATAGTACCCTTAAAGATAATTTAAGTAGCTGCCGTAAAGATGAAAGATATAGAGAGTTTTACAGATTATAAGCAAGTTCACTTGACTAACCTACAGTCTATAGAGAACAGGGATCCTGCTTTGTGTGAGTTGCATTAAAATGATTATTATTATTATTATTGACATGTTCAGAAATAAAATTTATGTAAATAGTCTCATCACAAGAGATTTCCAATTACTACGATTGCGCGCTATTGCTCTTAGCTCACTATACGATTTGCTCGTTTCTTTACTGATGGTTCTTCTCCATGTTATCCTCGGCCGACCGCGATTTCTTCTTCCCTACGGTTCACACTCGAGTGCAGTGTGAATGAACATTCCGGTCTTTGGCTTGCGAAGAGTATGCCCAAGCCATCCGTATTTCCTCTGAATTATTTCTTTATCATTTGCATTAAAATATTACAATTTATTTGAATTTTTCTAGGTCTTTGTCGATAAGTATATATAACAAGAGAAACAAGAAAAAGAGATACTGAAATGTTTCAATTTAGTAACAGGTTTACATCTCCAACTAAAATCTCTATGTATAGGGAACGAGGTTTCATCTGGATGTGGCTTACATCGAAGTATTAAATCATCCATTTAAATTTTTTTAGGTCTTTTGTCGATAAGTATATATAACAAGAGAAACAAGAAAGATAGTAACTGAAAGGTTTCAGTTTAGTAACAAGTTGATATCTCCAACTAAAATCTATATATAGGGAACGAGGTTTTACCTGGATGTGGTTTACATCGAAGTATTACATCATATTTGGATTTCTGTAAGTCACTGGACAATAACTAAACTTAATTAAAGTTGTAGTAGCTGCAAACTGGAAAAGAAATGGAGATATTGATAATTTGATAGATTATTTTCAAGTTAACTATATTCAGTAACGAACAACAAGTGTTAAAACTTGATTATCACTATAAAGTGTCAAGACATATTGCAATTTAAAAAGTGTATTGTGAAATATTTCCAAAATTTCAACATTTGCAAACTATATAAAATATATATTTTTACTTAACGTATAATTTTAATATACTTCCTTGCAGCTAACAAACAGCTGCAGCTCTACTTGAGGGGTATGCTCAAGTAGAGTACCTGTAAATAAATTATATTGAATGAAATAACTTTAAAGTTATTTTATGTGAATAAATTTAAAGGAACTATTAAAATTTTAATGATATTTTTGCACTTTACAAAACGTTTGACGTATAAAATACTCTTTCCACATGTCAACAATTATAATCATGAATAAAATTATCATTTACGTTTGCGGTTCTGTATTCCCAGGCGAGTAACTCTTTTTTCACGGACTAATTATGACCACGTATTTCATTCGCATATGACCCAAATTTTAAAATAATTACGAATATATTTGAAGTAAACCATAATTTTCCTAAAAGGTTTTTAAGAACCATTTTCACAAAAAAATAAAAAATAATAATAATAAAAACATTTTTACTTGGTTGAATTTGGCATGAATAGAAACATTTAAATTTTATAGTAGTTTGTGCACGTAAATTATAAATTATATCAGCAACGCATAAAATTGCAATTTCAGTTTTAAAATATTTTTACTTTTATGTCTACTTGGATATAATTATGGTTATGGTTACTCTGCCAAGCCAAACTTGCATGGATAAACCGCGCCGAAAGCAAACAAAACAGGCATTTTATACCAAAATTTGCATACTAACATATATCTATGACCTAAGAACCCACAAATGGAACATTTCCTAACGACATCATATCACTTACGTTTTCGGTCTTTCACACTTAGCATAGTTTTTTGTGGCTTTAATGTTGGTTGTTGGTCAAATGGCTCGAGTGTGGTCATTTGATATGATGTGACAGTTTAAATGGTTATTTTATTTTTTCAGTAACTTCTCTTTTATTTTTATTAATGTCAGCAGTTATAAAAGTTTTTCTGTATGTTATTTTTAAGTAATGTTCTCGAAATTTAGCACTTCTGCTTTCGTCATTTTCAGGCATGTGTGTAGGTTTATCGTTCCACCACTGTTGTGTCACCCTCTTTTGACCAAACGTCATATGGTAAATTATTGCAACTTTAACGCTTTACTTAATTCCATTTGCCGTTTCCATTTCTCTGTGAAATCCATTTCCTTGGATTTAACTGACTTAATGTGGCTTACTATGTTTGCTGCCCGGCTAATGCACTTATAAAGTCGCACATTTCTGGTAATTGTTCCAATGAAGTTCAGCTGCTTGCTGTACATTAAATAAAGTTTTAAATGTGGGTTAAAAACACTTTATGGCTACAATGTAAAAGTTTAAAAGTTTATCCGCTCTGGTGTTAGACAAAGCATTACATTTTGTTGTACTCCAGAAACAAATTTAAAATTATTTAATTTAATTTAAGTGTAATATCAAATTAATAGTAATATTTTTTTTAATTATAGCAACAACTTTTTTAATTTATTGCTTTTTTATTTTATTCAGTTCTTAGTAGAAGTGTCAGCGAATAACAATTAAAAAAAATATATTTAAAACTGTGCCAGGTAACTACACTAAAAATAAAACAGAAGAGCAAGAAAATTGTTTATATATGTATATTTCTATAGAAAATCTATCCATAATCAGTTTTAGTTCAGTGTTTTTGGTCAATTTTATACAATATTCACACAACTGACATATTCACCGGCTTGGTAGCAACTTTGATATTCAAACCCAACTATAGTATTCACCTAATAACAAAAAACGATTAAGTAATGTTGATACAGGGCTTAAAAGGTAGAGAACTAATATAAGTCCTTTGCTCAAGTCAATATACGTCACATATACCCGTAAGTCATATAAACAACGAACAATTATTTTTAGTTCTAGTAAAGTTAGTTCTAGTTTTAGTAAATTACCACGGTGTACTAAGTGGATTTATATTTACCTGAGACCTCACACAGGTGGTAACGCCAGAACAAAATCAATTATTCAAAAAAAAAATGGAGGTATTTTATTACTGAACGATATTCAATTATTTCATTTATAAAAAACTCACCAAGGTGTACTATTTCAATTATTTGCAAAAATAATATAACCAAACATCTAAAAAACTGGAAACTTTTACAGCTGTCATTTAAAACTTGCCAGATATACAAAATATAGATGATTTTGTTCTGGCGTTACCATTATTTGTGAAGTCAAATACATATCAATCGACCTAGTATGGTATACTAAGACAAGTCTAAAAACATATACATTATAAACATCTAAAAAAATCGAAACTTTCACAGCTGTCATTTAAAACTTGCCAGATACATAAAATATAGATGATTTTGTTCTGGCGTGGCCACCTTTTGTGAAGTCAAATATCAAACCATCTAGTATACTTAGACAAGTGTGTTACCTTACAACATCATGTAATTACAAAAAAAAACATGAACGTTGTAGTTCCATGTAGTAATATATCTCTACTACATTCACAAAACAAACTTTTGATTGACAAAATTGTACTTAAACTAGTGTGGATCTCTTGCATACAGCAATTGGATTTGAAGTCAAAACAAGCCTTGCTGTAGCTCTTAAAAAAATTACAGGACTCATCAAATATTGTTCATAAACAGTAATTCTCTCTGCTTCCTCTCCGGTCAAAAACATAAACCTGTTGTAATAAAGATTGTGTCGAAAGAAGTACTGGACTTATAAATAGAAGTGTACATGAATTGAAGTGTAGAACTGGCTTCCTCCTCCCCGATCAAAAAATTAACCTTATGTACTAAAAATTGTAACGAAAAAGGGATAAATATTTTCTGTATAAATGCTTAAATTAATGGAAAAAAACTTGTCTGTCTGTCCCAAAAAAATTATTCAAAAAATGTATAATAATAAATATTGACCGAATTGTAATATTAACATCCAATTAAAGATAAAACCACTCACGAACACTGTATTTAAAATGTAAAATGTACGGAAGTGAAGCAATATCTTAATAATATGTATCTATTATAAAATAAAACAATAAAATCTTTTATTTATTTAATTTAAATAAATCAAATTAGTTAAAATAAATTTTAAATCTAGAATTTATCTTCTACAACTCCTTTTTCTCCTGACATGTCGTGAGTGACCAAAAATATGAAGTAGTAAATGGGCTTATTGACACTAACCTTTGAATAGATTTCATTTCATTATAATTAAAATAAATATTAAATGAATATTATCAAGGAATGCGTATATGAATAAATAATATCTAAGCTCAAAAGTAATTGCAGTAATTATTCTAGGCTTTATAACTCATATGTGTTGTGCAATTAATGCATTATTAATTCAATTTGTTATCAATAAAATAGTAAAAGCTAAAAATCATATTTGACACTCTGACTTAAATGATTGAATACGAACTAATAAAATTTATTTTGTATTTTCCATCTGAATTTAATTTGAGAACTCTGTTGTTTATCAAAGTTGTGAGATTATTGCCGATGACAGCTGTGATAAGTTTTGCTAAATAATTGATTTAAACTCTACAGCAGTGTTAATAACTGGAAAATTAGTACAAATTTAAAACTTAATAATTGGTATAATTTAATAAAATACCAGCTACCTTAAGTTTGATCAAAAAAATTTAATCTGCCTTCTGCTGTTGCGCTTTTACTGGTAAACTTTACAACATTTCTGAAAGGTTGACATTTTGATGTCTCAGAAATTACTTTTATACTTATAAATGGCATTTAGTTTTTAGTCTGAGTTAATGAAATTTCTTTAAATAGTACACAACATCAACTTTACACACTTATGTATATTAAGAAAAGAGAAATTCTTCAAAAATATACTAACATAAAGATGCTTAAATATTAAAGTTAAAGTATAAATTTATGGAAATTTATTTTTTTACACAAATCATATCATACCAACTCATTTAAGTATACAAATTATTATAAATAATATAAGTCACTATCAAAACGAGAATTGTTCTTCAAAATTTCAAGTAAAGTGGGTTCTACGTCACTGTTATTATTATTAAATAATAATAATGTTGGCCTAAAGACCCAAATAAAACAATTCTAAACTATTTATAAATCTCTTAATCGTTGTGGGATTGTCGTTTCTACTAAGTTCAAGGATAGCATCAAGTTTGATGTGCTCAAGACTGCCGCATGTCTTTTTGTGCTCTCTAGTGTTCAAGTAGATTTTGTTTCTCCCGTTCATATAAAAAGTTATTTATGAAGCTAATTGTTACTCCACAGAAGAGCTCTAGAACA
>NC_051847.1:203981064-203996153 GCF_002237135.1 Teleopsis dalmanni | reverse complement strand
CATTTTTGGTTAAGTAAATGTCTGTTTATAAAACAAAAATTTGCTATAATTTAACAAATGAAATATTTCATTCATTCAAGCAAAAAATATTTTTTTCTAAAAATGTAAATCTGCCTTAAGTGTTTTGGGAAAATATTTTTTTTAATAATAAAATTTTTATTGCAACATTCAAATTTTATGAATTTTTCAGTGCCAAAGCAGTGTTTACACAAGATTATTAAATCCGCAATTGAATTTACTAATGCACTATTTCTTTCCATATTCTAATAGAATTAAATCTAAGGGGTTTAAAGCCTCACAAAAGATTAATGCATTGACGTCTGTCTGCTAACTTCTGATTGTGTTTTTCATTTGCTCCAAACATCAGTCATTTGCAAAGCATTTATCTGCATTTATCGCTGCAATTCTTAGGAATGAAGTGCTATAAAAATCCGATACCGGATTGCCAATTGCACATTTTGAATTACAAATATGAGATACTTTTTCCTTATATATGTGTGCGCATAAGTATTTGATGGAATAGTAGAAGAGCTTGTGGAAAGACATGAATAATTTGTGTTGAAATAAACAATCTCACAAAAAAGAAACATTAAAAAAAAGATAAATAATGATTAAAAAATGAAAAGTGAATGAAATCAAAAATAAGAAACTATTAAAAAACTCATATTATTTTTTTATGAGTTAAACGCATTTTTAATTGTAACTCAGATAAGAAATGTTGAAAATTATTTTATTTTTATCGCTTCGTACTGTTTAAACAAAGGCAAAATGAGGCATATATTATGAGTTAATCATAAATTAAATGAATTACTTTTTCTTTATTTTTTATATAAAAATATTATGAGTATTGTATATGCATTTATAAAAATAGAAAATTGCAAAATTGACAAATGACAAGTAAAAATAATAACGACTTCATTTAAGCATGAAAAAACTGATGGTGAAATTTTCCACGAACTTTATGACAAATATTAGTTTACAAAAAATATAAAAAATAAAATGATTAAGTAAAGTTTATTTAATGAAATATTTAATACATGATAATAAGAAGTCAATTACTCTTTTTTTTTTAAATCGATTGAATCACTCAAATTGAATTAAATAATATTCTTAAAAAAATGTAATGACAAATATATAACAGCTTTTATATCAAAGATGTTATATATTATAAAAAATATATTATATATTATAAAAATTATATTATGTATTATAAAAAATATATTATATATTATAAAAAATATATTATATATTATAAAAAATATACTATATTTCATATTAAACAATCTTAACGGAGTATTGATTGATATGAAATACAATAAATGTGAAAATCTTAAAAGTAGAGTGTATCTGTTTATATGTACTCATATATAGTCAAACTCTAAAAAGATTGAAAAGGAATTTAATCTTACAATTGGTAAAACAAACTGAGACGTACTCTTTTTTACATACCTTTTGCTCAAAAAGTATTCGAATTTTGTAAATAAAACACACAAATTAAAATTTTATTTCAAATTTATTTTATCTTCTTTAAAATATGTTCCTTCTGAAGCGATAAACATATGCCAACGCTTAACCCAATCTTCCATACACTTTACGTAGGCCCGTGAAGGTATGGCTTTTAGTTCCTTCAGCGAATTCTCTTTTACCGATTCAATCGACTCAAAACGCTTACCACGAAGGGGCAGTTTGAGTTTCGGGAACATGAAAAAATCGCACGGATCCAGATCTGGCGAATATGGTGCCTGAGCGATGACAGTGGTGCCGTCTTTGGTCAAAAAATCGCGTACAACAAGAATTTTCCATAGTAAAAATCGCTAAATGCTTGAGGTAGTCTCACATTAACAGCTGCTGTAAACAATTTAATTGACAGATGGCGCTCAAATTTGTACCATATGTCAAGAAAGGGTGTACCAACATAACAAAAAAAAAATTTTGAAAAAGGTCTATTACTTAAGGAGTAGTTAACAAACAACAAAATCCGGATACTTTTTGAGCAGAAGGTATATATGGTATATGTTACAATTATCAAAATTTTAAAAGGTTGGTTTTAATATACAGCTCCTTTTGGAAACTTTTATAACCTATATAAACTGCAAGTAAGTACATAAAAAATTTATTTAAAATTATATCACTTTTAAAGCGTGTTAATCTATAACTCAAGAACATGAAACATTAAATAGTTTTAGTTATTTTCCTATAATGACGCATCTTAAATTAATTTAATGAGTCAAAACCTCATATCATTCATTTTCATTGTTCACGTTTTCTTATGTATAAATTCATACATATACTTTCTTTTGTTGATATACATACATAAGAAATGTAGAATTAAATATTAAAATTTCAATAGAAATTGAGGAATATTTTTATAGAAAGCTTAAGTTTCTGTGAGATTATATGAGTATACAATATTTTTCATTTTTATGTAACTGCAACTTATTACACATTACATATCATAACATACTATATGAATACTATATGAAAGGGTATAATAAATTTACAGATATATATCGTTATGCAGTAAAGAAAATATGTCAAATGAAACTCCATTAAAAATGTGTCAGATATACTTTATCTGCTCAACAAAACCTATTAATTGAATTATTTATTTATATCTGTTTATTTTAATCTGTAATAGCCATTTTAATAGAATTGCAAATAAAACTTTCATATAAACCTTTTGGTAAAACGCATCGAGCAATATCGAATAACTATATCCCATAATTATGTTTTTAATTTTTTGAGTTGTAACTATAAAACTTAATGGAAGAGACTTAGTGGAAGAGAAAGTAATCAGTGTGCTTAATAAGAAAAATGATCCCGATTTGAAAAGATTGATTAACTAGTACTTTGAAATACAGAAAACTAATTATAAACGAATTTGATACTCATAATTAACATTTAAAACAAGCGATCATTTTAAATTCTTTATATTTTCATTTTGGAATTGTGAATAGTTTTAAGCTAGAATGCAAATTTATATAAATCCAACACCTCTGACAGACGACTAACAAGTTATTATCATATTCTTTATTTTTCAATATATTTTTAAGTAATTCCAACCAATTTTTATTACATTTAAGGTATAATACTGTTAAAAAATTTTGAAATAAAAAAGTATCTATCTATCTGTCTATCTATCTATCTGTCTATCTATCTATCTGTCTATCTATCTATCTATCTATGTCTATGTATCTGTCTATCTATATATGGTAACTACCACTAAAAACAACCGATTGGTAAAAATTATATACCTGAGGAGTGATCAAATAGAACTTCTTATAAATGGAATTTTTTAAATTAACAATAATTCTGCCTGATATATAAATATAAGTATTTCTAAATATGTATGCATTATATTATTAATATAACGTTGATCGGCTTAGATTTAAACCCAGTTACTATATAATCCATGGATTCAAATGCAAGTTTTTAATAGAAAAAAATATTTTAATTTTTTACATTATTTTGACTAATCTTGTAGTTAAGCAATTAATGGTACTAATTGGATTTATTTTGATAAAAACATATGAATTTAAATTTCTAATATGAAAATTTATGTTAGTAAAGTCATAAAAACTCTATGTAAAAAAGAGTATTTAAGTTTTAGTTAAGTTAGTTATTTTTTTATTATTTTTTTAAGACTGTCAATTACTCACGAGTATATTTTTCTAAAAATTCCTGCATTGTAGTGTTTAACCACCAAGAAAGTAATAGTGGATATTAAGTCTTGCTTCTTTAATATCTAACTGAACACCAACTGCTAATATCAGTTATCATATCCTACCATTAAAACCATTGATATATTTTATGAGTTTATGTAATGTTGTCTTCAAAACTAATTTGCAATTATCATCATTATTTTCATCATCGTTTTGAATCTAGTTTATAAATATTTGAAACTAGAAATAATTATAAATAATACATATTACACATATTTTAGTTGCCAAAGCTAACATCTAATGATACATATTTCTCATCTGTCTGTAAAAAAAAACTTTGGTTTACTATTTGAAGAAGGTCTGTCCACAAACATTAAAACCTTTAAAATAATAATCCACATGTTCTAATCAGTTTCACGATGCCTTGAGGTTGAGATATAACAGCTTTGAATGTCTGTATTTTGCAAAAAGTAACTGAACAAAATTTATTTCCCGACATATTTTTAAAATGTCAATAGCTACTTATATTATTTTTCTCTAGTTTACCTAACAAAGCATTCTCGTTCTAATGGTATCGATATTTATCGATAATTACAGTTCAAAAGAATCTAAACAAGTTCACTGTTACAAGAACTTAAGTACATGACTTACAGTGTAAACACGTATACATATGTGCACTTACATAAATAACTCAATACTTTCGATGCAGGCAAAATGGCTGTTGTCCGCCCTTCAATTAAAATGTCTTTCACTGCTAATAAAATTGTGGAGGTCGCCATAAAATCAGGAAAGTATGAAAAAATGAAAAAAAAAGAAAAAATATTATATTTGTCTTTACTTTTTTCCGAGTTTTATTTGTTTGTTTATATTGGTTTTAATCAATACTTTTTTGTTTTTGCAATGATATTTTCTTTTTAAATAGTTGATTGGACGCAGCTCATAGCACAAGATGCCATATACCATAAATAAAGAATGACAGCTCTGAAGGAGACTGTAGATATATCTGTATCTGCTTGTGTGCTTTATTGGAGTTGAGCTTTATTCGATTGTACGGAATTTCAAAGAAAATCAATTGTAAATAAAGTGTATCAATGATAAGCGCTATTGACGCTTATCATTTTCCTAAAAGAACGATAGCAAGTGAAATGTGAAAATAAATAAAATTTACTGTATTAAATTTCATTCCATTATGACGTAATGCAAAGGGATTGAAGAGCTTTCGGACTGACAATAATTGCTTTAATATTTAATAAGACACTAAATATCTGTGGCATTAAAATTGAATTCTTAAAAATGTACTAACTAAGCTTATGTTGGGTTTATAATAATACTTTAGATTTATTAGTTTTAAAAATTAAAATATCTATTATTTTGTTTGTTTTATTATTTATGTTAATTTAGAGGTTCTTTATAGAATTTACGAATCTTAAGATATTATTATTTAAAATATTTTTTCTGTTATCTTCTTCTTTCCTTAACTTCTTGTGGAGACTTGACTTTAAGTCTTTGTACCGTTTAAACATGAAAATGAAAAAATGGTGTCTAATCGGTTAGTCGAGCTTTTTTTAAAGTATTGAAAAAAACATCCAAGCATATATACATATGTTAAATAAGTTGAGGTCTGGTTAAATGAATTAACACTGTAGAAGAGAAAGCAACAATTCAATTGCACAATCTATGTACAAAGAGATTTTTTCGAACAGTAGTGAACTACAACAACGAAAATTCATTTTATATTATTTTAATTAATTAAATTTTTGGCTGACAGTACATCTGTTTCAAGTATTGCTAAATACCCATCATCAATCTATGTACAAAAAAAAAAAATTTGCAACAACAACGATGTTGTCTTCTATATTATAGAAGTTTGTATGCACAAAATTAAATTATTTTAAATGGACAGTAGTTAACTTTGCAAATGAAGCAGGTATTATATATATAAATATCATAATTGAATTATTATTATACAATATAACTATACAAAGAGTTTATTAACAAGAAACAAAATGTAATAGAATTATTATACTCAACTAAATGATGTTGAGTGCTTAGCCCTAATTTTGTAGTTATTTTATTGATTTTGTAGTTTATTATTGATTTATTTTTATTTTTTATTTAATTTTTTTTATTTTTAATTTATTATATTTGTTTCAGTTTATTTATTTTCATTGAAAATTACATTTATTTTGTCGTTATTACAAATCCCAAAATTTATATTATACGGTTTTTAAAATGTAGCATTTTTTTCTAAAGAAATAATTAATATTTTAATTCTATAAAGTGAAGTTTTAAGTTTATAAAAGGTTAACTTATGAATTTTATTAACGATTTTCGCAGACTTCATTTTTACTTAATTAATATAATTTAATTGAACTTTATTTTTCATTCACTGTCGGTATTAATTAATGCGTAACGTATAGCTTTTAAAAAAAATTTTTTTGTCGTTCTCCCCACCACAGTACGGTGTTAATTATTTCAATTTGGGCACACGCCACATCAAAAGAATGATAAAATCACTGTCAAGCCCCAAACGCCACACGACATAATTGTACGCACCCGCCAACACTTACAGTTGAGTGTATGCCCATACATAAATTAAAAGAAAACAAAAAAGATGATATAAATCAGATAATTGCAAATCCCAGAACCAAATAAAGTCAAGCCAAGTATATATATGGTACTACAAATCATCAATATGCGAGACTGTCAACACTTTCGTCAGAATTGAAGTACGCATACAAGACAGATACTTTTATTTAAATAAATTATTTACAAAAAAAAAAAATAACGAAATATAAAAGTAAAAATGTTATTGCAATTTCTACAGAAAGATGCACTCTTAAGTATATAACCATATTAATACGCATATCATAATTCTGTTGATAATGATAAAAATATGTTAAAAGCGCTTGATATGAATACTTATGGTATTTTTATTAAAAATGCTTCAAGGAGATATATATTATTAAATTAATTTTATTTTTATATTAAATTTTAGTTCTGTATATAGAATATAAAATTTTTTATTATAATAAACAAATATTTTTCTTAAGTAACAAATTCAGAGTCAGTTGGTTAAGGTGCGCTGACTCTGAGCTTCTAATTTGGCAGGGCACGAGTTCGATTCCTGGTACTTGCAGTCTCAAAAAAATTATGTACGAATAATTAAATACAAGAATTATTTTCAAAACCACTGATGATGGGTATTTGGCAATACCCGAAACAATTGTATGGTCAACCAAAAATTCAATTAATTAAAATAATATAAAAATATATTCTTGTTGTTGTATTTCAGTACTGTTCAAAAAACCTCTTTGAAATATTTTTTATTACACTTTTTTTTATTATATTATTTTTTATTAAATTTTTTTTTATAATATTTTTTTTTTCATTATATTTTTATTTGTTTATTTATTTTTTTTTTATTTATTTATTTTTTATTAATTTTTTTTAATTATTTTTTTATTTATTATTTATTTTTTTTTTTTTATTTTTTATTTCATATTCTTAAACTCTATCTATTAGAGATTGCACTATTGCTATAAATTGCTTGA
Organism: Teleopsis dalmanni; assembly: GCF_002237135.1. Taxonomy (NCBI): domain Eukaryota; kingdom Metazoa; phylum Arthropoda; class Insecta; order Diptera; family Diopsidae; genus Teleopsis; species Teleopsis dalmanni. The sequence goes on along the minus strand of NC_051847.1, from coordinate 203,988,937 downwards.
AAAAATATCTTTTGGTTGAAACTTTAGTTACCTAAATAAATGTTCTCTACCGAAAGCACCTCTTTTCACAATTTTTCTCTTTTATTGATATCTGCATCCATACACTATATATCTATGGTGTCTATTCTCTTGTATGTCGGTGGCATTTTCATTGTTTTGAAGTCAATGAGTTCCGTTTTTTTGCATTTTTAGAGCGTAATTGCATTTTTCATTTAGTTCAACGATGGATTAGTCGATGTCTCCTTTATTCTTTTAATATTCATCACCCTTTATTTCATTAAGTCATTCATGTGTTTGCCATTATTGCTAATTATGATAAAGTTTTTTGATTTATAGTCATTTTTTGGTCTATTTTAAATTTTTATTTATTTATTTTTTAGAATATTTTCACGTTTTTGCTGTGTATTTTCTAATTTTTTTTATGCTCACAAAAAAATAGGTGTTAAAATTGCTAATATGTATAATGTTTAAAATTAAAAATATTTAAACAAATTAGACGTAAAATTTTTACTCAATTAGCACTTTATATTAAATTTTCATAACAATTAAATTTATTTTTAAAGTCATTTATACTTTACAAAGAAAAATGATTTACAAAGATTTTATTCATATTAAAATACATATTTTTGATTCATATGCTTTAAGACTTAAGTTGTGCAGTTAGACTGTGTATTAAACAGAAAATCAATTGATTAAATTAACAACATTTATAACCAGTTAGAATCTATAAAAATCGATGCTCCTTTTGGATTTGATTTGAATCGAAGTGTAAGAACTTACTTGGGTTTTTGTAGCCCATGGGTAGATAGTACCCTTAAAGATAATTTAAGTAGCTGCCGTAAAGATGAAAGATATAGAGAGTTTTACAGATTATAAGCAAGTTCACTTGACTAACCTACAGTCTATAGAGAACAGGGATCCTGCTTTGTGTGAGTTGCATTAAAATGATTATTATTATTATTATTGACATGTTCAGAAATAAAATTTATGTAAATAGTCTCATCACAAGAGATTTCCAATTACTACGATTGCGCGCTATTGCTCTTAGCTCACTATACGATTTGCTCGTTTCTTTACTGATGGTTCTTCTCCATGTTATCCTCGGCCGACCGCGATTTCTTCTTCCCTACGGTTCACACTCGAGTGCAGTGTGAATGAACATTCCGGTCTTTGGCTTGCGAAGAGTATGCCCAAGCCATCCGTATTTCCTCTGAATTATTTCTTTATCATTTGCATTAAAATATTACAATTTATTTGAATTTTTCTAGGTCTTTGTCGATAAGTATATATAACAAGAGAAACAAGAAAAAGAGATACTGAAATGTTTCAATTTAGTAACAGGTTTACATCTCCAACTAAAATCTCTATGTATAGGGAACGAGGTTTCATCTGGATGTGGCTTACATCGAAGTATTAAATCATCCATTTAAATTTTTTTAGGTCTTTTGTCGATAAGTATATATAACAAGAGAAACAAGAAAGATAGTAACTGAAAGGTTTCAGTTTAGTAACAAGTTGATATCTCCAACTAAAATCTATATATAGGGAACGAGGTTTTACCTGGATGTGGTTTACATCGAAGTATTACATCATATTTGGATTTCTGTAAGTCACTGGACAATAACTAAACTTAATTAAAGTTGTAGTAGCTGCAAACTGGAAAAGAAATGGAGATATTGATAATTTGATAGATTATTTTCAAGTTAACTATATTCAGTAACGAACAACAAGTGTTAAAACTTGATTATCACTATAAAGTGTCAAGACATATTGCAATTTAAAAAGTGTATTGTGAAATATTTCCAAAATTTCAACATTTGCAAACTATATAAAATATATATTTTTACTTAACGTATAATTTTAATATACTTCCTTGCAGCTAACAAACAGCTGCAGCTCTACTTGAGGGGTATGCTCAAGTAGAGTACCTGTAAATAAATTATATTGAATGAAATAACTTTAAAGTTATTTTATGTGAATAAATTTAAAGGAACTATTAAAATTTTAATGATATTTTTGCACTTTACAAAACGTTTGACGTATAAAATACTCTTTCCACATGTCAACAATTATAATCATGAATAAAATTATCATTTACGTTTGCGGTTCTGTATTCCCAGGCGAGTAACTCTTTTTTCACGGACTAATTATGACCACGTATTTCATTCGCATATGACCCAAATTTTAAAATAATTACGAATATATTTGAAGTAAACCATAATTTTCCTAAAAGGTTTTTAAGAACCATTTTCACAAAAAAATAAAAAATAATAATAATAAAAACATTTTTACTTGGTTGAATTTGGCATGAATAGAAACATTTAAATTTTATAGTAGTTTGTGCACGTAAATTATAAATTATATCAGCAACGCATAAAATTGCAATTTCAGTTTTAAAATATTTTTACTTTTATGTCTACTTGGATATAATTATGGTTATGGTTACTCTGCCAAGCCAAACTTGCATGGATAAACCGCGCCGAAAGCAAACAAAACAGGCATTTTATACCAAAATTTGCATACTAACATATATCTATGACCTAAGAACCCACAAATGGAACATTTCCTAACGACATCATATCACTTACGTTTTCGGTCTTTCACACTTAGCATAGTTTTTTGTGGCTTTAATGTTGGTTGTTGGTCAAATGGCTCGAGTGTGGTCATTTGATATGATGTGACAGTTTAAATGGTTATTTTATTTTTTCAGTAACTTCTCTTTTATTTTTATTAATGTCAGCAGTTATAAAAGTTTTTCTGTATGTTATTTTTAAGTAATGTTCTCGAAATTTAGCACTTCTGCTTTCGTCATTTTCAGGCATGTGTGTAGGTTTATCGTTCCACCACTGTTGTGTCACCCTCTTTTGACCAAACGTCATATGGTAAATTATTGCAACTTTAACGCTTTACTTAATTCCATTTGCCGTTTCCATTTCTCTGTGAAATCCATTTCCTTGGATTTAACTGACTTAATGTGGCTTACTATGTTTGCTGCCCGGCTAATGCACTTATAAAGTCGCACATTTCTGGTAATTGTTCCAATGAAGTTCAGCTGCTTGCTGTACATTAAATAAAGTTTTAAATGTGGGTTAAAAACACTTTATGGCTACAATGTAAAAGTTTAAAAGTTTATCCGCTCTGGTGTTAGACAAAGCATTACATTTTGTTGTACTCCAGAAACAAATTTAAATTTATTTAATTTAATTTAAGTGTAATATCAAATTAATAGTAATATTTTTTTTAATTATAGCAACAACTTTTTTAATTTATTGCTTTTTTATTTTATTCTGTTTTTGGTAGAAGTATCAGCGAATAATTATTAAAAAAAATGAATTTAAAACTGTGCCAGGTAACTACACTAAAAATAAAACAGAAGAGTAAGAAAATTGTTTTACAAAATATTTCTATAGAAAATCTATTCATAATCAGTTTTAGTTCAGTATTATACAATATTCACACAACTGGTATATTCACCGCCTTGGTAGCAACTTTGATATTTAAACCCAACTATAGTATTCACCTAATAACAAAAAACGATTAAGTAATGTTGACACAGGGCTCAAAAGGTAGAAAACTAATATAAATCCTCCTCCCAAGTCAATATAGGTCACATAAGTCACATAAGTAAGTCGTATAAATAACAAACAATTATTTTTAGTTCTTCAGTGTAAATTGCCACTAAGTGGATTTATATTTACTTGAGACCTCACACAGATGGTAACGCCAGAACAAAATCAATTATTCAAAAAAAAAATGGAGGTATTTTATTACTGAACGATATTCAATTATTTCATTTTATAAAAAAATCACCAAGGTGCACTATTTCAATTATTTGCAAAAAGCTAATACCAAACATCTAAAAAACTGGAAACTTTTACAGTTGTCATTTAAAACTTTCCAGTTATACAAAATATAGATGATTTTGTTCTGGCGTTGCCACCTTTTATGAAGTCAAATACATATCAATCCACGTAGTATACTTAGACAAGTCTAAAAACATATACATTATAAACATCAAAAAATTCGAAACTTTTACAGCTGTCATTTAAAACTTGCCAGATACATAAAATATAGATGATTTTGTTCTGGCGTGGCCACCTTTTGTGAAGTCAAATATCAAACCATCTAGTATACTTAGACAAGTGTGTTACCTTACAACATCATGTAATTACAAAAAAAAACATGAACGTTGTAGTTCCATGTAGTAATATATCTCTACTACATTCACAAAACAAACTTTTGATTGACAAAATTGTACTTAAACTAGTGTGGATCTCTTGCATACAGCAATTGGATTTGAAGTCAAAACAAGCCTTGCTGTAGCTCTTAAAAAAATTACAGGACTCATCAAATATTGTTCATAAACAGTAATTCTCTCTGCTTCCTCTCCGGTCAAAAACATAAACCTGTTGTAATAAAGATTGTGTCGAAAGAAGTACTGGACTTATAAATAGAAGTGTACATGAATTGAAGTGTAGAACTGGCTTCCTCCTCCCCGATCAAAAAATTAACCTTATGTACTAAAAATTGTAACGAAAAAGGGATAAATATTTTCTGTATAAATGCTTAAATTAATGGAAAAAAACTTGTCTGTCTGTCCCAAAAAAATTATTCAAAAAATGTATAATAATAAATATTGACCGAATTGTAATATTAACATCCAATTAAAGATAAAACCACTCACGAACACTGTATTTAAAATGTAAAATGTACGGAAGTGAAGCAATATCTTAATAATATGTATCTATTATAAAATAAAACAATAAAATCTTTTATTTATTTAATTTAAATAAATCAAATTAGTTAAAATAAATTTTAAATCTAGAATTTATCTTCTACAACTCCTTTTTCTCCTGACATGTCGTGAGTGACCAAAAATATGAAGTAGTAAATGGGCTTATTGACACTAACCTTTGAATAGATTTCATTTCATTATAATTAAAATAAATATTAAATGAATATTATCAAGGAATGCGTATATGAATAAATAATATCTAAGCTCAAAAGTAATTGCAGTAATTATTCTAGGCTTTATAACTCATATGTGTTGTGCAATTAATGCATTATTAATTCAATTTGTTATCAATAAAATAGTAAAAGCTAAAAATCATATTTGACACTCTGACTTAAATGATTGAATACGAACTAATAAAATTTATTTTGTATTTTCCATCTGAATTTAATTTGAGAACTCTGTTGTTTATCAAAGTTGTGAGATTATTGCCGATGACAGCTGTGATAAGTTTTGCTAAATAATTGATTTAAACTCTACAGCAGTGTTAATAACTGGAAAATTAGTACAAATTTAAAACTTAATAATTGGTATAATTTAATAAAATACCAGCTACCTTAAGTTTGATCAAAAAAATTTAATCTGCCTTCTGCTGTTGCGCTTTTACTGGTAAACTTTACAACATTTCTGAAAGGTTGACATTTTGATGTCTCAGAAATTACTTTTATACTTATAAATGGCATTTAGTTTTTAGTCTGAGTTAATGAAATTTCTTTAAATAGTACACAACATCAACTTTACACACTTATGTATATTAAGAAAAGAGAAATTCTTCAAAAATATACTAACATAAAGATGCTTAAATATTAAAGTTAAAGTATAAATTTATGGAAATTTATTTTTTTACACAAATCATATCATACCAACTCATTTAAGTATACAAATTATTATAAATAATATAAGTCACTATCAAAACGAGAATTGTTCTTCAAAATTTCAAGTAAAGTGGGTTCTACGTCACTGTTATTATTATTAAATAATAATAATGTTGGCCTAAAGACCCAAATAAAACAATTCTAAACTATTTATAAATCTCTTAATCGTTGTGGGATTGTCGTTTCTACTAAGTTCAAGGATAGCATCAAGTTTGATGTGCTCAAGACTGCCGCATGTCTTTTTGTGCTCTCTAGTGTTCAAGTAGATTTTGTTTCTCCCGTTCATATAAAAAGTTATTTATGAAGCTAATTGTTACTCCACAGAAGAGCTCTAGAACAATAAAAGAAGTATATGCACCCTTCCGTGCTAGAAGTCTGCTGTTTCATTACCCTCATGTTGTTCATGTTCCGGTACCCACATAAGAGTAACATAGTTCCTCGATGCTAGAGCATTGAGAAGTTTAAAGCATTCCCACACCAACTTTGATTGAAATAAGGAACTTACTAAAGATTTTTAAAACTGCTTTGCTGTCCGAAACAATGCATATTTTGATACCTCGGGTCCCTTGCTTAGACACTTTCTCACACAGAGCTCTAAGCCATAGAGCGTCTCACACCTTTGCCTAAAAAATGGATACGGTTTTTCCCATTGCTCTGTGTCATTAAATCATAAAGATAAATCTTTTCTTTATTTAACAATTAATTTATAAAATCTCACAATACTTAAAACAAACAAAAAATAATTTTTATATATCTTTTATTTTTTTTTAATAACTATTTTACTAGTTTGAACTGAATTTTGTTGTCAAGAAAAATTATTACTACATATTTTCTTAATTTATGCTTTTTAACTCAATGATCATTTTTTATATATTTGCATGCATTGAGATAATCTTAAATGAATATCGTAAAATATTGCACTATTAAAAGTCATAGCATGTAAATTTAATTAAAAAATTCATTAAAAATGATATTAACAAACTTGTCGAGCATTCGGAAAGTGCACTTCAATATTGTGAATATTGTACTTAGTTAAAGAAACATTTTTTTTAAAATATGTGTAAAAATATCTCCATAAATTCATTTAGTTAATTACTTTTAAATTAAATTTGTAAATGAAATTCATTTATTAACAGAACCATAATACCTAAATAATTTTTTTCTATTTACATAATTTTTTAAATGCACTTTATATACTTGAATTTGAACAATTTTAATTAAATAGTATTTATAGTATGAATACATAATTTGAAATGTCAAAATAGGAGTAATCGTAGTTTACGCTATTTAAACAATGTTCTAAAGTAGGATATGCTAATGTTTATATATGCATATATACGAACTTAAAGGATATGAAATATATTTAAAACAATTACTAGAACTGCATTGCGTGCTAAAAAGAGTTATTACATCATATGAATCACATGTGAAGAACTTTCTATTAGTCACCTATTTAACTAGTCTCAGGGGTTATGCACTTAAATGCAATCAAAAACTGGCGCCGTTGCATTTAATAAATAAAATAACACATTCAATTAGGTTAATGTTGCATACGTAATATACCACAAAATATTATAAGATGATTAATGTTTGTACTAGAAACATGATAAGTTTTAATTATTTTATAAAAATAAAAAAGTGGCTTAAAGTATAATCATATAATAGATAGAGATACAACATCAAGAAATTCGTTCATAAATGATTCAAAAAATAGTAGCACAAATCAAAAGAAAAATTAAAGTTCAATTACTTGCTACTTGCTACAGGTTTTATCAGATTTCAATACAGCTTCTGTGTAAAATATATGTGTATTATAGTTTTTCATTAAACATATACAATAATATTATTCAGCAATCTTAATTAGATCCAATTGGATTGTACAGAATGAAGTTCAGAAGAACATGTACCAATTTATACATTTATTATTCGTTTATGTTACATTTATTATTAATTGAAATGGCCAATTCAAGCACATATTTGATATACGAGTAATATTTCAACTTAGTTTAAAAAACCAATATCAGTTTAAAAGTACCATGCGATATATATAAATATTTATACCACTACCTTAACCAGGGAACCAGGGAAGTGAAGGCTTCCCAGGCTAGGGAAGCGATAAAAGTGATAAGCTATCCGCGGAGCACCCTAAGCTGGCTGACTTCATTGATTACTGGACATGGAAACTTCAAGTATCACCTCAAAAAGA
>NC_051847.1:203968930-203980964 GCF_002237135.1 Teleopsis dalmanni | reverse complement strand
ACTTATGGCTTGTTTTCACCATGTCATTTTAAATGACAATTATAACTGACTGGTGTGTCAAATGCATTTTCAATACATGACTAAATGCGAATATGACATCATATGACTACCCGTTTCCATTATACTGACAATATTTGACACTGAAAATGACATAGTGAAAACCACAGTTGTTAAAGTGAAAACTGATCTTGAGATTTTAAGTTTAGAGTCCTTTTTTTTTTTAAAAAAAAGTAAAATAAATTTAAAGGAAAAATTTATGCCAATATGGCTTTTATGAGAACATCATCAAGTCAATTTGGGTGATCACGCTATGTAACTATTTTGTACAAATTATATTCTTTTACAAAAATGTGAAAAGCAAAAGTAAAGGGAAAGGATGTTGTAAGTTTTTGAATAAGACATATATTGGTATAACTAATAGTAGAGAGTAATTGTACCTTATATCAAAAGAGACGTAACTTATTTATAGCTTAAACAGTTTAAATGTATAATGATTAAAACCACTTTAAAGTACTCTTATATTGAACCAGAAAGCCATTGTTGTTGTAATAACAAATACATGATTCCATGCCTACATTGGTAATGTAGTCTATTTGTAAATATATATATAAACAGAAGACTAAAGATTTTAGATGTGCAAGTACTAAGCTCTAACAAAGTAGATGACTGATATTATATGCTTCGTCTTATAAACAATAATAATCAAACGATTAATTTAAAAAAAAGTGTAACCTTTTTATTCGTTGCTTTTAATTTTTTTATTTTATTAATTAATAATTTAATTATTAATTAATTTTTACGCTTAAGTTTTACAGCAGGTTCAGATATTTAATTTTCTGTTCTGCACCTATCACGCTTAACTTTACCACATTGGGCGCAAACATAATAAGTATATCTTACTTTCGGGTCATTGCCTTTTGGATTACTGCTCGCAGTAGCCATGGATCCTCCAGAAGTAGTAGGTTCATCTTTCTTCTTCTTTTTTACTTTTTTCCTGAAGTTTGTCGCAACAGTCTCAGATATATCTACTGCCTTTTTTAGATCTAATGAAAGTGGATCAGTTTGATTAATAATATCAGGTATGTCATAATATTTATCGTTTTTAATTAAATAATTGGCTTTGACGCCTTCTTTCAAAGCATGACGTAATCCATAACGCAGATACTTCCTCTTCCTACGATTAAAGCCAGGAGAGTTTAATAATGCATAATGGTATAGTTCATCGAGCAATGCAGGTGCGCCATATGCATTTAAAAGCGGGATAATGTTCACTTTTGTAAATTCAGACATTTCAGAAACTGGTTCTAAAATGATTTCAATAAAAAAGCAAGTTCTAAAATTAAAATAAAAAATTAGCCTGCACCGAGTCCGGGTATTGTAATTAGGCAATACACTGTGAGCATGGGTCGATAACCATGAAAATGGTTATGGAGCCATAACAATGACCAAACTCTAGTTAGAAGATAACTGAAGATTATAATATATAGTATAGTCGTAGATACTCTAGGTAGAGAAAAATTTGCACATTTTTAAAAGTGCAAATAAAAGAATGTGTATTTTCGAAATATTGAAATCTGTATCTAAATTTCATACTAATTATGCGTCTATACTACATATTAATAAGATAAAATTTTAAGGTAAACTTACCCGGGTTTTAAATTCTTAATTTATTTTAGAGGAAATACTTCCCAAATCATTCCTTAAAGAAACAACACAAAAAATTTGAACAAATATAATATCAAATACTATTTTTGAAATGTCTAATTGACATTTAAAGTAAAGTTTACTTTTTTTTTTTCTACTCGAATATAATTTTTTTATATTAAATTTTTCTACTAAAGTGCAATATTTTCCAAAAATTGATTTTCAAACTTTTACAGATCTATTATGGGTTTATATATATTTTTTCTGTTGTTAAGCACTTTGAAAAGCAGAAACGGAAGTTAGTCTTTATATATAAAAGCTGGTATTTGTATACGTTATACATAAGTTTATATAGGAAATACACAATATTTTCTTCAAATTCTTTGTTCTTTTACACTAGGCATTTCAACTGTTCCTTAGAAAGCATATTCGATTTGTCTTCTATCTTATATGTTGACAGAAACTGGGCTGCAGCTAGAACTTTTTTTCAGTATCAGGTTGTGTCAAAGTTGTAGGTATCACTTTATCTCCTGCAATTCACTTAAACTGAATGTGTAAATGGCAGACATTACAAATGTTTACAGATTCAAATTTACCAATGCCTCAAAAATCACCAATACCTTTATCCAAACAAATAGTCAAGTAAGTTAAGGCTCTTCTTAACTCTTTTTGAAGTGCATTGACATTCCGTATTAACTGTCAAGCAAAAACAGAGCAGTGCCTTGCTAAATACTTGTTCACATTGTGATCAATGGCAATGACAGTGTGAACGATATAGCAATGACTAGAGTTGCCATTCAACTCTGTGAACTGCCGTCGTATTATGTTATAAATTGATCCATATATGTCTCTAATAGAAAAGTATAATGAAATCAGAAAGTAATTAAAACTCTGGGCACCGTCTGCCTTAAGAATCGCTCCATCCTTAGAACTACGGTAAGGCGTTTCTTTTCTATAGAAGAGAGCTAATTATCTAATCATCATAGACTTTATTATTCCCATTTGAACAAAATTAATCTGTCTGATGAGATAGAATGCCGACTCTGATTGAGAGCACATAAGACCTTTATTTATATTTTTTGTGACTTCGACCGGCTTTGATCTAGCCTGAATACTAGCTTGAAAATACTAGCATGAGAATATTAGCTTGAGAATACTAGCTTGAGAATATTAGCTTGAGAATACTAGCTTGAGAATATTAGTTTTAGATTACTCGCTTCAGAATACTAGCTTAAGACCCAGCTTAAGAATGCTAGCTTGAGAATGCTAGCTTGAGAATACTAACTTGAGAATATTAGTTTTAAAAAGGCTTGTTTGAGAATGCTAGCTTTGGAATGCTAGCTTGAGAACACTAGCTTGAGAATACTAACATGAGAATATTAGCTTGAGAATGCTTGCTTGAAATCTTCTATATATATCTGTTATTATACAACCTTTAACATGTGACATTCCAACTTTTGATTCTTTTAATTTTTTTAACACAAAAGTTTGCATCCCCTTCGATCTGGTAAGCAGATCACTATCCTCTGGTATACTGTTCTATTCTTATTTTATTCCGTTTTGTTCCTCTTTTTTCTTTTTCATTTCATGAATATGCAAAAATGTGAAAATATTAATAAAATTATTCTTAGATTCAACAAATACAAGAGACATTCATATCTTTTTAAAAAGATTCTACAATAGTATCGCGTGGCAACCAAAAAAATTATTTAACTAAACTATTAATAGTGAAGAATGTCATTTTAAGACTTAATAACGATACAAATCGAATTAAGAAAAATGTTTCCTGTAATCTTGTTCTGTATTACTAAACATTGTATTTTTTTTTGTTTTGGTAGTTATTTAATATCTAAGAATAACTCGGTTTCATAAGTAATAGACTGTTGTCATTATGTTTATAAGTCAAAATAAGTGCACTACTTTATCATATGTCTTTGCAATTAATTCAAAATTACTGAAATCCTAACATTCTTTACAATTTGACTGACTGTCATATGAGTATATCAGTTAAGATTTGAATATGAAGTTTATTGCTTTAACTGCATTCTTAACCAAGCCATTTCCATTATCATATCAACACTGCTACTTAAAGTTGCAAACGTCTATTCTCTTCCATTTTAAAAAATCATTTTCTTGTCAAAGCAAGGCATTGTTGTTAATTTATCATTTGCAATTCACAATTTGAGTTCTTTTACTGCCATAAAATTTTCCATCCATTCCTGTCCATTTTTGTTAGTTGATAATATTTTATGCAAAGTATGTGGAAAATTTAACTTTTGCCTAGTAGTAAAGTTTACTAATTAGACTGCACAACTCATCTCAATCATCTTTGCAGCTGCACTTGTCTATTCAAGCTGACGTTAGTGTTTATTGTTCTGATATTTCCTCATTTGTTCAAATTATTTAAGTTAAAGCAGAAAATTTAAAAATGTTTTTATTCAATTAATGAAAACTTAATTTAGTAAAAAATTTATATTTAAATATCTTTTAATTTATACATTTTTTATACATATTCATGTTATTTTAAAAAATAATCCATTTGTTTTTTAAATAATAATATGCTTTTTTTTACACAATAAATATTCTTGATTATTCTTTCTATATTGTATGTAGCATCAGTTTTTAAACTATTTAATATGTAAATTGCTTAATTGTTTTGATTATAAAATAAATTTCTGTTTTTTCATTATATACAAATTTTCTTCTTGTTTAATATATTTTTCTTTTATTTTTTGCCAATTATGTATGACTAAAAAAATATTTTGGTTTTTCATTCATACATTCGACTGCAGTACTTAACAAAAGCTGGCACACAGTACGTATGAGCAATTATATTTTCATTTTCTCCAGCTAACTGATTTTCCAAATTTATATGTGCTTTTATTGAGGTTAATAAAATGTCAATAGTTTAAATGTATTAAATTAACATTTTGAACTTTTAACACAGAAAATAAGAATTTTTGTATTTTTGTACTTTTATACTATATAAACAAATTATGGTATAATATCTCTGGAAGGATAGTAAATAATGGAACTCAATTTTGATAAAATAATTTTAAAAATTAACTGCATTTTCGTTTGCTGTGATTTGTTGCAGCTGAGAACTTTTATTTTAAAGTGTGAAATTTAAAAGAATAAATAAAAAATAGTTGAAAAATATATTAAATTTACTGTCACAAATGCAAGCGTGAAAATTTACTTTCCGTGCTGAGTGCGAATTTTCACAGTTCTGCTACTTGTACGTTCCTCTCCATATAAATATTTTCCTTTTTGAGCAACTGACACATTTATTACTGACCAACCAACTCTGCAGAATGTTACACAAACACAGCGGAAACCACAAATAATTTTACTTTTCCAATGTCCTTCCGTTTCGTTTTCTTCTAAAGCTGCTGCTGCCGCCGCTGCTGTTGATGCCAGGACTGCAGTTGCCAAAAATGCGGTGGACTTTGTTAGTACCGAAAAAAAAAAATTATTAAAAATCAAAATAATAATTTGAAAGAAAAAACAGCGAATGCCAGAAAATTGTGTTGCTTGCTTAAAAAGTATTTTTTCTTATTTTGCTATTTTTGTTTTTAAAACTGTGAGTGGAAAATTTTTAATATCGAATATGACAGCAATAACCAGTGCAACGTATGCTTCCGTAGGTAAAATATCAAATGAAAAAGTCAAATAAGAGAAAATAACAATGGTGTAGGATTTTCGATATAGTCAAGTTTATAAAATCTAATTTAAATTTTAGTAGAAATGTGAAAAAATGTGAAAATATTTATATCAGATATATACATTTAATAATATATATTCAGTTGATTGTACAATTGCAATTAAAAAATTCATCATCTTCCGGATTTTAGACAGTAGAAAATTCGTAAATATTAAATATAGTTTCCATTTCGAATAATTTTTTATTCAACAGATATTTTTCAACAGATATTTTTGAAGAGATATTCGCAGGCGTAGGCTAAAAGCCTTAATCAAGTTCACTTTACAATCATTTATTTCCGTAAAAGAGAGAGATTTTCTAAACTATGATTTGGAACTATGCTAAACTCAGTGTAAACCACAGGTTTTTGCATCTATTATACAAACTTTGATAAATTAACAACTTCAAATGTTCACGAAATACACGAAATATGCTGAATGACACCTTTCAAAATATTTTGACTAGATAGGTCAATAGGAAGTACATATAAAAAAGCATTTATAAAATTATTATTTAATAGACAGTTAAGGTTGATTTTTTTTGGACTGGGTAAATGGGACTCCTGGACTCGAACCAAAAGTGATATCGTGGTATACTGATGGTTCGAAAACCAAAGAAGGAGTTGGTGCTGGAATATTTGGTCCAAACACCAGAATCTCGCTCGCACTGGGTATATGGCCCACTGTCTTCCAAGCTGAGGTTCACGCCATCGAGGTCTGCGCTCGTATCAACATTAACAAGGGGTTGAAAGGCGCCCGAATCTGTATTTATTCAGATAGTCAAGCAGCAATTAAAGCGTTATGCTCCTGGAAGTTTTTCTCAAAACTTCTAGCAGACTGCTATGACACACTGCAGCAGCTGGCAAGCAATAATAAAGTGACACTGTGCTGGCTGCCTGGTCACACAGGAATTAATGGTAATGAGTCTGCCGATAGTCTTGCACGGGCAGGATCTGCCACTATAATCTTTGGCCCAGAACCTTTTTGTGGATTAAGTTGGTCTACAACTAGGTCTCTAATCAATAATTGGATCTCAACCGAGAGAAGTCGCTATTGGCGCGACAGTCGAGGTAACCGTCAGGCTAAAGAGCTGGTTCTCCCCTACAGTTATAATAAGAAATCCTCCTTTAGCAGAATAGAGTTGAGGTTGCTAGTGAGATATCTAACGGATCACCATGGGCTGCGTTACCACCTCAACAAAATGGGCCTATCCGAAGAGATAGATTGTAGACTCTGCTTGGAGGCAGAGGAGACAACCAGCTACATTCTATGTGACTGCCCAGCTTTGATCTGGGCCAGGAGGAGATCACTGGGTCGGGAATTGCTAGCACCTTCCGACATTAGGAGGTCCTCAACAACCGACATTTTGGCCTTCATTCGAAAGGCGGAATGTCTTTTGTTCAGTTAGGGTCTGTTGTAGCACAAAAGATCAATCATGGTCGCGGTGCTCTGCTCAAATGGGAGCTAATACCCTGTTCTTTCTTATCTTAAGGTTGATTTTACAGTAGTAATCTCAATCACAAAATTGACTAAAATATTAACATTAACCAATTTGAAGATTTAAACGTGTCTTAAGTCAGTATAGAGACTATGAGTTCGGCCCTTACAGTTTGCCTTATAAATTGGTAATCAAATTTGGTAAATTCATAAGTAAGTGGTTTAGACTTAGTTACTTAGTACTTAGGTGAGCATTACAGATGTGAGTCGTCCTGAAGTCCTAAGCCCTTAGACTTACTTAATAACAGAAAAAAAATCAAGAAATTTTAAAATTAAATATTTTAACGATGCAGCTTAATGGATGTGAGCCATGTGTGAATAAATTTTTGCAATCTTTACAAATCAATGTTTGCTACGCTTGTTGAAACATTGAACTAATTCACGTATATATACTTAAATATTTAATAAGACTTTGATAGAGTTTGATGAAGACAGTTTGATATTTAGATAATATCACAAATTTAACTTGGAGTGAACATAAAAAAAATTTTTTTTCTAAAGAACCAAAAGACCCACACCATCTACATGCCCGATTATTGGGAGATACATACTTACATACCTATCATACAACATCAACTTTTTCAACGCATATGCTTGTAGAGCTCTGTAGTACAACCAGCCATGATATTCTGTCATTGGGCAGGTTAAAAGAGCACTCAGCGATCATTTAGCTCTTTTTAAATACTATAAACTTCGTTAGTTTTATATTTATATTGCATAGACAATGGTCCTATACAGGTTTTATTTTTCATTATTTGTTGTTATCTGTTTCATTGTAGAAGATGGTTATATAGATAAAAGTTTTTAGATATTGTATAGTATTTACAACAACTCTTATATAGTCTTTTATTATGTTGATCGACAATTAGAATTACTTGCAAGTCATAGAAACTATATCCATACTATATCCGTCTTCAGCTGTTCGTTTAATTCAAACTCTTACATTTGGTATCAAAGAATGGGTTCATCTTGATTTTTCGAAGAGATCGTGTAGATGTTTTCATACAATATGGTACTTGTCGCAGTTTCGTTGGAACTGAAGTTTAACCGTTATAATTATTGTGATGCGAGACATCTTTTGTTAGAATGTCTTAAATTTTCTTGAATAAAGTTATTTTTTATAAGAGATTGATTAAAATTTTTTACAGCAATCTGTAAATTAAAAACATTTCTACACGATTTAGTTTATATATTGTTGTAGTAGTGGTTCTTCAGGAAAAATTTAGCTATCAACATTCAGTATAAATATTGACATTTTTGGTGAATATAATGATTTGCATGATATTACCTTGTCAATGCGTACATATTCAACTTTTAAGCAGGAACATTCAGAAAAATTAATACAGCCACAATAATGCCCTTTAGTTGTGTTAAGACTACATTGCAATACTATTTTAGTCAATCTAAAGCTAAACATTTTCTTTCTATATGTTTTATATTCGAACATATTGTATATATAGTATAATATGTATATAATACACATATATAATATACATAGAGAATATGTATATTAATATGTATGTTAATTGTATCTATAATAATATTGTATATATAATACATATTATATATTCGAAGCACTTTACAATATATTAACTACATATGTTAAAAAGTTCCTCACAACTACACAGTTTAAATTGAATTATTGCCACTACAGACCTGGAATTACGAATACGCAACGTACTGAGTTTTATCATTATTCTAGTGCTTTGATGCACCGAAAGTGAAAAAGAATGATAAGCAGTTAATATTTATGTACATAAAACATATATATTCTGATGTATTTCCAACTAATTATTGTAAATCTTGTCTACAAATGAATATCCGAAACTGATTGTCTAGAAAACCAAATTTAATATGGTGTAATAGCGTCGAATAGCAACATTGTTTGTGGTGTCAAATATCTAAATACCAACATAGCGTTCTTCATTTAATATCTTTAATAAATAATAATATGATTCAAAAAATACATAAGGTACAGAGCACTAAAGCTATTCGCGAAAACCGACAGTCTAGCCTACTTAGCACTATCTAATCTCAGAATAATCTTTAACCGCACGGGGCGGTACGGAGATTTTAGATCGGTCACCGAATAATTACGAAGCTTTTGAGGAATACATAAATTAGTCTGTGATAAGGGTAGGACTCTCCAGAAACCCCCTGCTATCAAAGAGTAAAAGTGCCCAGATACACTAACTAACATGAACATGAGTGAAAAAATATGTATTGATCCTAGTTTTCTTATCTTTATTGCAGTTGCAGCAGGTTTTTTTATTTTTATTCGAACAATAAAAGCTACAAAGTTATAAAAGTAGTATTAATACAGTAAATTTCTTTTATTAATATTAAATATAGTCTCTTAAAAAAACTTTATCTGTTTTTAAAGTTAATAAAAAATGATTAAGTTTAGGATCATACTTAAATGCAGGTGTACATATATAAAATCTGTATGTTGAAGCTGCAACTTTTGTGGCATAAAATCTCTATTTAATCGTTTAAATACACAAGCGTAAAGCATATTTTCGTACTATAAAAATGTGCACATATACACATGTAGAATGTATTTTTATTTGAGCTAATTGTAGATTTAGCTTTGAAGTTGGAAGTAGTATCCTTTTGTGCTAAGCATTTCCACTTTATAATCCTTGTGTGTTGATTTCGGTGCATGGCAGTTAGTGTGCAACATTTTAATACCTCTAATTAATGCAGATGCAGTTAGTTTTGATTCTGAGAACTTAAAGTGTTGTTTGTTGAATGAATTACTTCCCCTCTCGTTTGTGTGATGTGGCAAAACTGTTTAATTCTCCAGTGCTTACTTTTCTTTTTAATTAGTTTAATGAAAAGATTAAATACTCTCCATAAAACTTACTTTGTATGTTGTGAAATGCTTTGTAGTGGACTTTTTTATTCTATTAAAAAGTATGTGTTAAATGCTAAATGTAACTGAAAATATTTAAATGAGAAAATTTCTCTTTCCAAGAAATGTTTTTTTTTTGTTAAATAGAAATTTGAAAAAATCAACATTAGCTTCTATTTATTTCTATACATGTAATTAATTATATTATACAGTATTTATTTTAATTCAAGGTTCGATACATTTCATAGAAAAAACGTATAAATATTTGCGAAAAAAACCTTATGTTAAAGATCTTAGATGCATTTTTGTTGCTTCATATGTTTTCTTTCGTAAGTTGAGAGAATTTTTTTTCTACTTTGAATGAAAAAATTAAATCTATTACTCATACGCACTGTTTTTATGAATCTTTTGCACATTAAAAGAGTAGCAGTAATATTTTCTCCTATATTTTATTGCTTAACCAACCGTTCCTAGTAAAAAAAGGCAATACTAAAATGCCACAACTACTTTATTCTTCAGATATGGTTAACTATAACTTTTCTTATTTCGCAAGCTTAAAAAAGAACTCAAATAACAATAGTTTAAGCCAGGTCTATCCAGACCAGATAAAATCGTGGACCAGTACAAATCACTATATAGATAGGAGGCCCCTGAGGTGAAGGGGTTAAAATATTCCTGAGGTAAGTCATGCCTATCGTAAAAGGCGACTAAAATCCCGGTGCTATGCCGACACTATGTAGGAGTGTGCATGAAAGTAAGTGAGATTTGCACTTGCGACACTCGATTGGAGGTGTAAATCTGGTATTACGGGGATTAGTAGCCCGTAACTTCGACTGTGCTGACCAGTTAAGGTTGGACTCGTAGTGGCTGTGGTTAATACCCAAACTTACGCAGGAAAAATGTTCAGGTATTTATTTATAATTCATTCGGCGTGGAGTTACGTATTCACAACCGGGTACTGTGACCCAAACATCAGCAGAGGTATTGGTAGGCCTCGCATTGTACCAAGATGGAAGTTATGTCCTACAGGCATCTCTTCATTGGTAGTGACGGAATTACTAAGGAGATTCCAGTGGGACGATTCCTTATATCAATACACGTATTTTTGAACACTGTAGTGTGAAGCGTCTGCGGCATACAGATAGGAGGGCCGCAGAAACAAATACATACGTTCATAGTTGTTTTTAACAAAAATAAAAACGCGATTACAATGTTAAATTTAGTTTTATAAATTTATCAATTAAAATTAATTTATTTCGTCTACCATAAAAAAAGTGGTTTTACCAGTATACCAAAAAAAATTTATGTAATTGTAGTAGATTAAAAACATGTCGCGGGCCTTGTTTTGGACAGCCCTGGTTTAAGCAATGAATAAGTTCTAGACCATTAAAAAAAACGTCACAACAGTGTCTCTCACTATGCTGGCAATAAGTGCTTTATATCAAAGTATGACTGCTATGTGAAGGATATATAATAATTGAATATTATATAAATATTTTTGAAAAATTCTTATTATAATTTCAACATTCCTTAAATTTTATCCGTACTATTATAAGTTTCAGATATATATTGAGCTGAGATGATATGTATCGCTAACTCATACTAGCTTGTTTTTTATATTGTCCACGGCCTTTAATGTTATTTTTTCGCTATCCTATCTTCAGTCATATATAAAACAATAATAATTTAAAACAAAACGTTCTGGTGCAAGTAAGACGAATGTAAATATAATTTATGTGAACATCATTGGTGATATTATATCAGCTATCCTTCAACGTATTGTGCAGTGCAACGTCGCGTACATACACTTGTACATACGTGCGTAAATATTTGTTTAGTAAGCAATACAAAGCGGAAATGGAAGATGAAATCTAAGAGACAAATGCCATCAACTAAAGTGTCAATTTAGCAGCAAAGATGAAGAACTAACACTTCTCAACAAACACATTCATCCATCATGTTATCATCACATATTTCTCTTCATCCTTGCATCCATCCACTACCATTGCCATGTGCGAGTAGAAGTACCAAATTGCTTTTAGATTAGAAGTGATAAAAGCAGCCGTTTCCTTAAGATTGTGTAGTAAATGTGAAAAATAAAAAGAAACTGTAGGTTGTAGATCTTCAATGTGCAACATTTGTTTACTTTATTTATTTGTTTGTTTTACACTTTTTGAAGGATTTAAAAACATAAACAACATGAAGAAGACAAAAAAAACGCATTTTACGGTAATATGCACTTTTTATTTGCATAAGCACTTCAAAAAGCCTTGTTGAACTAACTTACGACGAGCATATGTAGTAAATTAGCATGTGAATGTGTCTCTAATCCTGCAT
>NC_051847.1:203965155-203968830 GCF_002237135.1 Teleopsis dalmanni | reverse complement strand
TTTTCACCTTTCATCTTATGATTTCACTATTTTTTCAGTTTATTTTTATTAACGTTATTCCATCTATAAAAATGCCCCGAAGCTTTCGATTTCCACTTTTCCTCGCTACTTTCCTGATTGCAATATATTTTACATTTTCAATTTTTTATTTAAGTCTGTTGCTTCCTATTTTTATTACAACATTTAAATCCTGGCAAAACAGAAAATAAGGATTACAAAAAAACAAAAAAAAAAGGAAAATATTACAAATAAAAAAACTCACAAATAAAATTTTGATAGCAAAAATGTGAAAGCGAAACATTATCCAAATGAAAAATAATCAAAAAAAAATTGAAGGTAAAACGAGATGAAATCCAATTGAAAAAATAAAAATAAAATAAGAAAATAAACATTACACACAGAATGGAAAACAACAACAAAACGTTCGGTTGACGTTATTTTCGAAGTTATTTTTCGATTTCCATAAATTTTTCAATGATTTCGATTGGTTCCACAACCAAAAGCCACCAACAACTTTTCATGTTTAGTGTGAAAAACGACTACATTTCCTTCAATTTATGTTGATTTATGCATGATTTTTTTTTGTGTAGCTGTACAGCTTTGAAAAGTTGGTAGTTTAATATATTGTGTAATTACACAATCCGAAACTCTATTTATAGTGTTAATAGTAACAGAAGTGCGTGTCTTTAATTCTTATGAAGAGCATAAAGGCAATTAAAGGGCAGACTGATTAGCTCGAATGTGAAAGAATAATTTCTTTATAGTCCCTGTGAACTAGTCTCAACTAGTCTACTAGATTGGCAAAGACTTCGAAAGCTATTTTTAGCTTAAACTTAAAAGCAGTTCTACTAAGTCCTTCTAAGTCTAATGGGGAGTACAATAAATGGCAAGGTTAATCAAGCCTGAACGAGGAAACAACTGTAATCCTAAAAGTAGTCTTACTGAGTTCCAAGTACTCCAAAGGTGAGTACGGTAAACGGGAAAGTTAAATAACCCTGATCGACTACAGTTTCCGTAGCATTTTCTTTATGAGTAGAAATATACAAAAATTTACACCAAAGTAACAAAACATCATTGTAAGCTTAAATGTCATCGAAAAACAACTAAACACCTAAACACCCGCTGTGTCCGGATCTAGAACCTTTTATCTAAAGCCCGAGATTTTAAATCTCGCATACGTAATTATAATCAACCATTAGCTAGCTGATTTTGAGGATAAAGCCAGTCTTACTGACTTCCTTTTCAAAGTCCCAACGCTGTTGACTTCTGAAAAGCCTAATAGCAAACCATTCACATATATTATAATAAATATAGCATATGAATGAATAAATGTTTAGGTAAAGTGAATCAACGCTGAACGAATTAAGGTGTAAAGAGTAGTACCTTAAGTCTCAGAAGAAAATATATAAAAATTTGCTAGAAACTAAAGCAAGGTAAGCTTAAATATCTAAAAATAAATCAGTTAAGAAGGCAACTATTTATCTTTTTGTATTAAGTAATTTAAAAATCTAAAAGTAAGTAAGTTACACATATAATGATTTGAATTGACTCAACTATCATGATCAAAGAACAGCAGAGCACACACTATGTATATGTTCTGTTGCGACTAGTTACCTATTTAAATTTTAAGACTTAACCTTCTAAAATTTTAATAAAATTAAACCAGAGCCAGTTATTAGAGCTTTCAGTAGTTTAGGACTATTGCGATAGAAAAATAGGGCTAAAAGAAAATAGCCCTAATTTAGTTTATAGGAACTGTGGGCAACCCTAATAAAAATAACAGATGATATTTTTCGCAATAAAAACTGAAATTAAATCTAAACAAAGATATTCTGAAAATATATGCTTAATAGTTATTAGTAGTCATATCACGACAATTAAATAAATTATTTAAAAATAACTACAAGTATATAAACTCACATTGAAATGAGAATCTTTCCAATGTCTAGCTTTAATTCGAATAAAAATGCACTTCAGTGTTAAAACTGATATAAAAATAATAAAAATTCGCTAACAGCTTCAGTTTTTCTTTTTAAATTGATTTAGGAAAAGTAGAGTGCTTGAAAGTCGATTTTGCCGTTTAATATTTCTCATGAGTTTATCTGATGTATGATTTTCCAACTGCTACATTTCACTCAAAATACCAATTTCATCTTACAAATTTTAAAAACAAAATTTAAGGATTTCTTTTCAAAGCTACTGAAGCTATTCTTAGTAAAGCAAATGAATTGCACTTATATTACATAAATAAAGAGCTTTAAGAAATATTTTATATAAAAATATTGTAGAAGAAAAAAAAATTGGAAAATTTTTAAAAAATTTTCAGTTATATTGGCAAATTAAATCCAACATTTTACCAGAAGAGATTTCGTAGGTTAGAATACAATATTAATCAAAGTTACGAGGGGGAAATAAAATATCTATGACTTTAAAAATGTGAAATAACAATTTAGTTAAAAAAATTATTAAATTTTATTAAATACCAAATATATTTAAATTTTGACATAAGTCTTACATATAAAATGATTTAAAAACTTACGACTTTTGAAAATATATAAACATTTAGTTTATATAAAGTTACGCTTACCTGAAAAAAAAAATATTTGTGATTAATTTATAATCAATATGAAAATTTTTATATTAAATTTTTTTATTTTTGTAATTAAATATTTTTTACATATAGGCCATTCTATAATAAACAAGACGAATTCGGATTGCATTTTACAGAACCGATTTCATTACCTCTAATTTGGAGGATATGTATCTCTCATTTCATTGACCCAGAAATATAAATATTTGAAAACTAGTTTCAAATCCTGTAAATACTCCATGAATCTGAATTTATGTAACTCTAAGAAGAACAATTTTTTCTGAGATATGACTCTTTTGAAAGAACCTCAGAAAAGAATTAAGCTAAATCGAAAGTGATTAGGTTAGAAAGTGTCCCGATTGCTAACTAATGGCACGCTTACTTGTTGTGATAATATTCTATGTTATGTACAATTTATATATATAAATATTATAAAAATGTTATGAAGTATTTACTTAAATTACCGTGCTTTATTAAACCGGTCAAGCATATTTCGACATACATTATAAATTGCAATTTATGAAAATTTTATTATATATTACTTGAGTGAATTATCTAAGACTTGTAATATTCTCAGTTCATAAACATCCGAAAGGTAAGGTAAACATAGTCCAATACATATATTAATATTTGTAGTATTAAAGTGATATGTTTTTAACTTTTGTTGCTTAAACCAAATATCTATAACCTTAACTGATAAATGCTGTTTATATATATAAAAAAAATATATAAAATATAAAAAAATGCATTCACTAAATTATATATATACGAGTATATAGATACATATATATGCATATATATAAATATCTATGACATATAATACAAAATATATAATATATATAATAATAATAAGCCTTGCTCGACGTCAATGATTTCGGGCAGCCTCTTGTACTGGGCATGGGCTATCTTTAAGTCGCTTCCACGTTTCACGCCGCAACGCTACGTCCTTTATATCAGTAATATTGCTTATTCTTTTTACTAGGGACTGTAAAACAGTGTTTATTTCCTCATGTTGTTCTTAGACGACCCCTTTCTCTGTTACCTTGCGGATTGTATACTAACGCCTGCAAATTTCGGTAGGAGCC
>NC_051847.1:203959587-203965055 GCF_002237135.1 Teleopsis dalmanni | reverse complement strand
AACAAAAATTTTAAGCATTGACCTCGATAAACATTAGATAGAAAACAATAGATAGAGCTAAGCTTATAGGTATATATAATATTAGGAAAATAATTTTTACACTAATTTTCACATAAATAATAAATACATTTAAAATTGTGTAACTAAATTTAAGTGGCTTAATATATTTTTTTAATGTGATGTGGTATTTTGATAGATTTGTGTAAACTTTGAACTTATTAAATATTTTTTAATTTAAACTAATTTAATATTTTTTAAATTAATTGAGGTAAAAAGTGAAAGTGAAGGGATAAGATAAAATAATTTTTACTATTTTCACTGTATTATTGTTATACTAGTTTTGTTAGTATAAAGTTTGTTAATATGTTTGAATAATTAAACATTTTCTTATTACATGATTTACTTTATGTTAAAGTGTTTTATGGACAAATAATTTAGCTTAAACCATTTTGTTCTTTACTTACAAACTATTTTGTAAGTGCTTCAGGGCTTTGATAAACTAATCAAAAGCTTAATATAATTATAATATTATTATAATATAATTCTTTTAGTAATAAGTACCAGTAGTTCATACATTTGATCACACTTTCATACATTAGATTTTGTAAACTCACTCAAGATGAACGAACTATTCTTGTAGATACGTTTCTGAGTGCTATCGCTAAGCGCCTATAAACCCATTAAACCCATTTCTTTAAAGAACATATTTATATTTATTCTTATAATTCTGCTTTTCCATAACATATATAACATAAACCCTAATATTATATTTCCACTACCGTCAATTTCATTTAAGCGTTCATAATATTCTTTTATTTTTTATATAATTTGACTGTGTAATTAGCTATGATAAGCTTGGCTGATTTAACTAATTTTAAACTAAAATAGAGAATATTTTACATAAAACTAAATATTAATGAAGTTTATTGTTTTATATATTGGCCTTGAGAATTTAATTCATTCAGACTAAGAACAAATACTATAAATTAAAACTTCTGCACAAGTGTTCCCACCAACCAAAAAATATTAAAAATAAATACTGTTTAGACTATATAATATTTTATAATTTTTTTTTTTTTGAGCTACTGTAGGCACATTTTTTTCAAACTCAATTTACAAATTTATAAGATACGAAAACAATAATTCAGATTCAAAGATGAATTATCTAGCATAATTTATATACAGATAAATATTGTATCACCGATTTTGTAGTGTATTTTACAGATATGGTAACAAATTCGAGTGAACCAATCAATATATCCACTTTGATATAATTGATTTAAGTACTTACCGAAATAAGAGCTACAGCTATAGGTGGACGTCTGATTTAGAAAAGTGACCTATAAAAGTATATATAAATATATGTAAAACATATTTACGAAAATATATACAAACTCTAAAGTACTCATTATAAAAATACTATTTTTTCTGTTATTATTATATACTTAAAAGAATGTAATATATAACCTATAATAGAATAGCATAAAAACTAACCAAAAAACTAAAACTGGCCACTCCAACCATTTTTGATCTCTTGTATTAGCAGATTACCAATATATCTCCCGTTGTTAATAGTTTAATACCATATGGATTTAGAATTTTATTCTTAGTTTAGTATTGTTCTCCTGGCCAAACATAAAGTTGAACAGTTATCAATATTGTGGTTGAATAACTCATCAGTCTCCACGCAGAGTCGCCAATCTATCTTTTCAGACAAGCCCGTCTTGCTGATATAGTATACAGGCCATAGTGATTTTTCTCTTAAACTACCGACACCTTAACTCTACTCCTCTGCGAAGGACCGATTTCTTGTAGTTGTAAGGACAAATCAGCTCTTTTACCTGGTGGCTATTTGGAGTGTTGTGCACATAGTAACTTCTTTCCGTTAAACTCCGCTTTACTATCGGCCACTTTGAGATGTGAAGCAACTTATTCCATATTATGACCTCAATCCACAAACTTGAATGACTAATCCGGTTCTTACAAATTACCGCGACTAATTATATTCTCACTACAACTACAACTACAACTAAAATAAATGTAATTTTGTATTTCTGCACTAATGTAGGTTAAAAGTAATTCGAAGTCACGTGTACAAACTATTCTTCACTGTTTCTATAGTTTAACCAAAGTTTTAGTTGCTATTCATTTCTTTTTTATCAGTAATTACATTAAACTCACTGAATTTATAATTAAGTTTTTACATTTTTTATTATTATTTTTTTAATGTTTAGTTTGTTAACCTTTTCAGTACCAAATGAGTTGCGCTTATACATATATTAAGTATAATATTATGCAAATTTATTCAAAACAAATGGCATTTAAAGCACCAACAAACCGGCAAGCGCTTAATGCTTTTAGAATATAAATAAACAAAATAAAATATATTTAAGAATAATTATTTAACAATTGAATTCTTTACTAAAATTCAACAAAATTTTCTGAAGAAAATAATAATGAAATTTCCTCAAATAAAATTATTACTTATTTATACTCATCAATCAATAATATTAATTAATATTACTTTGAACCTCGAGATTAGTAGATTGCCCAGATATATTGCCTTTTTATGATTTTGTGTCAAAAAATTAATACAATAAATTTCCGTTATCAACGGTAGTAAAAGTGATATATATTTGTATACCATTTCCAAGTACCCTCTCATGAAATTTATAACTATAAGAAGAACTTAATAGATACTGTTTTAGGCATATCATATTTATATGTATAGAACATATTCTGTGTATATTATTTTTGCAAAAGTACACAAATACTTGATTGATTCTTTTAATACAATCCAGACATATATCTTTCGTAGATATAAATTTCCAATTGAAATACAGCAAGACTTCAGGCAAATAAATAAAGAACAAAAACATATAAATCTCCAATATATCTTTCCGTAAATCCTAAATATGTCCTATTTCATATTTTTATGGTTTCCAGAATCTAACTAACAAATAAGATAGTTGAAAAAAAAAATTTCTGTATTTCAAAGTTCTAAAATGTTTCGAAAGGCTTTACATTTCTTCTATATGTTCTTTAGAAAGCATTAGATAAGATTTCTCATAAACAATACATTATTGCAAGAAGGAAGAGGAAACTGCGAAGCGCGTATTCGACAGTTACCCAGAACTGATGCATAAACAAAATAAATACTAATGTTAATACATACCAACCGATGATATATAGGGCTTATTATAATACAACAAATACTGCAATTTATTTAGAAACAGCATCAATATAATCAATCTAAGATCGTGAAAGGAGACATAGATCTTAAGGTATATTACTATATACACCAATAATAACAATAATATACAAATAATTCTATATAATAATCACAAGTAACAGTATTATGAATAGAGACAATCGTTACCCTTATCATTTACGAGTACAATAGCTATCTTCCTCAAATTTTCTTCTACTATGTATACTTCTCCGTAGTCTTTACTATAATGCCCCATGAAGATAATAGCAGGGAGTAACCATGTCATCTATAGTTCTACAAAGTTAGGTCAGCTACCTGAAAATTATTGTATGTTTTTTTATATTAAAACCTGTATGTAAAGGTGAATGTCATCTACACAAAGCATTACCAATAAAGATGAGCTCTTGTCTTAAAAAAATAATTCCTTACTTTTGCTTGTTTATTGGTGTCATGTTCCATTTTGGTATGTTAAACTCTCAGCTTCTATTCTGTTTACTTTAATTTATATTTGATTTAAGATTCTAAAGGGTATAGTTCATCTACCATTTTTTAAGTCCATAGTTATTTATAGAGTAAAAAGAATCATATCTCATTTAGTTATAATAATTTTTCAGCTTGCATTCTGTTTACTTTCATTTGTATTTGATTCTAGACTCTGAAGGGCATAGTTCATCTGTACTCTTTAGTTTTTAGAGTAACTCTGTTAATAATTATTTATACTTTTCTATAAAATTATTAAATATAAATAACTAATTTATAAAATAAAAACCAAAAAATTGTAACAATCATAATTTTTATTTTGTATAAAAATCAATCACTTCCTACTATAGAAACAAATGTTATTCTTTTATTTTTAACATTATTAATTGTGTAAAAAAATAAATTAATTTAAAAAAATTTTACTACTTTCCCCTTTACTACGAAAACCTCAAAGTGAATGTACTCTTGTCAATAATAGACATCTCTGCGAAGAATCGAGTATCAGTCCACAAAAATTCAATAATAAACACTTCCTACTTTTTGATAGCAATTTCATTTATTCAATTAAATCGTGTACAAAGTAAAAGTTCTGGTTCAATTCATTCGATTGATAAAAATAAATCAATTTTAAAAGTATAAATCAAATAAATATAATATATTATTGCGTTATAAACAAAAATTCTACAAAACAAAATTAAATAATAATTAAGGCCAAAAAACGCTTATCAAACACAATAATCAATTGCCCGGTTGAGTCTTGGCTACGTCACCAGAATAGACCGTACCTCAAGGTCTATTTCATTTTTACGAAATTTTCTCTTAATAAATAATATATCATTAATTTATTTCTTTCTTAAATCACTTATACAAATAAGTTTATTAAAAATATTATTTAAATTTTAATATTAATTTATTGATATGTGAATTGAGACATTCAATTAATAAATTTTATGTCAATTTAATTTATGTAAATACTCATTTTTATGTTATTTTCACATAATTTAAAACCAATTATTTTGATATTAAATATTACAAAAAAAAATCTTTTTAAATTTTTATGAATGAATTACGCATAAAACATTAATACACAAAAAAATAAAAAATATATTAAAAAAAGGTATGAGTAAAGCATTATTTTTTTTTAATTTTATATGTCCCATTCTTTATACAAAATCTAAAAAAGATATACCACTATAAATGTTCGACAAGTTAAGTTCTAAAAATGATATATGAATATAAATAGATAATTTGTTATCATTTATTTAACATTGAAAATATTAAGTAATATTAGTTTTTATCTATCCATGAATATTTCTAAAGAATTACTATGTAATTCTAAAAGTACCGTGGATTATTACTTCGCTTTTCAAAATAGTTAAATTATCTATTCTATTCTCTATTGACCACTAAAAATATTTTTAAAAAGCAATGAATAAATTTATTAATAATAATTTTGCTTCCATAAAAATCTGATCAGTATAAAATTTAATGTTAAGAGTACTTAGAATATATCCGGTCAAAAAATACATAAGAGGCAGAGCCCTGAAGCTATATGCAAAAACCGACAGGCAGCCTTACTTAGCACTATCTAATCTCAGAGTAATCTAATCTTATATCAGGTATATCAGGAACAATCACGAATACACAAATTAGTCTGTAAGATGAGTGGGACTCTGAAGAAACCCCCTAGCCATCAAAGAGTAAAAGTGCTTAGATCCACTAACTCGAAAAAGGCTCAACAATATATAAAATTTAATGCATATACAAAATACTAAAC
>NC_051847.1:203945798-203959487 GCF_002237135.1 Teleopsis dalmanni | reverse complement strand
TGTTTTGTATATTCGTACACTTCTTACGTTGAGTAACGAAAATGCAAAAGACATTAAAAAGTACAAAGCCGTAAAGTAAAAATTTGCTTTATGCCACACCAAAGTTTCATACTTCATTTTATGCTCCGTGAAGTTACTTAAAACAATAACAACACTGGGACTAGTCTGTTACGGGTACGGGTATGGGTACTGGCACAAGCAAAGGCAGTCAGTGTCAGAGGCAGAGGCACAGCACGCATAAAAGAGTTTTTGTTTTTAGATACTTCTTGGTTTTTTTCTTTTTTTTTTCTTTTTGATTTTGGTTCTACAAGATACAAGATACATTTTGAAACTGGTTTTAAGGTATTTTTCTCTTTTTTGTTTTATTGTTGCTATTGGTGTTGCTGTTACTGCCCGTGAAACACCGCGAGAAATTCAATTTTATCTACAATTCAAAAGTATTTGAAACATACTTTTCTTTTGTATTTTGAAATGTTGTATTTTATCGCTTTTAATGTTAAAAATATGTTAATTTGTTTGTGTTTAATTGCAAAAATCTTGTCACCTTTTGTCTGTGAAAACTTGTTCTTTTCACTTCACTTATCTTTTATGAATTTTTAATATTTTGCTAAAAGTTTGCTCACCTTTACAGATTCTTTCCTTTGAAATTTTATATATTATACATTAAATTTTAGTATATTTCCTTTACGAATACAACAATTTACGTATATAACTTTCAACACTGTATTATATTGTATAAAATTTATTTTATTTATCTTAGTTTTAAGATATTTTCACTTTAATTAGATTATTTCGATTCGCTCTTAAATGAAATACAATTTAACATAAATGCATCGATGCACACCCTGCCTATGGTTACAGCGCTTGTTGCTGTAACAATTACAACAATACAAAAATATTGCAGATGGACGATTTCTGCTACTGTTGGTACTGATGGTGGTAGAAGTATGTATCTAACCAACTACTTGCCATCCATGTATTGTAGCTGCTAACCTCCGCGCTGTTCAAAAACGTACTGAAGCATGCATCATACATTAAACCTCACAAAACCGACACACACATTCTTCAATACTCACTTACTTACAATAGGTACGAGTAGATACTCTCTTTTTTTGTAGAAATGTATTTCAATTACATACACTTAGATACTTTTATTGCACACATAAACTATAGTTAAGCTATAAAAGTGATTTTGTATCTCACTACACTACAGACTAGATTTGAGCCGAGTTTCAATCATACTCACACTCATATCGCGTTTGTATTTTCGATCATTTTGTCATTAACATATCACTCTGAAATCACTCTAAATATAACTCACTCCACTCATTCGAACTCAGAGAAAAGTGTGTGATCTACGAATTTAGCGTTAACGTTCTTCAACATTTAACACTGCTTATCCTAGTCTCTTTTATTTTTGTAGCTTCATTGATTTCATTTGTCCTTTTTATTTGTTTGCAGCATGTATCTTTCTAAAGGGTTTTATTGATATAGTATTATTTTATGACTCCTTTATACTTTGTTACCAGCTGCTATTGCCTGTTGCTTGTTGCTACCTAAAATTTCAATGCCCGATTGTTGTTCGGTTAGTTTGGATGCTTGTGTGGTACAAGAAGACTGTAGCCTAGGCTAACCTAAGCGTTGCTTGACTCATAGCCATTGAATACGGCAAGCGGCAACAGCGCACCAGCACTTCACCATCGTTATTAAATGTCGATGATTGATCTAAAACACGTATTTGCATTAAGCGCATACTTGGAGATCTCTTCGATTTACACTGTGCAAAATTTTTGGCATATTTCTACGCGTGGGTATCCATAAACGCGTACTGAAGATTTCTTGTTCTGCTTAGTTTTCTGTATTCTATGTTGGGAAATATATTTAATAAATTGGATTGAAATTATAACTTTAAAATTTATATTTTTATTCTTAAAAGTCATACATAAATATGTTAGCTTTTTTTCTTTAAAAATCCGCTTGGAAACTTATTAGAATTTATTTTTATAGGTATTAAGGTATTAAGTATAAAGACTACTGATGATGAGTACTTGGCAATACTCGAAATAGCGTTGTATGGTCAGCCAAATTTCAATAAATTAACTAAATTTTGGTGCTCCCTTCTAAATGTTAAAAAAATAGCTTCTTTGTGGTTATAAGAAACGTAGCTTTTGGCTAGAAAAATATTTAATTTTAGGATATCTTATTGTTTATGTTTTAATTCTTCAACAGTCTTAGAAACTTATATTATAATGTTAATAATAATAACAGCTGAACACTACAATCACAGTATTTTTCTTCCGCCCCTTCTAACGTTACTTGAACAAGAGTCACTCAGCCTTTTGCGTGAAAGCTAGAATGTTTTTCATTGAGGAGCACTCAGAAGGAATATGATTAGAAGTTTAAAAAGTCCTTTTCTACACAGAGATGACATTAGGTAACCTAAGACAGGCCTTACTTCTTGAGTTGTTGGTGTAAAATAAACTATCCCGATAAGAAATTTAACAGTAACTTCAGTTAATATCGGTTTTAGTAAGGAGCTGTAATCCTTATAGTAGCAAAGTTGGACAGTTGCGAAATTTGATCATCTTCCAGAAACGACATTTACCTCAGACAATCATAATTTCTTGAGATGTTTGTGCAATTTAAAATATACTAATAAGTATCTTAATAATAAACTCAGTTAATATCGATCACAAGATTGTCGTCCCTATATTCTCTTCTTGACACACAGCAAAGCCCAACAATCACAAAGAATCAGAAAGATTCTCCGCCAAACAGAGATGACATGCTGTTCTTTTAAGTAATTTAACTATAACCTTAGTTATTAACAATCATAGTTAGAAGCTGTAGTCCCTATATTCTCCTCTTGAACCACAACAAAGTCCGACAATTACGAAGAATACGAAAAGAATGCTCACACTCTTTAAGAAAGACTCGACATTTATCTCCTTAGACAGATTTATCTTCTTGAGATGTTTGCGCAAATTAAGATATACTTATATGTAACTTAACAATAACCTCAGTTAATATTGGTCATAGTTAGGTAGTTTTATGTTGTTCTCTGGGCCAACAGCCAGAGAATTTGATCTTTAAGAGTTAATTAAAAATCTTAGTAGAATATTTTTATAACCCTTCCTTTAACGGAAGGACAGGTCTTAAATACCTGTTAATTTCTAATTATAGCTTTTAAATTACATTTGTATTTTATTATAATTTAAAATAGTTATCACTTATCATAACTTGTCACACTTTAATATTGGTAAATTTATTTTAATTAAAACTTCTTCAACCAAGTACTTAATTAACAAGAATTATGTAGCACATAAAGTATAAACTTTACGTTTCTTTAGTCGCATTAAATCCTACAAGCTTTTATCTTTTGAAGAAATGAAAACGTAAATGCTTATTGCCTTTCGAAACCTGCTTTCAGCACAATATGCATACATAATGGCAGTACATATATTTATATATATACATATAGAAATATTTGTGTGCATATAAATATATATATATATATATAAAATATATTTGAACTCACATTTGTGCTCTTGTATAGCCAAGACACTATCTTCACATGATCTCACATATTTCATCGTCATTGTCGTTTACTTAAGTTTGCCCAATCGAAAAAAGAACAAACCAAACTAACCAAACCTTTTTAAATGTTTTGCGGTGCTCGTTTTTGTCGCATTTGTTGCCAAGCTTTCAGTTGACTTTTTAAATAGTAGAATTGTAGAACGACACGTTTTTAGGAACGCAGTTGAGGTTCGGTTCGTTAGTATATGCGTGACCCTTAAAGCCAGAGTCGTGACCGTAAGGAATTTATCACAAAAAAAAAAAAAAATAACTAAACAGAACTGTGTATATGGACTTTTTTTTGAAGCAATAACTTTCTATTAATTTAAATTATTAAGTTAATCCACGAAACCTATAGAAAACTTAGAAAGTATCAGCAAATTTTCTTATTAACACATTGCCACAAGTATTCTAGTGAATACTTAATCAGGATCTAAGATGTGGACATGTTGTGCATTCAAACTGTAGTTTGTACAGTAGCAGTTTTAAAGAATATTTCTTTTATTGGTGATAGCCTAGTTCTCAGACCCCAGAAGCGTTAGTTATTTTAAGGAAGTTTGTATATAGAGACCTCTCTTTTAGAATATAAAAAAACTAATTGTATTGTGGCTAGTAACCACTTTAGCTATTTTGAAATATTTATTTATACTACTTCTTTAAGGATTCATTACTCCTTAAAGCTATAATATTTAACTTACTTCACAATATCTCTAAAAAGTTTATCCAAGGAGTAACTAATTCTTTTAGTAAAAGGTGAGCTATGGATGACCTGTTATTTAACTTAGTAAATAACATCCCTCTCTCTAAAATTGTGAGCAATGCGAAACCCAGAGATTTATTCCAATGTGTGTCGTTGAGTACAAAATTTTTTAAAAATGGTTTTTTTATTTCTTAGTTATTATTATTATTACATTATTATAATATTATTATTATATTATAGTATTATTTATTATTAATTTTTTAGTTAACATCATAAAGTTGGTTGAAGCTTCATAATTAACTACTAGTTTAGTATACAGTTGAAAATTTTCCAATATCAGATGTAAACCTATCTAGTCCTCATACACCTCATAAGTCAATGTCCTTTAACTTTGAAGTTGGTTTTATAGAAAAACTATTATTATAGAAAAACTATTATTTCTGTTATGATAATTTTTGTTCTAGAAGTTTTTCAAAAATATTTCAAACCTACTTAAAATAATAATGTACGCCACTGCTTTTTGTAATCGTTAATATAGCAAATCTCTTTGCGGATTGTGAATTTGTAATAGTTGGAAATTCGTCAGAGTGTCAAAGGACCAGACAGTGCGACTAAGTTGCCAGTGGTTCACACATTATAAAATCACATAACGATTTCTTATAACTTTTTCACGAAAAAAAATCTCTTGAACCTACTTTAATGTCTGCTTTTAATTTTTTTTTATTTATTTTTTTAATTCCTTTTTTTTTTGTTGATATTTATTTTCTTATTGTTAATCTAAAAAAAAGAAAAAAATAAAAAATATAACCATAATAAAATAATAATAATAAAACGAGATAAAAACTTAACCATATTTGTTATGGGTATATGTGATATTGAGGATATCTTTCACTCTTTATTCCTTTTCTTATTTGACAAGCGATACTGGCCGGTATCGTACCGCACCTCACGCAGCGATGTTCGGTGCGCGCAACTCTTATAAAGATATTAACATTTTTAAGCAGATATGTTACCTTACATTGCTTATCGATGTGTAAATAATGTTGTTTCCACTTATCTTTAATTTATTTAATTTTAAATGTGTTCTAATACCTACGAACCACATTTCTTGATATGCTTTTCCTCAAATATGTATCTATATCTTGCATTCTAAACACACAAAATTGCTTGCTTACACTTCCCTAATGCATAAAACACTGAAGCACATGCTTAAGTGTTATTCTAACAAATTTCTTTGGGCTTAAGTTTGTAATATTCTTCTAATTCGATTCTTAAAGAAAAAATCATAAGCACGAAACTCGATTAGTAAGAGTATTTAATTAAAACTGACTTAAAGAGTTCGTTTCTGAATCTGCTACTGTTTATTTTGATATGCCTCTGAGATCTTGCCTTGCGGATACATTTGGTAAAGTTTGCTTACTTTAAGCACTTTTAGCTTGGCTCACCTCTGTTAGGGCTAAAGTAGACAAGTGTTTTTTTTTAAGAAATACATAACCAATTTGTCATACATAACAAATTCAATCCTAAGATACAAGTTACGACTCAGTTAAGCTGAAATCTTTTACCACATTTCTGCAATTTATGTATATTAGTTTACGGAAAGAGGCAATAAGTGGCAATTACTTATGTCGTGCCGCTGTCTAATGTGTTCATCTCTCCCAAAACATTTTTTGCATCTTACTTGTCCAGCAAACTTTGAGTGAAAATATGTAAATTTTTTAAAGTTCAAATCCGAAATGAACCAGAACAAGTTTTGATTTGCTAAGGTTTGAAGATACTCTGTGTGTGTGCGCTTTATTTTCATAAATTTAACTCTATTGTTCTAAATTTACGACCAGTTCAGTTTGTGAAAAAATACGTAACCATACATACATAACCAACGTTGCCATATATCTTACGTTTACAAAATTAGATATTTCAACGATAATACATTAAAATCTGATATCACCAATCTTGTCTTACCTTTATATATTATTATTAGAACGGACAATTTTATACTTGAGATCCTATATACTGAAAAATTTTCTCCAGAAGTTACAGAAACTAATTCGTATTATAAGGAATATTCCGGATGAAGGCAAAAGCGATTTTTCCAAAATACCTATAGAAATATACTAAAAAAACCGACCGAAATAAAACTTTTAAAATTCTTAAAAAACAAAACCGACTTTAAAATAGTTTCGACGTAATAACTCAAAAATTAAAAACAAAAGTAATCTCAACCCGATTCGGTTCAAACAAATCCAAATAGAAATATGGGATTACTTTCTAATAATTAAAGTTCAAACCAGACAAGACAATCTGATATTAATCTCTGTATTTCATAAAACTTGTGGGGAGGTAACTCTAATTACATTTTTGAATTGTAGCTAACATGAGTAGGCCTTGTTGAGAAATCACTGATTAATCTCAATTTAAAACTGTTTAGATTTGAAAACCTATAATTTGAATCGAATCAGAATCGAATAAGCCCTTTTGTAAAAGTAAAGAATTATTGTGTTATTTAAATTTATTAAGATTTTCCCGATACAACTATCTCAGTTGTATCAGGAAAATCAAAAGTTGCAGGGAATAAAAGCAAAAAATATAATTAAATGCTTCTTCTGGTAGTGCTTAGGACTGATAAAATTAATACATATCATTATGAAACTTTATAAACTTATTAGCCTAGCGGGCATCCCAAATAGTGATCATCCAAAAATAATTTCTTATAACAACCGTAGTATGGTTTTAAACTTAGGATCTCATGATTGGATTTGTGGTATTAGAACAGTACTTATGCGCTATTTGAACAGAAGAGGAAGCTCTGCCACTATTAAAACCAATCAACTAATTAAATGCAACTGTAACGTTCTGTTCCTCTTGATTACCCCGATGTCTTATTACATCTTTTTTAATATGTTACCATGCTATTGAGTTGTATGACTGATAGAATCTATACAAATATATATTTATCTTCTACACCTTTTTATCTTGAGGTACTATTTTTAGTTTTAAAGCTTGTGTTAATCTATACTCAAGATACTACTCCGATTTTTTTGGTGGCATAGTATATAAAGTTTAGTTTGAAGTAAGATATATTTATTAATCATTAAGATATATGGTTTTAACCGTGCCAGTAACTAAAATTATTATTTCAAATACCTAATAGTGTCGTGAGTATAGAGACAAAGGAATACTCTATTAAATGCCTCGGTTTTCCGTCTTACTTCTAAGTTTATTTTAAGATATTTCTAAATAAATTACGAATTGAAAGAAATAACGATTTTTAACTGGCAACTCTGCATGTGAAAATTAGAAAACTATTTATCATACATATTTATATATTTATGTGTATTAAAACGTTTACGATTTCTCACTAATATCTGAACAACTTTATTACTGGCATTTACACATCTACGGGTACAGATAAATGAGTAACATTTATGAATATTTAAGCTGTTGCAGCGCTACCAAAGCTATAACCTGTTGCCACAAAATATAACACCAAATCACGTTTAAAATGTCGAACCTGTTCCCAACGCCGATTTTGAGATATCTGAGTAATATATTGAGTTACCGCTAGTGGCAAGACTGCTGAATTTGAGTAGATACAAATGCAAAATGCATTGAGTCGAAATTGTAAATGAGTGATAATTGAGTGCATTTGAGTTGAAGATATTTATTAGGGAACAATATCAACTTATATGTATCTCATGCAAGATTAAAGATAAATTTATTAATGTATATAAATGTCTTAATGAATATGTTAAATTTTTAAGTAATTTGTACTTTATCTTAATCTTAATACTGCTTTTGTTTTAATTCCATAAAAATTATAGAAAATAAAACTGATATATACAAAGTACCTAAAGTATTCTTTTACAAGTGTTCTTTGGCTCTGGCATTACTTCAACTAAACACAAAAAAAAAAAAACAAGACCGTGATTTCGCTTATATACGCTAAATAGACCATTAAACCTTATAAAGAAATACCACAAAAATAATATTGAATATTGAAGAATATTGAATTAAAAAGAATTTGCAAACAAGTCTCTGTGGGTACCATTATTTCTTTAAGCAGATTTTATTTAAAATAAATATTCTGATCTAAAACAAACTTCTAACAGATATCTAAGCATAGGGAACATAAAGAGACATAAAGAGATATTAGATTTAGTATATCTCTTAAAGTAAGTTTTTTTGCCGTTTGAGTAAAAATTATTCTTAAATGATACGTGTGGTATTCAAAAAGTTTTGCGAGGATATAGTAAGGTTCTCAAAATAATTTTCCAGAAGACGTTCTGTCTTCTTGAATTGTTCTACATAATAACATTAAGATTTTCAAAATATTTATTTATTTGTGAGTTAACATTAAAATTAATTTTGAAGTTAATTAAGAATGAGGAAGTGAATATTTATGATGAATATCACTTTTGAATTTGTTAAGAATTTTTTGCCTTTTTAGCCAAATTTCCAATTTTGGAAACATAAAATAAAAATTCACTTATATCCATATATCCATTATATCCATATCCATATAAAAAAAAGATGCTTAATTAATTTGAAACATATTATATGTATTGATGACTAAAGTATAAACCTAAGCAATGTTTTAGCCAAACAAAATTTTTATCTTTTGCACAAGAGTACGTTTTTCAGTAAACACAATATTTAATAATTACAGATAATAAAAGTATCTGTAAGTACTAGTCAATTGGCACCATGTTACAGCTGTCTCAAAAAATAGTACTTAGGACGTGTGCGAGTTAGGCTAAGTTCATGCTATACCAAATGGGAGATTTTTTGGGATTTTTTGCACTGCACATATTTAAGCATTTATCAACACGTATTGACACATCACTACATTATCGACTCAACTTAGAATTTCCCTCATTTAGAAATCAACTTAGCAATGAGCGTCCAAAAATTGACTTTAAGGTCATACCTACAATATTGTATAATAGTTACCAGTTAAATTTACTATTGTATTAACAGCGAGTTATACTTATGACATATATTCAGTATCAATAATCAATAAGAATTAATAAGCCTTTTAGGTCATACTTATAACACAGTATAATGGTTATTAGTAAAATCTACTATTGCATCAACAGCGGGTTATACTCATATGTCATTCATTTTAATTATCAATAAAATATGCTATGACGTTGATGGCGGGACCTACTCACAAAACTTTATAGTTATGATAGTTGACAGTTAATATTGCCTTAACTTAGAGTTTTCTACAATATGTTTTTGTAAAATCTTCCCTGTGGATCTGCTTATACCAAGCAATTCAAAAATAGTTCATTTTTGTAAGAGCGATAAAGAGAATCTCACATTTACATAAAGAAAATGAGTTTATTTTAATAAGTTCCAAAACTGTTGTTGTTATGAATTTACGAATTTGTTATTCATTTTTATTCTGTTTATTGTGTATGGTTCTACCTCTTTTTAATATATTTGATAGATCCGGACATATTTTTTCAAACACTGTCTGCTCTGGGTTACCACCAATGTAGTAATTTTAATTAATATTCGTTACAGTCAGCAAATATTGTATTATACCTATATAATTGATAAACCCAAGATCCGTGTATTATGGTCTAACTGTTTTGATTTTTATTCAAGTACTCACAGACATCAATGAAGTGTTACAAGACTGATATTACTATTAACTAGAAAAATTTCCAAATACAAATATTTAATCTTATCAAATTGTGTCCACATCTTAGATATCTAAAATATATCTCAAACCTATAGACTATATTAAAATTCCCCTTTTAATAAGTATTTGCAGCCACTCGAACTCATTCAGTAAACAGTAAAAATTTACTCAAAATCATTAAAATTCTTCCTCTCTCATTCATTGGGACTTGATAAATTGCTGTTAATATGTGTAGTTGTATTATACATTCTCACAAGTCGTAAATGAGTACATGAGTCTCTTACCAGTTTAGGCTATCGATCGTTACCTTTTCTACGGGTTTCTCCAACGCTCTGCGTAAGCCTGGTAGAAGGCGCAAGCGTAAAACAGCAGCTCTGGCAGCAACAAGCACCAACTACAGTGGCATATACCATTTGAAGCAGTGTTGAATGTTGTCTCCGTTGTTGTTGTTGTTGTTGTTGTTGTTGTTATTCTGCTGGTCATGCCTTCTTACCACAATGCCAACACCAGTAATTTAACTGAGTCAATGTTAACTTGTTTTCGGTTATATCACCGTAGCCATTTACACTGTGAGGTGCTGTTCATTGTACGAATCGCCGAGAATGATGCTCGCTGTCTGTCCGTTCACGTAGCGTCAAGTATGCGTCATCATAATTAAACTTTAGACAGTGTTTCTCGCTGTTTGAGTGTTTTTAATGACTCCACAATAAAGTATCTACTCGCTTTTTGCCTGCTTAATTATTAATCTATTGATTTTTCATTAAATGCAGTTTATTGTCTGCTGTTCTGTTTTCTGCTTACTGCTTACCAATTTTTTTTAAATTTATTTATATGAATCTTGTCTGGTTTCATTGCATTTCACACATTTCACACATTTTAACATATTTTTGGTTGCGATAATCTAAGTGATTAATGACATTTTCGTTAAGTTCCCATGACTGCTACAGTTCTATCGGTGCACAGAGTGCAGTCCCTTCCTATGCCACAATTTTTATGAATTGAAATATATTTCTGGCAAATGCTGTTACCCGCACGCACATCTTCTTAACTTAATCCAGTTCAATTTTAGGGCTTTTAAGTGAAAATATTAAATTTATTTTATGTTATTTACTTAACGTCATTTAGCATTAATTATGCGGTTTTTATTTTCTCATTTTTGTTTATTTGTGCAGATTGACTTATTTTTCATTTAGAGTAGCTGTGGTTTCTAACTGCAATCAATCCCTGCCAGAAAGCAAATGCTTAATGCTTACAAAGCCTATGTACCGACACAATTGAAATTTATTGCCACCTCAACACGTATAGAATAGAATCATCTGTTTGCGGTTTCATACAAATAAAATATCATGAGCTTTGAATTTCATTTAAAATTGATCGGGAATTGATAATAAAAAAAATGAAATTATGAAAATGATGAGATAAACAAAAAAAAAGTGAATAGGACTAAGAACCACATACATTTCACTGAAGTAAACAAATTTTGTTGTTAATTCAATAACAATAATACTTCATCATTATTAATGAAGTACAATAGTATTTCAGGCTCCCAATGAAGCAGAGCACAACACCCATACCAACAAATATTTTATATTACAAGTGACCCGATCGGAACGAAATACAGACATTAAGTCTTTTGAATGAATGTCAGAATGGCAATCCTGTAGGAGTTCCAAAATATCCTTTTTGTCATAACATAAACCGATACGAAATTATATCAGACGGTTTTGTGTACTAGACGAATGAGATTTTTAACAACAACAATGAAAACAAGCTCTATTACAATAAATACTTAGTACGGATCTGGTTAACCATAGTAAATTTATTATACTTACTACTTATTACTAACATTACTTATCCCTTAACCCTTTTGTGGAATAAACTGGGCCAGTACAAAACAGATTAACAAGAAAATGGAAAATCATATGCGGCTGGAATACTGGGTAAACTTTCCAGGACTCAGACAAAGCAAAGCACTGATAACACTGTACTTCTAAAAAGACATTCTTAAATTCTCAAAATGTAATTTAAGGTTGATAACGGGTTTCATTAAAGGTCATTATGGTCTAAAATATCACCTTCATAAACTACAATTATCTGCTAACTCGGAATGCAGATTATGCCTCGAAGATGAGGAAACGACCATACACATTCTTTGTGACTATCCAGCTTTAATAACGCACAGAAGAAACCTGTTTCATAAAGAATTTTTGTCACCAGAGAGCAGATTAAGAACTCTTCTCTAGATTTAGTTCTAGACTTTATTCACAAAGCTTTAAGGGGCTTTGTTTAATCAATAGTAAAACTGGTACAATAGGACTCTTCTGGCAGCAGTATCGGCTGTTGGGCAATTTTCACGTCTACTTTTAAAAAAAAAAAAGAAACATTACTTATTTGTTTAAAGAATATTAAATTGAAATATCGCCCAAAACGTATATTACCAACTATTTTATTACTTGTTAAAAATTTATCCATATTAACTCAGTTTTTAATAAGACTTCCATATATTGTATATATACTATATAAATTTCTTTATTTTTATGCAGTTCATGTCAATAATTGCTACCATAAATGTGACCTCATTTGAGATTTCAATCATACTCCCATAAGTAGTTTTAAAAATTATATTAAAAGGTAAAGTAGTTTTCATGATAAAATGTTAGGTGTACATGTAACCTATAGGGGATATTAACGTAATAAATATGAAAGTTTTACAATTACTTTAATTTATAAAAACTTCTCCCATCAACAATTTTATAGCTCAATATGATTTTTTATTATGTGGCCTTTAACATAAATGAAACTGTAAGGAAATAAATAAAGCCTTTCTGATACAAATTAACAATAGATAACATAAGG
Source organism: Teleopsis dalmanni (assembly GCF_002237135.1). Taxonomy (NCBI): domain Eukaryota; kingdom Metazoa; phylum Arthropoda; class Insecta; order Diptera; family Diopsidae; genus Teleopsis; species Teleopsis dalmanni. Next base: position 203,946,705 of record NC_051847.1, on the reverse strand, counting down.
TACTGTCCTATTTCAGACATATAAATTTTTAAATAATAATGAAGTAGTTTTCTTTAAGAAGCTTTCTTTTTTTTTAGATAAGTCTACCAAAGCTTATATTCACTGATAACGACCTCAGAATTTTAAAAAAAAACTAAAACTCATCGGTAACCACTATTAGAGAAGAATACAGACTTCTTTCGATATCTTTAAAGTTTTAATAAGTTTTTAAAATGTAATTTGTTTTTTACAATAATTGTAGCACTTTTATTTGGTTTCATTAAAAAAGAACTGCGACCAGTCTTTATGTTATAAGGGTTACTTTCGTCTTGGCTCGATTAAAATACCTTAATCGTCTTTTCTTATATTATATATTATTGATATTTGTTTGTCTACGTTGTCATAACAACTCGTTTACCTGCTTTTGGCCTGTCAAATCTGTACTTTATTCTTCTCTGCTTTATACACTGCTTCTACAGAGGCGTACATCAAGTACGATTACTGTTTCATTAAATTGATCAGATTCGAGCTTTCTATGCCTCTTTTATGTTAAACTATGTATTCACTTTTTTGATAGATCTTCATGATATGACAAAGATTAAAGCCGTTGGATCGTACTACATAGAATAGTAAAGATGTCATATAACTTGTTTGATTTAAATGCGGTACTCTTCGTTAATGCATACAAAATCAGGTGTCATATGAACAAAATTTTCTCTTAAATACTCCTGGTACTACTACATAATTCAATTCTAAAATGCATATCTAGTGCTATATATCATAGATGATGAGTGCGTTTGGGAGTATAGGTGTTGTCAGTCAAGAGAGATACTTCTATGTCTTTACTAGAATAATATCAACGCCTATTGACAGCTGCAATCGATTGTCTGATCTCTAGGCTGAATCATTAATGTAGTATATGTTGATA
>NC_051847.1:203937615-203945698 GCF_002237135.1 Teleopsis dalmanni | reverse complement strand
TATCTGCTAACTCGGAATGCAGATTATGCCTCGAAGATGAGGAAACGACCATGCACATTCTTTGTGACTATCCAGCTTTAATAACGCACAGAAGAAACCTGTTTCATGAAGAATTTTTGTCACCAGAGCAGTTTAAGAACTCTTCTCTAGATTTAGTTCTAGACTTTATTCACAAAGCTTTAAGGGGCTTTGTTTAATCAATAGTGAAACTGGTACAATAGGACTCTTCTGGCCGCAGTACCGGCTGTTGAGCAATTTTCACGTCTACTTTTTAAAAAAAAGAAAAAAGAAACATTACTTATTTGTTTAAAGGACATTAAATTGAAAATGCGCCGAGAACGTATATTACCAACTATTTTATTACTTGTTAAAAATTTATCCAGATTAACTCAATGTATATAGTATGTATACTATATAAATTTCTTTAGTTTTGTGCAGTTCATGTCAATAATTGCTACCATAAATGTGACCTCATTTGAGATTTCAATGAAGCTCCCATAAGTAGTTTTAAAAATTACATTAAAAGGTAAAGTAGTTTTCATGATAACATGTTAGTTGTACATGTAACCTATAGGGGATATTAACGTAATAAATATGAAAGTTTTACAATTACTTTAATTTATAAAAACTTCTCCCATCAACAATTTCATAGCTCAATATGATTTTTTATTATGTGGCCTTTAACATAAATGAAACTGTAAGGAAATAAATAAAGCCTTTCTGATACAAATTAACAATAGATACCATAAGGTACTGTCCTATTTCAGACATATAACTTTTTGGATAATGATAAAGTAGTTTTCTTTAAGAGGCTTTCTTTTTTTTTTTTTAGATAAGTCTACCAAAGCTTATATTCACTGATAACGACCTCAGAATTTTAAAAAAAAGTAAAACTCATCGGTAACCACTATTAGAAAAGAATACAGACTTCTTTCGATATCTTTAAAGTTTTAATAAGTTTTTAAAAGGTAATTTGTTTTTTACAATAATTGTAGCACTTTCATTTGGTTTCATTTAAAAAGAACTGCGACCAGTCTTTATGTTATAAGGGTTGCTTTCGTCTTGGCTCGATTAAAATACCTTAATCGTCTTTTCTTATATTATATATTATTGATATTTGTTTATCTACGTTGTCATAACAACTCGTTTACCTGTTTTCGGCCTGACAAATCTGTACTTTATTCTTCTCTGCTTTATACACTGCTTCTACAGACGCGTACATCAAGTACGATTACTGGTTCATTAAATTGATCAGACTCGAGCTTTGTATGCCTCTTTTATGTCACACTATATATACACTTTTTTGTTACAACCTTATGATATGACTAAGAGTAAAGCCGTTGGATCGTAATGCATAGAATAGTAAAAATGTCATATAGCTCTTGATTGATTTGAATGCAATACTCATCGTTTATGCATAGAAGACCAGGTGTCATATGAACAAAATTTTCTCTCAAATCCTCCTAGTACTACTACATAATTCTATTTTAAAATGCATACTTAGTGCTATATACCATAGATTATGAGTGCGTTTTGGGGTTGTAGGTATTGTCAGTCAAGAAAGAGACTTCTATGCCTTTACAGAAATAATATCAACGCTTATTGACAGCTGCAATCGATTGTCTGATCTCTAGGCTGAATGATTACTGTAGTATATGCTGATACCAAGAGAAATGAATTTCTGGAGAATTTCGATGGATCTTTTACGTCAATCCAATAGAATTCCGCAATACTGTAACAAACAAATATTCTGCTGTTATTGCTATGAACAAGTGAAATTGTCTGTTTGTCTTGATATATATTTAGATATTTAAGAACATATTGTTATTATATAATATATAGAAAATATTATGTATAATACATAAGAAAAACCAATCAGATAAATATATAATTTATAAATACATAAACTTTTGTTATTTTTTAGCAAACTTGGACTTGATCTTGTACCTCGTATTGGGCCACTTGCGGTGGATCCACACAATATTGGAATTGTAGGACTATATAATGTGCATGTAACAAGTGCAGATAACGCAAAAGCTTCTTCAGTGAGTATTCATATTCACTATTTACAGTAAAATAACATTGAATCTAAATTATTTACTCTATTCCAAAACAGAGTCGTGGTACCTTACGTCGAAAAACACAACGAAAAATTTTGACACATCATTTATACTTTTGTATGCGAGATTTTGGCTATCGAATCGGAATCGATGATGCAGAAGTTTACTTTTTTCTTTACGATGGTAATCCAGCGCATATGAGAGCAGTCTCAGAACGATTTTTAGTTAAAATAAATAGAGATGGCTTTTCGAATTATATAGAAAAATTTCATAGCAATTGCACAGTGTTCACAGACCTAGGTGCGTAAATATCTACCTATTTCAATCCGTTTCATTATTTTTTATTATTTTACCTAACTATGCCTATAGGTGCAGCGGATTTAAGTGAAGATCTATTTCTCGTCGCTGTTATCATGCGAGTGGGTAAAATCATACATTCTGAATCAGTTAAAAAAGTAGAAAAAGGTACTGGCTGTTGTACTGGTTCAGTATATCGGCGTCCCTTTGGTGTTGGTGTACTTCCACTCAATGACTTGTGTCAATTTGACAGTAGCATAGAATCAGAAGAACGGGAAAAGAGTTTTAAGGTAAACTTGAACCGATTAGCATTCTAATTATTACAGTACATTTACACACCTTATATTTACAGATTTTTCAATGTGAAGAAAAAGACTTCAATCAACTACATGAACTGATAATAAAAAAGTCAAATAGTAAATTTTCACCAATCACTACAGGTAACCAAACAACGCAGGGCATTATAGTTTCACTAAAGCTGCTGCATGGCGGTTTGGGGCAGGCACGACAGGAACAGCCATTACTATTTCAAGGTACTACTATAACTCGCAAAATGGGCTTCCCGGATGTTATAATGCCCGGCGATGTACGTAATGATATGTTCATCACATTGGAAAGGGGCGAATTCGAACGTGGAGGAAAAAATACTGCAAAAAATATTTTGGTCACTGTGGTTGTTTTGGATGTTGCTGGCAATATCCTGACTGAATGCTTATGGGGTGCTTCTGGTATGGACTCACAGAATTGTTATAAATCCATGATATTATATCATCAAAACTCACCATGTTGGAATGAGATGTTACGACTTACTGTACCTATTGATAAATTTTCAACAGCACATGTCCGCTTCGAATTTCGTCATTGTTCGACACGTGAAAAATCTGAGCCCAAGCTATTTGCTTTTAGTTTCGCGCGTTTAATGGATCCTAGTGGTGCCACCTTAACGGATGGTCAGCACGAATTGTTTGTGTACAAATGTGAGGATGCTACAAAACTGTTGGCTGCTAATTATTTAAAGTTACCTTGTAGACCAAAAGATGCACAAGCTAAAGTAGATTGTAGTTCAATTTTTCATCGCAGCTCCAAGGAAGTTTTCGTCATTAAATCTCTATTGTGCTCAACAAAATTAACTCAGAATGCGGACTTACTATCTTTGTTGCAATGGCGTGCACATCCAGAAACAATTCAAGACTCCCTCACTGGTGTCTTGCGTCTTAATGATGAAGAGTTGGTTAAATTTTTACAAGATGTCTTAGATGCTTTATTCGCAATGTTTTCAAATGAAGAAGGAAATAGCACACAGCATTCAGGATTGGTATTTCATGTGTTGGTCAGCATATTCAGTTTACTACAAAGTAACAAATTCCAACATTTTCGTCCAGTTATGAATGCTTATATTGAAAATCATTTTGCTGCTGCATTGGTCTACAAAGGCCTGATAACTTCAGTTGAACACATGGCTGTATTTATGACAAAAGCTGAACATCCCGATCCATTTCAAAAGTGTTTTGGTTCTTTAGAATATATTTTCAAATTATTAATACAATCACGCAAGCTATTTGCGCGTGCTACCGGTGGACAATATGAAGATTCATTTCGCCGTGATCTGCATTCACTATTTACAGCTCTAAATGGTATGTTAGCAGTGCCTTCATACGATGTTATAATACCAACGCAGGAAGCTTTATTGAACTCAACCGGTGTGGTATTGGAGCAATTGAAAGACACTCTACCAGCGCCAGAATTGGGTATGCTAGCACGCAATATGTTAGATGCCATACCAAGAGATGCACCCATACGTTTAATACAAGCCAAACTAAATGCAGTAAAGGATTTAGTATCAGGAGAACTATTTCATGAAGATGGTAAGCTTTCACTGTTATACCAAACCGTATCCTCATATCATAACATTTTTATATTTCATATTTAAAGACTCTCGCACTGTAATACTGTCTGTGGCCTGTAAACACTTACGTATGCATCTCAGTAGACGTGATGAACTACGTTTATGTGCTGAAATTTTATCAGAAATATTAACACATTTTTATGACCTGCAGAAGGAGCAGAAAGAAAAAGTCACGAATACACTACAGCACGATTTGGATTCGCTTTGCAAAAATATACTTGGCATCCTCATTAAAACAATTATCATCATGATGGAAGGCGCAAATACTGTTTTACCACAACTAGTGGCTTGTTTACTTGGGTTATTGCAACTGCTTGATGAAACTCATTATAAGCGCTTTTGGGATGAACTAAGTCCAAACAAAGATCCACGTGATTTAAAAGAGTTTCTAAGTAAATCATTGCTTGTGTTCGAAGAATTACTTTCACAGGATTGGGTTGTCTTCCCTACTGATTGGCTTATAATGAAATTGGCTAGTAACGATGTGCTACGTAAAGCGCTTGAAGAATTTGCTAAACCCTTAGTATATCGATTTTTGGGTTTACAATCTTTTGACTCACAGCTTTGGTGGTCTTACTTTAGTTTAGCTGTAGCTTTTCTAACTCAACCTTCTCTGCAATTGGAGCAATACCGTGAACCAAAGCGACGTAAAATATTACATTCACATGGCGATATGCGTGTTCTTATGGGCTTCCAAATATTAAGCATGTGGTCGCAATTAGGAGAGCAAAAATTACATTTTATTCCCTCAATGGTAGGACCGTTCCTTGAAGTAACACTTGTACCGGAACCGGCGTTACGAAAAGCAACTTTGACAGTCTTTTATGATATGATGCAGTGCGAACAGGTTTGTTAAAATTAAATTTATGTATCATTTTGTTTACATATATATAATTATAAAATATGTAATATGTAATATTTTATAACAGAGTGCGCGGGGATCTTTTCGTTTAGTGGAAAGTGAACTAATTGATAAATTAGATTTATTGATTAGTGAAAATAAAGGCGATGATGAATATCGTGAACTCTTTAGCACTATGTAAGTTTATATATATCGTATAAATATTAATATTTATATATCCTTTTGCTTTTGTTATAATAATTATAATATATATGTAAAGAATTTATTTTGAACTTTGTGTATAATATATAAATGTAAAAATATTTTTTAAATACTATGTAATATATATAATCACTGCTTATCAATACTTCAAATTATGAAACATGTTTATATAATTTTTTTATAATAATGCAAACACATCAAAGGGAACATCTAAGCTTGGTGTAAGTCCATATTAACTCATTTTAGCCTTTTACGCATTAGAGATATATACTCGTATGTAGTTGTTCCGACTAATCCTTAAGTGTGTTTTTATAATTTTAAAAGTAATATAATTAGTTTTATATATTTATGTATTATATTTTTTATATTTATTTATTTTCATAATTTGCGTTCATCGCTTGCATGTATAAATCTATTTAAGTAATGCTAAGAACTATTACGTGCTCTTTATGTATTATAAATAATACTTATTGTATTAATATTAATAAAATGAATAGACTTGCGTGGGTGTTGTTATCTAGACTAATTTTGGATTTCTAATAGAAGGATTAAGCGGCACTTAGTTACTTGTACTCACGAGCGTACAAGCAACTACTCACGGAAAGTAACCAGGCTGCCCCTAAAATCAGATTTACATTATAAACTAATCTGGTATTGTGTATTCTTAGAAAAATACTTTAAATAGATTTAGGTTGTTGCTGCTGGTATTATAGTCAAGATTAGCGACCTTAATTTGGAGTAGGGTTAAGCAACGTAGTTTAGACCCGGCTGCTCCTAAAATCAGACTCATATAATAAACTACTTTGATGTTGTCTATTGCTAATATATTGTCTTAACTATCATATACATCTTTCTTGCTATGTGTCGAACAATCGAGTAAATAGTCAATAATATTAACTAATGCATAAATTACTTATATTCTTCAGGTAATAACAAGATATGTTATAGATTCCTAAAATATCAGTAAAAAAACATTTTTATTTGAATTGTAACTATGAAAAAACTAATGTACAAAATACAAAATATGGACTATGCTTGTTTAATTTAAATTTATTATTATTTCCCTGGAAAAATTATTATTTCTCTAAAAATTCAAATGGCCCGTACCATTTGCATACCCGATTAATGTACAACTCATTGAATCATACATGCCTACGGACTAATAAGTCCCCAGGTGAAAATCCTAAAAATCCCTCTAGTACGACTAGTTAAGGTATTCCTTAACAGAGATCTCTGGTTAGTATTACCAATAACTTTTTATCATTTAGTCCATTCTATTGTCTTTAGACCTATTCTTAAATTAAAAGTTATTAATTAAGTTCTTCTTGACTACGAAGAGCAATTTAATCCTAAAAAAATACAGACCATATGAAGAGGCTTTTACCCTTAATGCAAAGCGTCGCCAACAGTCACAATAAAAGCTAATATATTAAATCTCTATAGATCTTTGCAATTTTGTCGCCATTAAATTTTAACTAATAGTACATATTATAATGCTTTTTAAGTTATTACTAACATCAAAAATTGTTCTTATTAGACTATATTATTTAAGAATATTTAAAAATAGTTTTTGTTTTCTCATATTATAATTGCACTTAATTTAATAATAAATTATAAACAAATCATTTATTATGTTTTAATTATTACGCATGAAATAGCCTCTTGGAGAAAGTACAAACTGAGAACCCTGGTTGGAAAGATGCTGGCACAGCATTTATAGCATCTGTTACAAGATTATTAGAACGATTATTAGATTATCGCAGCGTTATGCAAGGTGAAGAAAATCGTGATAAGCGCATGTCATGTACAGTAAATCTTTTAAATTTTTATAAAAATGAAATAAATCGCAAGGAGATGTATCTAAGGTAATTCAAACTAACATAAACAATAATAAAAATACTATATTTATCTCTTATATGTTAGATATATATACAAACTACATGATTTGCATTTGCAAGCTGACAACTTCACAGAAGCTGGTTTCACCTTAAAATTGTACGCAAGCATGTTAAGTTGGGATCGTGAGTCTCTAAGTTTTGCACCAAGTGATACCATAGGCCAACCAGAATGGCAACGTAAAGAGCGTTTGTACCATGAGGTGAACTAAAAAATATATCTATTCTATTATTTCTTGTCATAAGTTACAACAAGTGTAATGAAACTGTGTTTAAATATCTAAATTTCTTTAAAAAACAGATCCTTATTCTTTATCTTATCTTTATCTTTATTCTTTTTTAATCCTATCAGATATTGAAATACTTTGACAAAGGAAAATGTTGGGAGAAGGGCATTCCCCTTTGCAAGGAACTAGCTGTTCTTTACGAAACACGCCGTTTCGATTATAATAAATTGAGTGAAATTTTAATTTTAGAGGCCAAATTTTTCCAAAATATATTAACACAATTACGTCCTGAACCAGAATATTTTCGCGTGGGCTTTTATGGTTTAGGATTCCCACTTTTTGTGCGGGTAAATAAAGGTTATAATAACAATTTTATCGCTTTATACTAAAAGCAACATTATTTCTATAGAACAAACAGTTCGTTTATCGTGGACTTGAATATGAACGCATCGGTGCATTTACACAACGTCTACAAACTGAGTTTCCTACCGCACAAATTCTTAGTAATAATAATCCACCTGATAATAGCATTCTTACGGCATCGGAGCAATATATACAAATTAGTAATGTTCGTCCTCTAGGTGATGCTCAAGCTTTGAAAACAGCTATGGTACCAGTGCCTGAAAAAATTGCTA
>NC_051847.1:203929917-203937515 GCF_002237135.1 Teleopsis dalmanni | reverse complement strand
TTTGTATATGATAAAATATTGTATAAATAAATACGACAGCTGTGCAAAACTTATAAAAAAAATTTTCTGAAATTGAAATAAAAAAATTTAAAAAAATGTTATAACTATGCAGAAAAAATTTAAATTGAACTTATTTAATTATATTAATTATTAAAAATTAACTACATACAAAAAATATATATTTATAAAAAGAAATTATATTTTCCTTAATCACTTATGAAATGTATTTTTGTAATTTTATTATATATAAAAATTAAACTTCTATATATATAAAGCTTATAATATTTACTTAAGACTGTAATTTTTTATATAAACTTTTTTAAAAGTGTTAGCAAAAAATATTGCGATATAATTTTTATTTAATAAATTTTATTGTATTTAAATAAATCTTATTGACATTGCTAGTGAAATTTGGACACAATTTAAATATTTTAATTTTAACTATATGTTAACAGTTTAATAACGAATTTATATTAGGAAATCGATATATATATTTTATTTACTTTAAATTATTCTTTGAAGAAAAAAGTTCTTTTCGTAAATTGATGATTTATAACCTAAAGATAACTTCTATAATACTATGGCAGTTAATATAAAGGTATTTAAAGATATTTGATTCTAGAATACTATGGCAGTTAATGTAAAAGTATTTAAAGATATTTGATACAATCATTTTAAAGGTAAAATAAAATTATTATTTCAAGATTAACAAAAAAGCTATTTACTATTTATTCAATATATAACACATAATGATTTTGATTGAAAAACTTTTAAATAATATTATAATATTTTATGCAAAGTTTTTAAATATGTAAAAATTATTACATAAAGTTAGAATTTAATAATTCAGAAAATTCCGGGTGGATAATAGACAGATATATAGAAAAGCTGGTTTTTAAATTGGCAAAGTGCATACTTAAGAATTGGACCGTTGTATTGTCATCCGGATATAAAGCAAAAAATAAAGAATGCGTGGACTTGATTTTTTAATTTCTTTGGTTGTATTTTAAATAAACTACGTCAAAATTATACCCAGCAAATTAGAATAAATTCTGAATCAAAATTCAAAATTTATTTAAGAATACAATTTTGTTTTAATAGTGCTTAGAGATAGTTCAACCTGACCCATAGGTCAACGGACCCATAATCGCTATATGCCCTGACATACATATTCACTATTCAACCTGACTAAAAGTATACATATTTCTTTAGCAAAAATATGAATATAAATATATTAAATAAATATTTTAATTAAAGTTTTTCAAGTGAAATCGTTTTACAATTTTCTTTTATTAATTTAAATTTATTTTTTTATGAAAAATGATTAAAAAAAAAAAACAAAATACTATATCAAAAAGTATGCACATTTTTTTATAGCAACAATATGAATATAAATAAATTAAATAAATAATTTAATAAAAGTTTTTTAAGTGATTTTATTTTACAATCATCTTTTATTAATTTTAATTTATTTCTTGAAAAAAATATATTTAAAAAAAATAAATAAAATATATCAAAATAAAAAAGTTATGATAATTAATATCTAACTCAAGATACGAAAAGACTTTTTTCTTGAATTGCTTTCATAAAATAATACGTGCTTTTTGTGACATTATATTAACATTCCAATATATTCATTTCATTAAAATTCAAGCTTAATTATAATTTTATATAAGCAGGAAACGCAAATTGTACCGATATAAAAATTTTAAATTTAATATTAATTAAGTTAATATTTAGGAATTTGTTTATAACAAAAGTTTGTGATTTTAAAAGAAAACTTTTTTAAAAATATTCTATACATATAAATAAAATATATATATATAAATAAAAATAGTAAATATTTCTTTTTCACTTACCGATTTCCCCAATCAATTTTTGACACAACCATCATTTGCAATTCTAAAGTCTGATCCTGTGTTAATGTTGCACCCAGTAATTCTCTACGACTTTCCAGAATAGAAAGCATTACTTTTCGCAGCGTTTGAAATTTGTATGCTTCTCGATCCTAAAAGAAGACATCGAATTACATTCTATCGGGATAATCTTCAATAGTAAAAAATAAATCACAATACTTACCACATACAACTTTTTCCATATTTCAGACCATTCCCGTAAGACTTGTGTACATTCTGCTACTACAGGATCGATTTTTGTAAGATCTTTTATGTGTATGTAAGTTTTAGGAAAAAGCCCAACTGCACGCGATCTACGTGGGGATGTACCTCGATACCATTTCCCACATTCTTCCAGAATTTCAACAGAATCGCCAACATCAAGTGGTATACCGTAGCGAACATCACCATGCCAGTTATGGATAGCTATAAAAAAAAATAAAGTTAATATTAATATTTATAAAATTTATACATAGATATGCATAGAAACATAAGATGTTTCACATTTATATGTATTGTTATTAGAAGGAACAATAATAGACTTCGACTTTTGACAATTAATGTGTTAATACAGGGTAATATCTCTCAAGCTAACATTGACAAATCAGGACCTAAAAATATTGCTTGAAAGCCAGATTGACGCTCTGGATCATTTTTTATATAATCGTAACATATGAGCAGATAAAATAAGTAGAAGCTTTACGTCCACATTTGCAGAAGCCAGAATTGTATAATCCCCTCTTTATAAACGAAGTCCAGTTGAGAAACTAATGAATAATCATAACAGATTATAATAGAAATAATGCAAATTTATTTCATTTATATAATACAATTGCGAAATCGATTTAATAAATATCAAATTATGTCTGTTTTAATTACTAACTTTTTTTATATATAAAAACTCATCTAAAATACTAATTATACAAAGCACAAAGTTCGTGTTCTATTAATCATTTGTTTGGTTACTGTATATATATTTTGTGACGCTTATATACTAATTTGTGAAAAGGATATGTTAGACATTTAAAAACATAATAGGCTTATTTATGTTCTGCACGAGGGCCCATTGTGATACCACAAAGAAGTTTTAAAGAAAATTTGAATACAGTTACTCGCAAACCCACTTTATCGTTTTGAGAAATCGTTTTCATTCTCACATATGCCTGCTATACGTATACCTTCTAGGGCTAGTCCTTCTCTTCTCTTTTCCTCTTCCTTGTCTGACTCTCTCTTTGGCAGTAATTGATAATAGGTATCCCTATATGGTGTGGAAGGGTGTAAATAGACCTTTAGTACAACAACTCTTTACACCAACTAAAAACATAAAAGACTAGAGAAGTTAAAGATTTTACAGTGTTCTTACTATACCGGCTGTATGCAATTTATATTTCCTATTAAATTAAACAATATTTTATGTTATTTACTTCAGATTTTTTTCAATGAAATCATCATTGTTTTTAAAGTGAGTAAACTTTATTGACTGTGTTTAAAGTTCATAATGAAAACTGTCTGATAAATCATGATTTAATATTAACGTTTTTTTTATCATTTATATAAGTGCATATATCTTTATCGCTTTATGATTCATTGTTTAAAAAAGCATTTAATTAACAAACGAACTTCATTTAAAATATTAAAATAGAAAAGTTTCTATAATTTCAATTTGATAATGACACTGATAGTTTTTTTACCAAAACCTATTTAAAAATATTGTAAAACAGATGCAGTATTTTGGAAAAGTCCAATATTAAATAGTTCCGCTATTAATAGAAATCATGAATGCCATAGCTAAACAAACGTTCCACCTTGAAGGGAGCACGAGCACAAATATGTCAATACTACGTGCCATGCAACAGAAACGAAGTAGCTATTAACATTTCCATAGACTCACTCAGATAAGGAAAACTTATATGAAAAGAGGAAAAAATTGAATTATAAAATGCAATGATAAATGCACTTGGGCATACGAACGCCATGAGGGCGACAGCAGTCAAACTCCAGAGTAATGTTGCCAATTATGAATTCAATACACATATTCCGCCACTGGCAATGCACACTGCACACTGCACATTGAAGCTGCAGATAAACTTGCTGCTGCTTGCTATTTGCTGTTTGCTGACTGCCTGCCAGAGTAGTATAAATTTATAAAAAGAGATATAAAACAAAAGATATGCCAAAACAAAAGAGCAGCTAAAGATACGCAAAGTGCATTATGCGCTTATGAAAGCAGCAGCAGAACGTAAGACAACTACAATAACAACAACAAATTCAGCAACAGCAATGCAGCACACAACACTTAATTTATTTAAAAAAAAAAATAAAAAAAATGAGAATACAGTTTCCTGTTTAGGAATGACTGCTTTCAATATGCATCGTAAACGTCTATCAACGTCAGCACCAGGAACCAGAGTCGCCGCTGCCCTCTTAAAATTTATACGCTCTGGTCTCGAGACATTGGTCTGTGGCGTAAAAACCCTATGACTTTGTTTTTATGCAATCTGCTCCCTGACTTACGCTTTCATCTGCAATCTGCCCACTAAACTGCAATGAAGTAGCAATAGAGACGAACGGAAGGTCGACTCAATGGTTGAATGCATGCACGGACATATCAACATATCTAAGTACATATTCCATGTAATTACAACGTATATGTACAGATGCTGTTATATATGGAGGTCGTATATGGAGGCTTGTAAAATTTCTGGGTACTAATGCTATTGCTGCTGTTGCAGCTAAACTAAATTAATGTTCTCGTAATTTAATGACTTGATACAGTAACGCTGCATAGGCTGTATAGGCTGCATTGCCCAGGCAGCCTATGAGTGCACAGTTGGCGTTTGTGTTTATTATTAGTAAAAATTAAGTAAAGCTTATAATTCAAAGTACAATTTAAAGGGTTATTAACATTATTTAAGATACGTACTTGGCGTTGGCACTTGTAATGTGGCATCAACTGATGGCGGTTAAATTTTAAGGCCATAATTGATGGGAAGTTTAGTAATGAGGTGTTAAGTGCAATAAAGCATGTTTAACTTGTGTTAAATATGCATACTTAATAATAAAAATTATAGCGATATTTTTGTAAAAAGAATGCAAAATTTTTAAGTATTTTCAAATTTAATTACAGTGCTTTTATATTCATAATTTCAAGAGAACAATTAAATACGTACTTCCGTACTTCATTAACTTGTGAGAAAATAAAAATTTATACATCATTCGTATAATTATAGATCAGTAAACTTTTTTATAATTACGATTGGAGTAAATCCACTTGCACTAAGAGAGAACATAATATTTTAGATCAGATACTCCAACAATTCACTGCTCTGATAAAGTTCTAATTAAATATATTGTTCAATACCCTTTAGTGTATTCTATATTTCTGGTCCTCTAATTGGTTATTATTATGTTTTGATGTTATTAAATATGTACTAGTCATAAGCGTTCTAATCATAATGTCTTATATATTCCCCTAAGTAAGGGGTTATTTCTTTTATTACTTAGATGTTCCTTTCTAGTTAATCCATAAATTTATAAAAATGTAGCACTTGTTAAAAACAGCAAATTTTTAGAATATCTGCTACATCATCTTCTTACTAGTAGTGAGCGACTTCGATGATTTAATTATTGATATCAAACAGCTCCAGAACAAAAATATGCTCGCTACCAGAACTTCTGTTTATCTAGTAGCGCTCCGTTTTACATATATATTCATCTATTAAATACAATAAAACCGAATACTTTTAGAATCTCTGCTATATCATCTTACTAGTGGTGAGCGACTTCGATGATTTAATTATTGATATCAAAAAACTCCAGAACAAAAATTTGCTCGCTACCAGAACTTGTGTTTATCTAGTAGTGCTGAGTTTTACATATTCATCTATTAAATACAATAAAACTGCAAATTTTTAGAATCTCTGCTATATCATCTTACTATTAGTGAGCGATTTTGATGATTTAATTATTCATGTCAAATAGCTCCAGAACATAAATTTGCTCGCTACCAGAACTTCTGTTTATCTAGTAGCGCTCCAATGAAACTGTTACGAATATGTAAAAACATATGTGTTAGATTGTTAATTAGAAGCAGCGTCAAGTTAGCAGATATCCTTCACATCCTATAATTAGTGATAATTCTTCATTTTACCATCACATTCCTCGCGTTGAATTTGAGAAATTTAGTAGATATTTCATTTCTACCGAAGAACAGTCCGACATACTGTCAAATAATTTCTTTCTTAAAAATTAGATCATTCTGGTTGCCAAAACTAAACAATCACAGACAAATTGCAGGATTGTACCTTTTTTCTACATGTTTCCACGCCATCTTAAATAAATATTAAAAGGAATGCGAACTTTGTCTGCGTAGGTTCCTATGCATTATTGACCAAAAGAATTATGTTTTAAATAAGAAAGAAGTCAGGCAAAGTCTGTAATTTTTGGCGGACTTATGAGTTTTTATACCTTGACTATGAAAATAGCCCTAATGACCAACTAAGTGAATCCAAATCAAGCCCCATAAATTTCTTCCAACCAAGGAATTCCTACATCCTGCAGTTTCTGCAATGTATTTACAACATAGCGATAATTGATAAAAGTAATCTAAAAACTCTGTGCTAAATATGCTTATCTCATGTCATGCAATTATCTGAGTTCACAGAACATCCACTCTATTCGACAGGGGTTTTACACACATTCTTTTAAAAGAAACAAACTGACGCATGAGTTCCTGGCACTTATATTAAAAACTCCTCATAGAAGGATATAATTGACATATCGATAAGGCTAAATATCTTCTCCTTGGTTAGGAAAATTAGTTGTAGCACAAATGACTCTAAATAATAAAAATTTAAAAAAAACAGAAACAAAAAATTATAAGAATAGAAAGTTTTCTATAATACTTTAACACAAATGGGCCTACGTGGATCCACAAGGATCGTCGGTAATAATAAACCGAAACCTAAAGTTGTTTAAAGCCTTTGTTTACTTGAAATTTTAACACATTAATTGGATGAAAATTAAATTAATATAACATAAATATATGAATACATAATATAGATGATATTGTATATAATTTCACAGTTATATAAATTGTGTTATGACAAACAGTAGAAAAAGACAATTAAAATGTCATTTAATAGCGAAAAGTGGCCCGCGTTTAAATGTGCAAGCATTTGGGACGCTGTAATTAACTACAATGTTAATACCATATTTTCCTAGTTTGAGGAAAATGTTTTTAAAGTGTTTTCATTTTCTTTGACAAAATGAAAAACTTTCATGTTTATTAAAAACAGAGCAAAAAAGGCCACTTTCTTTTATATTGCGCAGTTTTTGTTTAGACACCAACAAAACTTGTCGTCTTTGCCAAAACAAGTGCCATAACTGAAACAGCTCTAAATAGGTCAGTCACATTAGAGACGTAGAATTTCTATGAACAATTTTCTACTTTCCACTTATGGCACTCCAGAGGACTAAGCACAACAATTTTAATGAGCATTAAGCGACACTTCTGTTCGCACAGGGATTGTAATGGGCATAATTTAGGAAAAACAAGGGTAAGGCAAGTAGGCATTAAATGTTTGGAGTTGTGAATGCACATTTCATTTTTATTTCGGCTTAAACATGTTTTAAGCATTCCATATAAATGACGATACCAGCTTTACATAAATTTTTTATTTTTATGTAAATTTATAGTTTACT
>NC_051847.1:203911887-203929817 GCF_002237135.1 Teleopsis dalmanni | reverse complement strand
TAATAAAACTTTTTTTGTGTTTAAATAAAAGAACGTAAATTATAAAATGACAATATAAAAGGATTAATTTTGTACAAATTGTCGTAAACTAAATTTTCTCAAAAAAATCCTTACATCGGAAAAAATATTTTTTTCTGCTATTATTTTTTCACATCTCAAATAATTTTATATCTGAAATCTAACTTTATTTTTCTATTTTTTTCTTAAAATCATTTCCGTTTTTAAACCTATCTTTTAAGTTGATGTTATTATATTTCTTTCTTTCCACAATAAACAGAATATTGTGTTGAACTTCATTGAATTTTTGTACGAGTAATCAAGGGTAAAAATGACCGATTTAGTGCTTCATTTTCCACACCATATCATTCTTTACGTATTTCACAAACGGAAGTGTCACAATAGGTTACATGACTTGCGGCCATTTTTAATACTTATATAAGCATTTCACATGGCTTAGCACATCACTGATATTTCTTATATTATTTTTTTATTGTTTGTAATATACAACTGAAATAAATTCCTTTCAAGGATATAATCATGACAATTGGGTGGAAATACTTAAATGTATATCGCTATGAAAAAATAATAATAAGAAAATATTAAAGAGAAATAATATTTCTGAAATCTTACAGTTTTCTAAAAATAGATAAGGATGAAATCTTATAAGTTCTTTATTGTAGCAACAACACAAAAATGTTAATAATGTAAAGATATAATAAATTTTTAGTAAAAAATAATTTTGAAACAAGATATTTTTTAAAGTCCAAACATGTGGCAATATTTTTTATCATAAAAACCCTTATACCTAACAATTTTTCCTTTTTTCTATTTAGAAAAGGGTTGTGCTTAGCGCGGCTTCAAAGCAGCAAGCATCCTTTAACTAAGAATTTCATAATAATATATAAAGAAACTATTTTGTAAGAAGATAAAAATATTTTTATATGACATTGCAAGGTCATTCAAAGCACAAACAACATAATCCTATATTTTTATTTATAAAAATAATTTTCAAATATTTTTATATTTGCTTTAAGCTGAAAATTTCCGTTTCCTTTAAGGCCAAATAAAACAAAAACAACAAAAACAAAAGCAAGAACTTATAATTTATATTTTATTTAATAATTTTTTTTTTTATTTATTTTTTATTTTTCATTACCTATTTAAATTTCTGTTGAACCATAAAATTATTTTAACGCTGTTTATTCTGCAATTTTAAAAGGAAAATGGTAAGCACATTTAAGCGGAAATAATTTTCATTGATTTTTTCTTTTAGTTTTTTTTTTCATTTTCCTTTCTTTTTTTGTTTTTATTGTGTTTCGTTATGAAATGCTCTTTTGCTTATTTGTACCACTTGAAATCGGCCTAAAGAGGATTCATAATTGCACTCCAGTGCTGCCAAAGCACCAACATTTAAGCTCTACTTTTTTCTATTTTGCACAAGTGCACTTCTCCGTGCTGTTGCTATACTCATAGAGGTTTCTGTAGATCACAAAAAATTCTTTACTTAATAATTATTTAGTTTGATGAGTAGATCTACTTAAGGTTTTGCTAAAGCAACCAATTAAAGACCTAAAAACAACAAATACCGTCAAAATTGTAGACATACTACTATATACAAAAGACCAGTACATGCAAAATTATAATAATAGCAAGTAAAGTCGACTAAATAGCTTTTATTTCAATGACATCATTATGTGGTACTCTTAAATATAAGCACTTCATTGGTTAAGCTTATAATAAACGTATTTATACATGAGCGATATGTTGTATATATGTACCTAAAATTATTTTGACTTACTTAAGTATGTATATTTGAATACGTATTTCCTTAAGTAATTCTCTATGCAAATATAATTTAAGCTTAAACACCACAGTTAGTAGTAGAATTCATTTGTATTCATTAATTCACATTTTGTGTTTTATTCTTTATGCTTTCATTCCTATATTCGTGTTTTTTATTTTTTACTGTCTCACAGCCTAAAAATATGCTTCTATTTTTATCATAATCAAGATAACGTACTTTATTAATTTTCTTTACGAGTATTTATGCTAATAATAGATATTTTCTTTATATTTTGAGTTTCAGTTTCGGCTTTCAAAATTAACATTTAATATCTTAGTGCTTCCTCTTCATTAGTTTTGTTTTAAGAAATATATTGGTTTGTTTATTTCATTAAAATTTCATTAAAATTTCATTCATTATCTTATTTTTGTTTATTTTGTTCTGTTTATGTACTTAAAAAGTTGGTGTAAGTTGAAAAGTGAAATTTGAAAGTATTTTCAAGACTTCTCTTCGTAAAGCGGCGAGCACTGAAAGTGATTAAGGGTTAGAAATATTTTGTAAATAAGTATGCCACTGGTTGATGGTTAAACATTGATTAAATATTGCATTACTTTCGCTTAAATTAATATTCATTTGTTGAATTTTTAATTGTTTTTGAAAATTTTGGGTGATTATGTGCACTATTAAATTAGACAATTACTATTGTTACTATTATTATCATTTTTATTAATTAATTAAAACTTTAGTTAACTACGAAGGTTATTTAATTGCAACTTTTATATGCTATTGATGCTGAAACCCTTTTGTCAACTTTGTTATGTAATGCCGTTTTTGTGGTTTAATTATTTCTGTAGCTTATAACATATTTTTCAATATAAATACATATATAAAAAAAAAAGATTTTATATTAATCAGCTAATATTCAATTGCTGTTAGGTTAGATAACATTTAAAGGGCGTGTGCTAATATATATGTTAGTACTTTCTTTAAGATCCATTTATTGCCTATTGTGTTATTGCCTATTGTGAGTTACACCAACAGTTGTAATCTCCTAGTATTGCCATTGTTAAACCATTTGTCAGTATTTTCTTCAAGAGCCGTCTGTTGCTCATTGTGTCATCTAAGTCAACACCAAAAGCTAACTGGGAAAGGTGAGTTACAGCAAATGTTGTTATCTTTTGGCATTGTTACTGTTAAACCATTTAGTCTACCACATAAAACTGAATATTTTTAACGAGTTCTTACCTTTTGTCAGTATAATGAAGAAACTGTTTCGAAGACATTAAAGTTGCTTCTTCTTTAGTCTCGGAAAAAGACATAGAAAATGATTTAGGGACCTATCTTATCTTTATCATGACAACTCTTTATTGGCAACAAAATCCTCTTACTGTCAAAATCTGATCTGATTTATATGAATTTCAGCACCTCTTTTGGATAACTCGTTTGCTATGGCGTTTCCTGTATATTTAAAATCATAGAGAGAGATTTTGTGACTATATATTTGTCTTAGAGTACAAATGTAATTATATTATAAATTTTCAACAAAAATACTTCTCCTATAGGATTAAAAATGTTTATGAGAAAATTTTTACAAAAATTCTTAGTTTGTAAGATATTTTAATTATTTATTTTTCTCAAATTATTATTCTGCTGAAAGAATAAATTTCAATTAATTTAATCCAATTCATTTTCACAGTATAAGGTTTGCAATTTAATGAAGTTGACACTTAAGGCTTTACAGAAGTTCAGTATATCAAAAAGAGACAATGCAAAAACTATGCATAAAGAAATAGTGAAAATTTGCAATAATAACAATGTTGTTTTGTGAAGATTAGAAGTATGATTATATATACAAAATTCTTATAAATGATTAATCAGCATCATCAATTTCGGTACCTTCTATTGGAGCATAGGGTCTAATAACATACTAATAAGTGATAAGTATGTTATAAAAAACTATATATTGCATATGAATTATTGAAAATTAAAATAGTTATTTTTTAATTAATATTACTTATTCTTTATAATTATATAATAATATACTTATTAATTACAATAAGTCTAAAATTATTATAAAGAGACTAAGTCCACAAGACGAGAGAAGTCGCTACGTGCGCGACATTCCAGGTAACCGTCAGGCTAAAAAGCTGCTTTATTCCTATAGTTATGGTAAGGTATCTTTCTTCAGCAGAACAGAGTTGAGGTTGCTGGTGGGATATATAACGGGTCACCATGGCATGCCTTATCACCTTAACAAAGTGGTTCTGTCCGAAAAGATAGATTGTCGACTCTGCTCAAAAGCAAACGAGACTTCCAGTCATATGAAACCAGTCATATGTATGAAATCCAGCCTTGATTTGGGCCAGGAGAAGGTCACTGGGTCGAGAACTATTCTTCTCTTCTGACATTAGGAGTTTCTCAACGATCGAAATGTTTCTGTTCGATTAGGGTTTGTTGCAGCACAAAATAACAATCATGGTCGCAGTGCTCCGCTCCGTTGGGAGCTGGTATTATTTCTATTCCTAAGTCCACAAAGTAATGAGAGGATGTCATAATATATTTTGGAAATATCTTAATATAATATAGTTATGTAATGTAATACAATTATTTTATTGAAAGATTTTTTTTTTAATATTGGAAATATCTATACGTAAAAAGGGCAAAAACATTTATAATAAAATTTGTAACAAAATTGAAAAAGTAACTCAGAATTTGTAAAATTACGGAAAATGACTGCTGTCAAGCTGTGCCGAACAATTTCATTAGCCATTCATAATATCTAAAATCGACATGCAGACAGACAGACGGACAGATATTTTTAGAATGGCAGTAGATACTTTAATCAAACAAGAGCCATTGTAAAAATGCTTTGGAATTGGCTTTCATTCCGAGCTCACAGTTTGGAGCAGCTGTTAACTGCATTTTAACGATTTAGAAGGCTTACGGCTCGGGGCTTATGCGATGTGCGATGTGCGGGTAATTTTACTTTTGTCATTTGATTGTGTTGTGGAAGTCCAATTAAATCATGCCAAAAATAAAGCAGACTTCATTCAAAAGCCAAACTCCAAATAAAAGGAACGTTTATCATAAAACCGATTCGTGCGTCAATACTCAAATTACGAGAGAAAAGGTGGATTTAAATTGAATTTAGGACAAGCCAAGCAGCGGCGCGGCGCTTAAACTTGCACTGTAACAAATAGAAAACCGAAGCACAAATACATAACAGTTATTGTGCCAGCATGTGCACAATAACAGTCCACACACTCACACATAAACCCATACAAATGAGCACATGTGCATTGACACGCGTTGAACGTAAATGAACTTGTCACATGCGATTTCCCGCCATTTTATAAAGCTCTATGTTGTTTTTGTTGCAGTGTGCGTCATGCATCCTCGTATTGCTCGTATTGCTCGTGATAGGCAATACAAGCATTGTATGCTTGTATGTGTGCAACACCCATGAGCTGTGCTTGCATACAAACAGACTAATAAATTTGAGAGTAGTTTAACGCATAGTGCTGGGCTAGAATGGAAACTTAAACTGTGCATATCCACAGTGCGTTTAAGTGTGCGGCTTTGTAGTTGTGGGAATTGTGTAAATAGCAAGGAGCATAGTTTGGTTCCGCACCAGAATAGCGTTTATACGAGACAACTAAATGCAAGGATTCCTTTTAATTGCAAAATTGTTCAAACTTAAAATGCGAAAAATTTAATATTCATACAAGACATACTTTCTTTTGTATGTATTTTGTGGGTTACGTACGGATTTAGATACATGCAGAATTTAATAAAATATATCTATATATCTGGAAAGTGTCAAAAAGTTACGTTCATTAATTATACGAAACCTCAAAGTGAGTTATCTGTCAAACCGAGTATTTCCCTAATGTAACCGTTGTCATGATTGTCAGTAGCAATATCATTAAATCTATAATATATTTATAAGATAATATGTATCGCAATGAAAGTAATGCATACTTACTCGTATCTTTGTGTATGAAAAGTGTGTGTATATTATGTAGGAACATTTGTATGAGATACAACATAAATAATTCATTGTGAAAAGATACAAAATGTATTGAATTATTTATTTAAAAAATGTATTAATTTCATTATATACACTTAGGGGAGTATATAGCTTATAAATAAATAAATAAATGAAAAATTTGTTATGGAACATCTGTTAAAGCATAATTTTCTTTATTTTTCTTTTAGTCTTTCATTTGAATTTTTCAATTTCTTCATAAATTTAAAGTATTCATACTCTTTGGTTATATAGGAAAGAAACTTAAAAATATTTGATCCCAGATTTCTTCTGAAGTTTTTTTTTACATTTGTTTTAATAATTGTAGAAAAAGTACAATAAAAAGGTTAATAAAGTTAAATTTGGTATCAGTTTCGGTTTTCATTAAAATAAACAAAAAGTGCGAATAATTAAATATTTCAAAATATTTAAAAGAAAATTTATTTATTAAAAATTATTATACAATATTCTTTATTTATGAAACTTCATTTTTAAAGTCAATTATGACGAAAGAAACTTTTTTTAAATAAAAACTGTTATAACATTTACCTTTTAAATGAAGGGAATTGTATTTCGTTAAGATTTTCCGAATATCTCAGATGGTAATCACAGAAAGCGGCCTGAGAATGAGAAAGAATATGTTTGGAAGATCAATACTCTGACAGATGGAGCCGATGTTCTGTCACTACAGGCAGACCTAACTTGATGAGGTGATAACATAGATTAAATTTAATCGGTAGGTAACTTAACAGCAACGGATTTCATCCGATTGGAGATGGGTACAGGAAGACCCAACTTAATGAGGTGATAGCACAGATTAAATTTAGTTGGTAGGTAACTTAATGGTTATGGTAAGGTATCTCACTTTAGCAGAACGGAGTTGAGATTGCTGGTGGGATATATAACGGGTCACCATGGACTGCGTTATCACCTTAATAAAATAGGTCTGTCCGAAGAGATGGAGTGATTCTGCTGAGAAGCATACGAAACTTTCAGTCACATTCTCTGTGATTGCTCAGCCTTCATCTGGGCCAGGAGGAGGTCACTGGAAGGAGAGCTGCTCTCCCCTTCTGACATTAGGAGGTCCTCAGCGAACGACATTCTGGCCTTCATCGGGAAGGCGGAATATCTTCTGTTCGGTTAGGGTCTGTTCATCGCAAGATTAATGTGGTCACAGTGCACTGCTTCGGTGGGAGCTAGTTCATTACTATCCTAACTTAATAGCAACCTCCACTCTATCCACTCGGAGAACAGTCGATGTAAATAATATTTCACAAATTTTTAAAAAATATTTTATTTTAAAAATATTTTATACAAAATATTATATTGAAATTAAGATAAATCAAGACAACTGACTACTACAAAAGTGTTTTAAAGTTCAAGAATCTTGAAAGAAAATAAATATTTGACTGGTTTCGAGTATTGCCGAATATTCGTCAAAAAAGGCATTTTCGGAAATATTTCTTATATTTAATTATTTAAAAAAATTTTGTTCACTTTATCAATCAGGAAAAGTTTGAAAGCCAGTCAGGTAGATAATGTGAATAGGGATCGAATAGTTCTCAATTAGCTACAAAATCTTTTGGAGTACATATTCCACGTAATTTTGGGAAGAGGGTTGGGCATTTTTTAAATATTAAAAAGTTCTGACGAGTGCAAGTTTTGGTTTGAGTTCTAAGTCAGAAATGCTTGTCAATATCTTAATGGGACTGAACACAACACAATTAAAGTTCTAATGTCCCTTTTATTACCAAACTGCAGGAGTTTAATAGTGTCCCGCGAGAACTAATATTATTTTCAAAATCTTTATTCAAAAGTGTATTTAAAAGTTTTAAGTGTCATATTAATACATTGTTTTAATTAACATTTAAATTTTTTTTTCTTCTCTGAAGAATTGAAATTCTTGCATTGACCGTCGTCGGAATGTTGTGCACGACTCCTACTGTGTACTATACGAACTAAAACGCCCCCTCTTCTCCTTTGGGATTACTCATCTTCGATCACGTATTCGTTGTCTATATATTCGGTATATTCATTTATTGAAATATAATATATTTAAATTTTTAATAGCTCCGTTTTAGTTGCTTGCAATATATACTATTTTTTATATATAATCATATAATTCTTCATAACATATAATCGTAAGAAGTTTTTTTTTTTGTATAATTCAATGCTTTTTTTGTAGTTCAAATAAGTGTTATCATAAGGCTATAATATATACATATGCATATGTTTCAAAGCTTTGATTATAAAATTTAAACAATAATTTTAAAAATATATTTATAAATATTGTATCTTCCAAATAAATACATTTACATTTTTCGTAGTAAATATTCGAATTTGATTTTTATATAGTATATTAGTATTTTCATTTTATTTAAAATAAATATTTATTTGTGTATTTACTTCGAGTAAATATTATATGGATATTTATATTTTTTATATTTTTGATTGATATCTGTCAATAAAAATTTTTTTCCTAAACAAAAATGTTTAAAATTGTTTATATTTTTTGTTAAACTTTTTCAATCAATTTTAAATTTTTAATTTCTCTCTCTACTAAAATTAAAATTACTCTAAAATGTTGTCTGGAAAAAAAAATTAGCCGTAAATAATTGATTACAAAAAATTGTTATTGAAAATTAATGTAAATTTAAAATTTATTGAAAATTTAACAAAATTTTATTTTTCCCATTTTTTTTCTTGGACTTTGTGAAAGCGCACAAAATTTTAATTTGGCAGTTGAGAAATTCAATTTTGGCAAAGAAAAGTTACAAAGGAGAGAACCCTGACCCGCTTCGTGGCTGAGATATTGCCAATTGCTGTGTGAATATTTCTCAGCTCGCAGCATTTTTCTGAAGAAAAAATTTCTATTTTGTGTTAAAAATTTTATTAAACTGTAATTTAATTTTTTTTTATTTCATACATATTTGATATACACAAAAATAATTGTGCGAGAAAGTTTCATTGTCGATAATTTTATTACATTAAACATTTATTATTTTTTTTTAAATAATAAAAAATTTACTTTTTATTGTGAATTTTTTATTGATTATTGTTGTTGGATTTAAGACATGATTTAGTGATTAATGAGACTAACTAGTGAAGCGTAACACTTTTAGTTTCGCAAAAAATGACAGTATTCATTAGAACAACCTAACTCTTACAATTATATTTTAATACTTTAGTAATATATCTGTGGTTTATGTTAATAATGATATTTCTTTAACAAGTGAATAGAAGTTTGTTTCACATATAACCCCTTACTATATAATCTCTGTCCAAAACATATCTGCTGTAATAACCCAATATACTACTCGCTATTATGATTAGGCAAGGGAGTCTGTGAATATTTTACCATTCACATTGTGGTAGGCAAGGGAGTCTGCGAATATTTTACCATTCACAAGTATCATCTTATAAGTAAAATCTATATTATGTTGTAGGTAAATTTGAAATTTACTACAAAAATTTACAAAATTTTACTCCTGTACTTCCCAAGCAGACATTATTATCTAAAACATTGATATAAGAAGATTTTAGTGTGTGCCTTGATTTTCTATTTCTCTTAAAAAGGTTACAACCGATTTGGACGCTCCGGAGTACCAAAAAAAGTTTAGGATTCTACTACTATGCCAGTCGATTAATATAGTAATTAGGTCTTCTAAAAGTGTACATAATATACACTTGTATATAGTCTATATATAAAACTTAACAATCTTAGTCTTACAGATCGGTGATAAATATACTCAGGTCAAAAGATAAGCAAGAGCTGTGAACTTTTATTAGTTTATAAGTGTCTATATTTTTGTCGGAATTGCTGTGATATTATTTCACGTTCCACTTCAGCTGTTTTTATATTTATTTTGAATGAGCGAAATTTTCCAGAGGTGGATATATAGTTGGTGTTCTGTATAGATTTAAATTCCATAAAAATATCATAGCCTTATTAATTCTGAATATTACATTTTCCTGTAATTTGCATTTGTGTTTTTTTACAGTTTTCATATTTTGAAAGTATAAAATAACTAAAATATTTTTTAAATATTTATTTATTTAGTTTGTTGCTGAGCTGAACTCTACTATTGCCACAGTTGTTTATTGACTTAATTTTACTCCAATTTAAATAATTGCATGAATTATTCATTTCAGTGCAAATAATTAAAAAAGTAAAAATTATTGATTAATTTTATTTTCATAATAAATCTCTTCAATAGTGAGGTTGTTAACCAAAATAAACATAAATATAAAAACTTATTAATAAAATTTTATAATTAATTATAATATTAAATTAATATCATTAAATTAGTATTAGTATCACTTAATGTCACTGCTATATTCCACTTATATATAAGTGTATTAATTTAGATGACGTATTAATCATATTACCTGGATACTCAAAGCAAGAAGTAGCACGTTACAGCTTAATGGGAACAGATATGATGTAGATAGATCTAAGCTCTGTAGTACGTGTAATTTAGTTGAGATTGAAAATATTGTACACTTTCTTGGCCATTCTCCTATTCTACAAGAGTTTTGATTAGCTTAAATTAGTAAAGCTATTTTATCTTATGAAAACATTATAAGTATTTTAAATGACTAGAAGGTAGAATGGGTGAAAGTAGCAAATACATAAAAAATTGTGTGTAACATGCCGATCCTATTTAATATAAGAATATCATAATTAATGGAAGGTAATATATATTTTATAGCTTATTAATTATTTATACCGTGTATTTATTAGCTTACTATCATATACTATCATTTTAAATTAAAAATTAAAATCATATACTAAATTAAAATTAAATGCTTAAATTAAAAATTTGTTTTGGGGCTTGTTAATATATTAAAACTAATTATTCATTATAATATAAGTCGACGGTTGCCACTGTGTCACAGTCGCTATTTTACTTATATTTATTTATATATTAATTATATTATTTTAGCACAAAAGATCAATCATGGTCGCAGTGCACTGCTCAAGTGGGAGCTAGTACCCCGTTCATGCTTATCTTATTTTATATATTAATTTAAGATTCACCTGAAGGTACTGTAAAAATGAGTTTTAAAATGAATATATATATATTACATATACAAATTATTTATTCATACATTTTCTTTTTGAAATGCAATAATATGAAATAAAATTTCATACATTTTTCTTTCATATGCAGAATATTTACTGTAACTCTGCTTTATGATAAATTGCCAAATGAGCATAAAAATTTCAAGCAAATTATCCTTAATTTTTGACAGTTTTTCCTGCTGAATTTTTTTTCTTTTTTGCATTCAAATCATCGTATTCATGTATAATGTGGATACATTTGTATCTACAAGTAAGCATATAATTTTCATAAATTTGGTTTGTTTGTTTTTTTTTGGGCATCTGTCAACATTATTTTAACTTTGATTTTATATTCTTTTTTACAAAATATTTTGGATTTATGCCAGCAAATGTATCGTGCAATGAGTACAACTTATTTGGACAGTTTTTCTGGCATATTTAGTACAAATTTCTAATATTTCTTTTTTTTGTTTGGTACCAAATTTTATAAATGTGTTGTGTTTTATATTATTACATATAATACCAGCGTTTTTTTCAAGATATTTTTTTCATATGACATATATTCTGTTCGAATAAAACTTTTGCATATAAAGCATAAGTAACTTTTATGAAGCACAACTGCACAATTACACAAAGTACAAGTTTTTCAAGAGTTCTTTAGTTCAGTTCAGTTCAGTTTGGTTCATATTTATTATTTATATACAACTGTTATACATATTTAATATCCACGTTGTAGTAACGTCCATTGTGCTAGTTTTTTTCTCCTTAAGTCAATTACTCCACATTATTGGTTGTTCATATGAGCAACGCTTTCCATACACTTCTGTGTGATTTTCATGTATTTTTATGATTAACGTTGTCGTTTAAAATAATGGCACTGATATAAATTGCTGAATAATTTATCTAACATATTATTTCAGTAGAATGTAGAGCATGTACTAATAATCGCTGTTCAGTAACTTTAAATTTCATAATTTCTACCACACACAACAATTTTCGTAACCCAGATTTCATTTCGAGCTATGTTAGACCAGCTGAACACCATTGCACAACTTCAGTACCTCAAACCTATTATTGATTTATATTGTCATGTGTGTGCAGCCAACCATTATTTAATATCTTACGTCCTTTTCACCAACAGTTTTCCACATAATTTTTTTGTGCTACTGCTCTTCTACTACTTAAGTTACGTCCTATGCTGTCCTATGCTTTCCACGATTGATAGGAGCTTTTAATCGTCACAGAAGGACTATTTTTCATATATGGAAACAATCAGATATTTGGTGCAGTTTATTAATTCCTTTGTATTTGCTTAATTTTTCATTTTGAATTTTCATAAATTCAATACTGAATTTATGTTCGTTTGTATTAGAAAGTTTTTAATCCATTTTAAAATGAAAGAAGAAAAAGTATATTGAAAATTTTCTATTATTGCTCTACAGAGATATTTGATTTAATATTTGTAACGTTACGTTTACTTTTCATCAAAGCTAAAGGAAAGTATTCCATTGTATTTCGTAAGAACAATTACTGCAGGCAATGAAAAATATTTTGATAAATTTTGTTCTCATATTTGTTTGTTGAGCTCTTACAGATGCAGCAGCAGCTGCAGTAGTAACAATGCCAGATATGAAATATTCTCCTAGTGGCTGAACATCAAATCATTCACGTAAATCCTAGAGAAATATCCGCAACTAAATCTTCACAACGGCTTTAAAAGGAATAAACAATGTAAAATTGCAACTAACTTGCAAATTCACGTAAGACGAAATCATGCAAATCCACTACGAATATAACTGAGATACTTTCAACATAAAGTAACAAAATTTCCCTGCTGTTTTCTTACTTAACTCCTAAATGTGTCAGTAAATAGTGCAGCATACTTTACGGCACTTCAGCTTGTAATGTGAAAATAAAGCGAATACAAAAGCTTAAAAAATGATACAAAAATAAAATTTTATGTTCTTATAATATATGCTTATATATATATATATATAAATACATGTGTACATAAGTAGTTGGAGTTGTTGTGTGTATTATGTGGCCATATATTTTGCATAACAGCAGATCGTTAGCATCTGCTTTTCTTGCCATTATTGCGCTACCGTTACAAAATGCAGCAAAATGCATTTTCTTTCTTGTACTTCCTTAATATTTTACATGCAACAAGATTCTGCTTTTAACGCCTAAAGTATATGAGAATTATGCACTTCTTTTTATAGTAAAAAATTTAAAGACGATTAAGAAATTTATGGTTATGCAATTCGTGCAACTTTTGTATCTTGTACCTAAGTTTGAGATACTTTTTTTTGAAGTTTCTTTACTTATGGAATTTAAGGAGAATGAATAATTTTTTATTTTACTTGGTTTAGGATATATACAAAAATTTGTATTTAATTTTTGCTCGAACTATATATGAGCACAAACTAATATTATACAGTTTATATAATAGATCAAAGACGTATTGCCTAAGAATATGTAGAAACATATGTTCATCTCTTACTTATGTATTTTAGTGATATCCTAACATTGTAGCACTAATAATGTTTGCAATGTATACATTTAAGCTAAGTTGAGCACTTACTGTATGAATAAGTGGAGTGAAGTCAAGCTCACTTCGTTAATTGTATTTTATTAAAATGTAAATAGATTACAAATGAGTCCGTTTAATTTGTGTTGAGAATTTTTCCAAAATTAAACTTAATTACTGTAGTAAATATTTTATTTGTTTTCTTGTAGTTTTCTATGGAGTCATTATATGACGAAAGAGAGTAGTGAATTTATGTATTTATAACTCAATTGAAGGTATTTAATTGAATTTTATACAGCAACTTTTCTGATATATAGAGTTAGTTCCAGTTACTCTAATAGTAAGTATGACACTAATGCTTCAACTCATACAATTTTCTCTTTAACTTGGGAATATCACTGTTTTTCATCAATACCTTTGAGTGTTCTGCAATTGCTGTGCAAGAAATTTTGGCAAAAAATAGCTCAAAGCTATTGTTGTGCAAGAGATTTTGGCAAAAAATAATTTAAAGAATATAGAGCTGATTCCGTTAGCTATAGAGCTGATTCCGTGTAACTTTTTTCTTTTTATAAAACCTAAATCACAACTCCAAGAAATGTGTTTTGAGTTTACTGAGGGCATAAAAAAATGACTGGAGTTAAACACTTTACCTCAATCAGTCTATGAAAAATGTATTGAGCAATGAGTCGAGCGTTGAAATAGATATATTACTTAGATAGGACTTACTTTGAAGGCAACCAATTAGATAGATGATTTCTTTGCCTTTTATTTAATAACGTATATTATCTTTAACATAACATAAAATATGTATAACATGTTCCCATTTAAATATAACAATTCATAAAACTATACTATGCAATAATTTTGTTTTTTATGTTATATTAAAACTACTTATTTAAGATCTTTATTCAAAGGTTGCAATCTTCGTGTAAGAGTTCTGCGAATATTGATTTGATATTAAAAATATGAAGATGTAAATTAACTGAAAAAACATATTGGTTGCATTTTAATGGAAACTTTTAACATGACTGGAAATAGTGTTGGAAAACCGCACTTCCATTCGAATTGGTTATTAAAAAACCAATACATTTATATTTTGAGTTATGGTGAAAACAATATTGAATTAGATAATAATTCAATAATGGTATCTACATTAAATCAGGTATAATAGATCTAATCTATAACTATAATTTTTAGTTTGTATGCTATGGGTTTTTTTTTTAGCATAAGAAATATAAATAAATTACTGTAGAGTATTGGCGCTGCTATCAAATAAGAGTCTATTTATCTTGTTTTTTATTTTCACATATAAAGATAAAAACAAATTACTCTTGATGTACATTTTTCTAAACATAATTCTGCAATATACTTTATTTTAATTTTAATTTGTGATTTTTAAAGTCTTATAGTAGAGATTTTCATGCAGAAACACTGTGAATATATTTTATAATGAAGAAGTAAAGATGTTAATTAGTGTGAAAAAAGGTAAAATTTATTTTAATATTGCCTTATATTTAATTTCTATTTCTTATTTTTTAATTAAGCATATTCGTAATTGAGCATAAAATTTAAAAATGCAAATTATTCATGAAATGTGTATATATCAAACATATTTAATACTATTATTTTTTAATTTCATGAATAATTAAAATACATATTTAGGCATTTTACTTCATAATTAATAGGTAATTTAATTTTAATTGCAATAAATTGCCAATGGTATTAGCAAGTTTAATTGGGCAAATAATTTTATTTTCTTGTGCCTGAAATCGATTCCAAATGACTAAATTAATTTTACTAAAGTTGCTATAATTTTCAATGAATTCACAACAACAAAAAACTAATATTATTAAAGATATTATTAAAATGTTCATATACATTTTTTCAAAACTATCATTTTTATAAAATAATTATCTCTTAATATAATTCTGTTTAATATGATTACATATCAATAAAGGTACTTTCCCATTTACCTTCTCTTGTTTATAATTTAAATACAATTTAATTAAATTTTCTTATTTATTATTTTATTTTTTATAATTAAAGTTCATTTAAAATATGAGCCTTTTACATGTTGGGTTATAATGAAATGCTTTCCGTAAAATTTAATTTTTGTGCTTTTGTTTCAGAATAATTTAAATAATAATATTATATAAAATTGATTCAAATTTTAAAATTCAACTGGACATTTAAAAAAAATAAGAGAACCAATGATTTAAATATTTTTAAATTTATTTTGTATTAAATTCCCTACAATAGGCATTGCAGGAAAATATTAATTTTGTTTTTTGTATTTGTTTTAAAGTATAAATCTGTTATATTGTTAATACTAAAGACATAGTAGTATTACAATATTCTGTGAAATGTGGTATGCATTTTAACTACAAGTATTATGTGACTGTTAGGAAATAAGACTTTCATTGTAACCTATATATGGGTCGATTATATAGGAATAAGGTCATTATATAGATCTTATATATATATATATATTTATATATAATTATATATATACATAACGGTTAGGAAATAAGTCCAGCACATTCATTGGACTTTCATAATAACCTATATATGGGTCGATTATATAGAAAGAAGGTCATTATATAGACCTTTTATATATATGTGCATATATTATAGATATTATTATATATTTATCTGTATATCTATTTATCTATATCAATATAAGTTCTACAAAATAGATTTTATTCCTATATAATCGACCCATATATATTATATAGGACCCTATTCGATATAATGAAAATAAAATAATGTACGGGACATGTTTTCCGGCAGTCACATGAAACGAATATATAAGATGGACGGAAGCCTCACTTCACATTTCACAGAATGTTTTAAAACTATCTGTCTTTAATATTAAGATCAATAAAGGTACTCTATTATTTACCTTCTCTTGTTTATAATTTATAGTCTTGTTTATAATTTAAATAATATAAATAATATTTTGAAACATGTGTCAAGTTATATTATATTATGTATATTATATATGTATTATATATTTATCATACATATATTATGTATATATTGTGTGTAATAATATATATGTAGATATAGTATTGAAAGACGTTATTAGGTTTGTAAACTCTCTTAACTTATCGAAATTGATTTAGGAGACTCTCTCTAGGGATGGCACAATAGATCTTATAAGTTGCAATGACCATTAGCGTCTTTAAATAAAAATAATAATTTTATAATATGGTTGTTAGTTATAGAAGATCACAAAAGAATATTAGTATATGCTTCATAATTTGTTTTTAAAATCAGTTCTAGTTCTACAAGAAATTATTTTAATTATTTGTTTAATTTGTTTAAAGCTCATTATGTAAAAATGCAAATTTTCTGGTCACTATCCTCAGAGCCAAGTAAAACTCATTAAAGACATAATTTGTAAAATAAATTTAAATTTTTCTAGCAACGACATATCAAATAAAAAACTAAAAATATCAAAATGTAGTGAAAACCTAATGAAACTAAAATTAAAATTAAAAATTTAAAAATAAAAATTTTTATTTATGAAATCGCACAATTTTCGCTTGTAAAATAAATAAAAAAATACCAAAAACATGTTCGGCTGCATTTATCAGTTATGGGACTGGTAAGTATTGGCAAAAGCATATTGAATTACTGCAACTGACATATTTCGGGTAAATCTACAGATTTACAGCTTTGAAGCAGGTTTTACAAAATTTAATTAAACGTAATTAAAATTTCAACATCCGCACCTGTAAGAGCGGATACATGAAGCACAGTGAATTGCAGGCTTAACAAAGTCGTTACTTAACTGGCATTCCAACAAGTAACATTTGGTCGCACTCGCTATTTTGTGCCACCAGCACATAGTGTTGTTGTAAACTACACTATAGGCCATTTGTCTATTTGATGCGTTCCAGCAGAAGCCACATGTGAGCTTAATCAATTAAGGGCAATTAAGCTTGCACCACACAACAATTCATTTGGAACGTTGACAGCGTGCCTGACGCACTTGCAATTTAGCAATGACCGATAAAAAGCAAGGAAGCTTATGTGACCAGTTGAAGTACAAAATTCCTTGCATTATTTATGAGACAGAAGGCTTACTTTTGGTTAACGAAATATTTTTTGACAAACTTTAACTTCCTTAATATTTTTGACGATTTTAAAATAATAATAAATTTTTTTTACTGATTTAATTTAGTTGTACAGTTGATACAATTTATTTATTAAACCCATTTTTTTTTGCAGGTTGGAAGCACCCCCGTTATTTACAGGGGCAACAATGGACGCCAAAAAATTGCAACAATTGCAGCAGGCAAATGCACAAAAGAAAATACCGCTTGCATATCAAACAAATATTGCCGATTACCGTACGGCAACACATTCGCCAGTCTTCCAACAACAGCATCATTCACAAGGTGGTTATCATATGAGTGGCACGGGCTATCAGCAAAGTCCTACAGCTACTTCATCGAGCGGTGGACCATTGACGCCAATCGATATGCAGCCGCAACCAAATAAATTGCTAATGAAGCAC
>NC_051847.1:203845521-203911787 GCF_002237135.1 Teleopsis dalmanni | reverse complement strand
ATTTTCTTTAAATAAAAAATTAAAAAAATAAATCTTTTAGAAAGTCATGTTTAGTTTATACTCGTATTCATATGTCCTCAATTTAGGATATATAATATTTAGTAGCTTATGTAGTAAATGCAATGGGTTGTGTTTATTTGGATAGCTGAATCTTAAAAGGATGTTTTTTTATTTTTTAAACTATGTCGTTAGGGTGATTATAATTTTTCTAATCTCATGATTTACTTTGCAAACTTGTAGCACTGGATCTAGCTGTACTAGCATTAGTAGCATGTCAGGGTTGTGTTAGCAACAATTCTGTAAAACTTTAATTGTAAATGTTCTAATATCTCCACATTTAAGTTTGCGGCATATACACAAGTTCAGTTAGATTTTCGGACCATAGATAATATCATTGATCTTATCTTATATTTAATAAAAACTTTTAATTTTCGTAGTATGGATTTACACACACTATTGAGTCGAATGTCCAGTGTTTTCCGTTTTGTACTATCACATTAATATCGTGACAATATACATATTTTTGTTGATAGAGATATCAAAGAATTATTTAAATGAATTAGACGGCAGGAGTTTCTTCTTGAAATCTTTCACTTGATTTGGTTTCATCGGCTTATATCTTCCAGTTCCGTAGTTATACTGGAATATCATCCGCATTTGTTTTTAATATGCTGCGTGAAGGCTGTAGTTTAGTGTCAGTAGTTGAGGTATTACTAAGGTATTATATACAACAGTACCAAGAACAATATGTAATGCAGCCGGTATATTGTTACTGTATAACAACTATTTTATATTGAACTCATAGAACAATTCTTTGCACTTTTTAAAGTTTTGAGACTTCTTTAACTTATTGAAGGAAAATGTCTATAAAGCTATTAGCTGTATAATTGTAGAAAATTATAGTAGAAAATTTTATAGTTTATAACCTTTTTTATAGAGTATACCACTTAACTACACCTTTTTTACAACTTAAGTAATATTTTGATAATATTATGTACACTAATGTCGCGATTTGCGTGGATTCCAATTGTGCGGCCAAAAAATAGTTTTGGTTTCGAATTGCGTAGGTAACGTTTTGATTTGCGGCGTTTTTTAACACATGCATACAGAGGGGATTCCCATTTAATATCTTGTAGGTGACATTTTTTTAAGTGGTTTTACATGTATTAAGTTTTTAGTTAAAAGGTTATTTTTATTTTATTTTTATTTTTTTTTTAACGAGGACTCTAAAGCATCGAAAGCCTAAATCATGCGAAACTTTAAAACGCTAAAAACATGTCCTCATGTCCAGATGGAGAGTCCTTCCTGGAACTACTGTAATTCTCACCTTTTGTTTAGTTAAAAAGTGTCAGTTTACATTTGTGTGGTGAAGTGGCAAGGTAAATTTCTTCTTTTTAAAGTATAAAAATGCGTCAAAAGCGAAAACAAAGTTCCTTGGAACAAAAGTGAGATATTTTAAAACCTTTAAACTTGAAAAAAAACCTGCTGATATTGGGAGAATTCTGCGTTTAGCTACAACTACTGTAAGAACAATTTGTTATCATGATGCGGACTACATAAAGGACTATGGAAAGGAAAACCAAACTAGAAATCCATAAATTGTAAAATTGGGGTTCCTTCTAACCATATGGATAAAAAGTTAGAATCAAAGAAGAATGCCATTGAGCCAAATGTTAATTTAGAATAACGGTAATTCCCCATTACCAAGTGGACAAAACCAGAATATTTATGGAAATTAAATATGTGGAGAAATGTGATTCGATTTGCTTTGCATTGTGTCGTTCCTAATTAACGACACAAATCGAGGTATGAGTCTACACTTGTATGTCAAATAACATCAACAGATATAATTTACATATCTGTAAATGATATCTTGTGCATGCACAATACTAGTAACATTAAAAATGATTAAAGAAAACAAGAAAAAAAATTCTTCAAATATAACTAAAAGTTAAAGCACTAATCTGGTACGTGTTAGGATTACCGATTACCGATATTTTTGGTTTCAAGAAAGACCTGAGAAGCCACGTGTTAAGTTGACGACAAAATGTGGTTTAACATTCCTAAAAGGAACAACACAAGCAGATCCCTGCGGGCTACGACAGTAACAACAACCGATATTTTTTATTATGATATTAGCCAGAACAATACCTTACCATTATTTTAAAAATATTTTTTTTTTTGATTTTAACAATTACAAAATGCATTTAATTTCAACAAAAGTTAATAAAAAAATTTCTATTGTAAAAACCACAAACCAAAGTAATGGTATGCAAGAAGTGAAGTATCTGCGGCAATAACCGCACATTAGAATCCTTCGTTCAGTGTTGAAAACGGAAAAATGCGCGTTAAAGTGAAAACGAAACACCCTAAAACCTTTGTTCGGAAAACAAAATGAAAAAAAAATATGCATATAATGTAGTGTATATGATTATCAGTAAAAATGCAAGGAAACGTAAAAAGTCGTAAGGAAAAAATGTGCAACTCTGCTTGCTTTCCTGACTGACATTATACAAGTAGGTGCACACTGAGAAGGTTTCTTTGTGTTTGTGCGCTTCGGTGGCATAACATTAAGGATAATGGTTTACATTTGTTTACAACAAAGCGTCGCATACACGTTTACCACTCAATAACATTTGCTTTTATTGTTGTTGTACTGATTTTTTCTCACTTCTCTAAACTTCTACTTCCCTTTTATTCTTGTTTATGAAATGGTTTACATTGTTTTCTAGTCCTTTCATATTTCTACAGTATCATATCCCAATATGTCCTTTTTAAGGTTATATTCCAAAAAAAGAAGAAAATGAAGCATTTTATGTATAGGATATGAAGCCCTGCACAGGAAACACTAAACCGTAACAAAA
The DNA here is from genome assembly GCF_002237135.1 of Teleopsis dalmanni. Classification (NCBI taxonomy): domain Eukaryota; kingdom Metazoa; phylum Arthropoda; class Insecta; order Diptera; family Diopsidae; genus Teleopsis; species Teleopsis dalmanni. Next base: position 203,908,923 of record NC_051847.1, on the reverse strand, counting down.
GCTTCATTTTTCCGTGCCTTTTTCTTCCGCTTTTATATAAATTTTTTTCTACTGCTATTTGTTTGGTCTGTGATTGTATTTTTGCAATGCGTTTTCTTTTCATCCTTCTTGGATAGGTTTTTTGGCCAGGCAACCTTAAAAATTTCTGCACTTTTCTGTGGAACGCCTGTTGACATGGTTTGTTTTTCCTTACAATATTGTTCTTTTAAGGTTTTGTACTCTCTCGTTGTGTGGTTTGACATTTTTCTTTACGTTTATTGTTATAATATTGAAAAGATTCGAAAATATTCTTAATTTTGTTTTGGTTTTTAGCTTTTATATAATTTTTCCTGCGGATTACAATGAAAGTTGAAATGAAGTTCATAGAAAATAATAACAACAACACAATTACAGAGAAATAAATAATTATATTTTCAACAATCTTTAAATTGCTTTGAGGTTTGGACACCAAAAGTAATGTTGAGAACTACATTTTACAATGAATTTTGGGTTTTGCTTCTGATATGCTTTTATTTTCATTTTTAGTTTATTTGTAGCCACAATGCAAAACATTGGTTATACAGATGAAATGTTTAACGTTGTTAAAATTCTAATATAATTGAATTCATCTGACTATTTCATTAAAGAACAAGGTTATAACAACCACATTGGAGGTTTCAATCGGACTTAGGAAGTTTCACTCGGACTCGTGACGGGTTTCTAAAAAATAGTTATTGCTTGAATACTTTGTTTATTAGTAGCTCTAGTAGTAGTTGTGAATTTTAAATGTCTATAAAGCACATTGCAAAGCTATTGTTACGTTTATTGAAAACTCTGGCAACACTATGGAATCTTCATCCAATCAGAAACGAAAACTATTAGGACTCTGGTAGTTTTCTAAGATGACCTTGGCTTTCAAAAGTTAACTATCGAGAAGTCCAGCGGTTCACATTAAGTGTGAAAAGTTGTCTTCAAATTATAACTACTTTATAACTCCATTCGCTATCCACTATCAAAACTGTGCCAAAAATGGCACACTGTGCTAAAACAGATATTAGATGATCAAAATTCGGTTTATTTTAAATCAGTAGAGATATTGAAATGCAATATCTATGTAATATATAATATATAATACAGATATTTAGTGCATTAAATTTCAATTTTCTACCTGTTTTATAGTGTTTGAGACATGTAAAAAAATTTAAAAGTTGATCTTGTTTGGGCCCAAATTTAGAATGAATCCGGTAAGCTGATTGAGCTCAAATTTTATTGAAAATAAAAGCTATCTCAAAACTATTATTATTATTATTAAAGAAGAGATTGTGCACTGCGACCTAAAAGATCCATTGTGCCCTTTACTCGGGTTAGAGTGTTTCTCCAAGTCCGATTTCTTAATGAAAGACAGTATAGAGCCTACCTTTCCTAGTCTTGAATCTTTATGATCCATGAAATACCCTCCTAGGTGTTTCTTCCGCTTGTGCATCAGTGCCGGGTACTCTTCAAGCACGTGGTATGCAGTTTCTCTCTCCTCTCTACAGTACCTGCAGTCTGAGTTGGATTAACGTCTGAGTTGGTCAATAATCCCGTAAATCTCAAAACTATATTGAAGGAAAATTTTCTTTCAATCTCTACTAGTTGAGAAATTAGCGAACTTTGATCGTCTAATTTCTGTTTTGGCATACTGTGCGGTGCTATCCAAATATGACAACGGGGGACAACCATCAAACGAAGAGGGTGCCTAAACCATTGAAAATGGTCTTGCTAGTTTTTTGCTTTATGCTTGCAACCCTAGATTTCAACTCTGTTGGGGTTTCGTAAGAGATAACATACTTGCTATCAGAAGTAAACATACGATTAAATTTCTTTTTTAGTTTTTGTGCAGTTTTGTAATACGTTCATTTTAAGATATAGTAATTTATTTAATTTATTAGAATTTAATATAATTATATCTATGGGAGGTACTAAACTTTAAACGGAGACTAAACCATAGCTTGACATTTGATTTTCAATTTGTTTTTTATGAAAATTAAATTTTAGTAAATAAAAAAATCCGTTTCCTGTTGATTTTTTTCTGAAAAAACAAATAAGTAATAGTTTTGACAAAGTATATTAAACTTAGAAAATCTCAAAAATCATAAATATTAATTTTTCTTATATAAATAATACGTTTACGTTTATGTTTGTTAAATTATTTATAAGCTTATTTCTCACAGTAACTTACCTTTCCTAAAATGCGTTTAAAATTCAAATAGGCATAAAAGCAGCTTAAAATAATTTACAGCAATCGCCCCAAAAAATAAAAAAGAAAATTAAAAAAAAATTATTTTAACATTTTGATAGAAATGTTTTGTTGGTTGCAGACTAGGCGTATATTCATCCTCAATTTCATTTAAAATGTTCAGGTCCTTGTTTCCTTTAAGTGAAAAATGCAGCCAAGCGTATAGAATGTTATCGCATATAGCACATCAAATTTCATACATCATAAAACATATTGCCTTACTAAGTTACAAATTTGATAGCACAAACATAGGACAAACCCTAGCCCCAAACTGTACCAGACAAGACCATATTGAATGTTATATTTCATGTCATCTTAAAATGAGTAGCACAAAATGAGCAGGAAAACATTTAAAAGTAACAATTTAGTTTGTCCAAGTAAGAAAGTAAAAACGTAGAAAAAAATTACTACTTTTACTTAATATAAGTTTATAAAAAAATAAAAGAAAAACATAAAATCCCTTAAATAGCTGGAAATGCTAGAAAAGGAAACCTCAAAGCTACTTGCTTATTGCGGAAAACAAATCTAAGCATTACAAAAGTATAAAATTGGGGCACTTGTACACGTCCAGGCAGTAAAAGAAATGTATAGCGTTTTGTTCTACGGTGATTATTTTATCTTATTTAATATAAGCTAAAGTGTGTAGGAAGAGCAGAGTAAGTGAAAGTAGCATTAGTCGTGCAGATGTTTGCAGCCCTACAAATACAGCAGGAAAATAGGAAATCAGATAAAAACATTACATCTACAATCTGTCGTCCTTCAAATTTAAAGTTAGAAACGCGACTTTAATTATAGCTACGCTTTCAAAATTTTTTGTATAGTAGTTTCGAATTAAAGATAAAAGATATTTTCATACACTTAGAGTGACCCATTTATTTGGTGGTTCAGTCCGATATATTGAGAAAGTTTCTAAAGTGTTGAGTATAACTATTAAAGTGTCAGTCAAGATGAATATGTTTTCTAATAGTCAGGTATGTGGTTGATTAATGTTGTTGTTCTATTCTAAATGCTCTTAACTATTCTTATTCTTTTATGAGATTGTAACTAACAATCCAACTAATCACACTCACTAAAACTGTAGAGTGTAACTTAATATAAAAGTGTACCCGTAAGTAGCTTTTAACAATGTTCTAAATATGACTTTGCTTTTAGAGAAAAGATTATAACAATAAGCGAAAAAAGTGTAATAATGAAAAGAAGAAAACCAAAAGAAAAAAAACGATAAAGAGAAAGAAGTGTAAAAGAAAAACCGTCGATGACAATTTTAAAAAGGAAAAATGGTGTACAAAGTGCCAATCCATATTCAAAGCACGTGCTAAGTACAGAAAATGATTATCGATAAAGATAAAAAGCTGAAATAAATAAAATTGTAACAAAAAAAAGAAGCTAAAGCTGCCAAACAAAAGGAAATAAATGAAAAGTAAATTGAAAGTGTTAAATAAAAACGAAAATAAAATTTAATATGAAAAAACTATAGCTTGATATTCTAAGAATTAAGAAGAGAGCTTTTAGATCTCTAGATTCTTTCAAAAATAATTTAATCTTTACTTTAAGTTCAATTTTAAAAGTTTAATGTCTTTATGCTTTTCAGTTTAGTAAAATTTTAAAAAGACAGGATATCTTTTTTTCTTTTATGATTTGTAAAAAGATACACAGATAATCTAGGTAAAAAGATTCAGATCGTAAAGATTTGTTTTTTGTACTAAGAAACCCACAAATAACTTCATAAAATTTTATAATCCGATTCTTCTGAAAAAATGAATAATGTTTGGAAGAGATAAGAAGCTGTTATTTAAGTTACTTACAATGGGGGACTCAAAAACTTTTCTGTCTGGTTTTTGGGCGGCTAGAAAAAAGTATAGAAAAGGATGTCTATGTTGTTATAACCCTCGCAGCAAAGTGGATGTAACCTGGTATTAGAGATATCAAGACAAAAGAGATATTTGGAGTAAGTAGTCAAATACCATTGATCGCACCTTTTAATAGTCTATATTTTGTGCGATATAGGGTAAAAACAAAACCTGTGGGTTTCTACTGCTTACAGGTAAGACTAATTTGGTGTGCCTGTAAATATCGTAGTATCGCTATCTAAATAAGACTTTAAAGCGAATTAATGCCATTTAAACAAAAATTTACTCATTACCTCATGTATTGCGATATCAACATTGAATACTTAAAGAAATGAAGTATAAAATGGGCTCGTCGTATTAAAAAAATGTTAATACCAAGATCATAAAGTAAAGTTTTAAACACCTATCAGAAACAAAAAACATATTAGAATGATCCTGGAAAATATGAATTAATGGATTGAACAACGATTTTGCTTCATGTTTATTAGTCGTTTGTTACAGTTACATTTTCTTTGACTAAGTTATTGTGATTGCTCTATGTGATCTGACCAGAAAAGATTTGGTCAGTCTTGTGTTGTTCTGACTGCAAGACTATTTGTGAATGCCTTTTTGTCAAGTTCTTCTAAATTATTCTTTGACTGAGTACTCATCGACTTGAATCACATAAATCTAAATAAATTATTTTATGCTTCTCAAGGCCTTGAGAAGCGAAAAATTATGAAACAATGAAATAACAAAGCAGGGTCTTGTTAAGAGTGCTTTTAATGCCAATGTTTAATTGAAGTACTTTTTGCATATTGAAAATAATTTTTGTTATTTCTACTCCAAGTTCTCATTTAATTAAATAGAAAAACTTAAAATCAAATATTATTTTAAACTCAGAAATACCAAGTCTATATGTTTGCTTTAGCAGTTTTATAAGTGTAAGTTCCAACACATGTGCAAATATAAGTTATTAAAAAAAGAGCCAATATTTTTATTACGGAAATACAAAAGAGGAACTCGAAGAGCTACAGACATATAAGAATTTGCTCCTTTACGATTTTATAACCCAAGTATACAATCAAAATATTTTTGTTTTTTTTTTCTTTTGTTCAATGTACAAATTGAAAAATCAAATATTGATATTGAAAGGATTCGCAAACCGACCCATTTGCCGATGGAGGAAAGTACAGGCGAATTTCTGTACTGTTCTCTTCTGTTTCGTTCTTAAAATTCTCATCAATTGAATTTCGTGCAGTTTAATTTTGCTTTTAATTAAATTTTCATGTGTGTTGGTAATTAAATTTCATGACCACAAATGTTAAGGTACACATAAAATCCGACTACGTTGGATTATATTAATCCTTCGCTTCATATTAAAATGTTGAGTTGTTCGTTGCTGGAAAAAATAAACATCAAAAAAATTTAATTATTACAAGTTAAACTGAAGCAACCCAGGAGTTAATTAAAACATTTACTTACGTTAACTAAAGTATAAACTTAAGCAATGAAGTTGAGCGTTATGCCTTCCATATCCTCCAATGTAAATCGCTTTAAATATTTTAATATATTCTTAAGCACTACCAATTAGTATCGGTCTTATAGTAGTTGGCAGAATAATTTAAACTTTGATTTCGTATTGTTGCAATCCAACATGTATGGCTCACTATAGCTTGCAGGTGCCATGTTCGTAAATATTATTATCCTTCTGCATTTGCATATAAATCTCCACAAGTAAGCAGCTTAAAATTGGACGTTCAATGTTAATGATATCCTTATAAGTTATGTTAATTAAAATTATATGTGTGACGGGGTCATACTACACTACATCTAGGAATTAATCATTACGAGATTAGAAAAGCAAATACGCGTGATGATGTGATTTAACAAACACTAGTGAATAATTTAAGTTTGGTGTGTCCTTAAGTACTGAGGTCTTGAATAGTCTTAATTATTGCATTGGTTGATTGAAAATTCGTATTAGAATTTGAAATACGAATGAAATTTGTACAACTTTATTAGAAAGTAATGCAAAAAATAATTTTACATTGGCATAACAATAATAGATGTCATTAATATATACAGCCCCTTCTTCTGCTGTTTAACACTAATCTACAAAAAAATAAAGCTCTGATGTCTTCTGGTCAAAAACTATAACTTTCTCTAAATGCAATGGTTTTTGTTCAATAACATTTAGATTCTCTTTACTCTGTAATCATTAATTTGTCTTAGTTGGCATCTTTCTTAAGGAAATTGAGTTTCATCACAGAAAACTAATCGGATAATATTTTTGTTTCAACGTTCCAATAACTGATTTTGATAATTATTTTTATTGATGTATTATACTATCCATAAAATACGAGTATTATATATTTCATATTCCGATTATTATAATATTTGATTTTATTAATTCAAAGTAATTTATATGTTAAACTTTAAATGGGATGGTTTGATAACCTTTAAAAAATTTAGGTGTTATCATTATTTACCAAATTTTAAAAAAAAATATATTCAAAAAATTTTTAATAATAAATATATACATTCTTTCAAGAAAGTACAAGAATCGTTCATTTAAAAAACCCACTTATAAGAATTGTCGAAATTTTTTCTGTCGCAAAGTTGGCAACACTTTTCCTATTTAACTTGTTTACAATGCGTCAGTTGTTAGGACATCTTGAATATGTTTTGCATCAAACAAAGACATCTTTCTTAACTTTTGCATTGCAAATGGAGTTTCTTTTGCCAAAGCGCTGAAAATGTTACATATATAAGAGCATTTAAAACCGGCGGAGATGTGTTGGAAGATTTCGTTCCGGCAACCATCAACTTGTTCAATTGAATCGTACAGTACAGTAAAGGAAGTGGTATCTTTTTTCCTCGTTAAATTCTAAGAAAGGCAGGTGTTGAAATTTTTGTGTCTCATCACTTTTACGCATCACTTTACACAATTTTAAAGGATTGTTTTTCCAAATTCATGGAAAAAAACTTATGGATTTTGAACCAATGCAAAATCTCACGAGGTTATTATTGTGACTGAATTTTTGATCGAAAACTCCACAAACATTATCGAACATCCGAATAATATGGTTCCAGCCAAATTTATTTTATTTTTCCTAAATTTAAATTACCTCTTCTAAGTATTCGTTTTCAGTCGGTAGATGAAATAAAAGAGACCAAAATATTCATTTAAATTCGTTTTAATTGTGTTGAAACTTGGATTGTCCATTGGTTTTATTTTAAAAGAGACCTAATAAATTTTGATAAATAAAATATATTTCATCAATTGATTTTCGGTACTTTTTTGTTGTAGTAGTATTTGTGTGACAAAATCAATTTTTTATCAATAATTTTTCATCACTATCTCTTTAATCGTGTTAACCCAGATAAAGCTGAAATCGTTTCAAGTACTTACGTGTATCTTTTTCTAGCTTATACCTAGTGCTAACATATACAATAGAAGCGTTTATTGATGTTTACCATAGTTATAAAAGGATGCAATTTATTATTAATAATATTTCTAAATGGACTATATACATTTCTTTTAGTTGTAGGTTTTTCTCATCTTAGTCGAAATATGTGGATATTGGTTACATTATTATAGTCGCCATATAGATTTATTAGTTCCAACATATTCATTAGCTATTATTATAAATAAAGTTTTGTCAGATCTTACAATTATCCAAGTTTCTGGTCTACATATAAGAGTGGATATTGTAAAATTTGATTTATGAGTTCAATGTTAAAACTTTGGTTCTAATTTTAGAGTAAAATTGAAAAAATTTTAATAGCTTAGTTTTGTCTATTTTGCATATAATCCAGGAAAATGAGTGGATTAATGACTTCTAAGCATTAAGTTATTAAGGACTTTCCAATTTGTTAAATATATCTGGGATTATTGGCTTAATTTCGAGAGCTATTTGTACTACTACTGCCATAGTCGATAAAACTTTTCATTCTGTTTCGTTGATATATTCTTAAAATCTTGCAGGATTCTGCGAATAATTGCGAATAATTGCGAATTGTTTTCTGAGTTTCAACTCTAGAGCTCGTAATTATTTATTCAAGGACTATTTTATATACAAATCAAAAAAACTAAAATATTTAGATATATTATTAAAAGAAATAAATTATTTTTTTTATATGTCTCTGAAATAAATAATTTGTTTTCTATTAATTCCGTTAAAATTTAGTCTCTATCTCTATTCTTATCTCTATTTTTAATATATATACTATGAAGAAAGAATTTATATATAATTTTCTTGAAATTAAAAATGATATCAAAACTGCATTTAATTATTTTATCATACAAATTGATTTTTTTCCTGATATATAGATTTTTTGAATAGATTCATATACCAAAAAATCTGCCTTTGTGTATACTCATTTTCAATATGTAGCATTGTTGCTAGAGCTACATATGTATGAATATGCCTGATACATAAAGTTGTGCTATCCTTATGGCTTTATCTGGATTATCATTCAATTATAAGGGTAACTTTGGTTGACAATATGCGTATTTACACAAAAAGTACACAAACATTCCATGTAATATGCGGGAGAAAATTGTATGAAATGTCCACACAGTGGCAATCGCAGCCATGGGCTATAGATTTTATCCTTAATGTTGGCAATTTCTAAAGCCGCAAATTTCCAACTTCATACAAATGAACTGACGTGTTAGGCTAAAAGTAATATTTGAAAAGTGTGGTTTGGGGGTTGGAACTAATTTGGCAGCATTTGAACAATTGATTGGATATGCGAATGTCCAAGTAAAAGCTTCTCTTTAAAAATAATCCTCTCTAATAAAACGACGAAAAATTCAGGAAAAACACAACGAAAAAAAAAAAGTTTGTAAAAGTTTGTATGACAGTGTAGGACCTCCAGAGTCAGATTTAACCTTTTCAGCATCGATTCAATAGCTGATTAGTACTATTAGCGGTTGTAAGTGTACATCAGTGTAATGGCTTAGTTGGCTCATTGGTTGGTTGGCTGATTCGTTAAAAGGAACATATTATCATTCAAAATATTTGGGTACCATTTTGTGCGAGATTTCAATTTATCTAACTGCTATTTTGCTAATGTAGCTTTGCTGTTCGACAATACTGGTATGTGAGTGTGTTCATGAGTTGGATATGGAGTTGACATTGGCGGCCAAAAACTAAATTGACTAAAATCTCATTTGTTTGCTGTATGCGAATTGATGTCTACTAACCCCCGCACCAAATTTGTTGTCATATAACAAATAGTTTTAAGCAGCTTATTTTGCTAACAAACTAATAGAAAAATGTACTGGGTACATTAGGTGAGGGTTGGCGAGGGTTAAGAATATACTACATTCGTTATTTAGTAACTACGCATACATTTTTGATAAATTTTAGTGTAATTTCTATGGTAGCCACATACGAAATTTGAACTTTTGTGCTACATTTTATTGTTTAATTAATGCAATTACAATACTGGGCCGCTTAGGAATTGGCAGCGATAAAATTTATTGCTGACAACTTGTGCTGTCAATAGCCAATAAAACCGTTTTAAAATGAAATATGTTTCAATTTTATTTAAATGCTTGCATTACTATTAGAAATTTTCGTTAATTAATTTTAATTATGAGATAATGAATTTTCAAAACTCAAAACTGTTACTGCACATATAGCAGTTTTGTAGTACGTGTATATTACGTGAATACCTTGAGAGAATAATATATTTTATTATTTAAAAAAATTTAATTATTTTTGTTTCATTTTTATTTAATTCGAAATTTAATTTATTAATTATTTAAATTTAATGAAAAATGATTTTTTGAAAAAAAAATTTTTAATGTGATAAAAACTACTATGCGATGCGGTCTTAAGATAAACACTATTTCTACATAAATTTTCTTGACACTTTCTATTTTGATTGTTATTATAAATCAACTCCCTAATTATGTCTCAGAAGATTTTCAAAAATATTTATCACTTTAATGCAGCACACCCATATACCTATATATACAAATGTATACTATTTTCTCGATAGGGGTGTTCACGATGTCGAGCAAAAAGCTCGAAACCAAATTATATTCTAACAGTGCAAAGTGGCAACAAGAAAATATATTTACTCAAAACGTGTTTTGTTAAATGTTATACAGTTATTAAGCTATTTACTCAAAATTGTAAAAGCTCCTAATATTTTCCCGTGCCAGTTTCAGAGATTGGATACTTACCAAAGAACTGTTATTATTAAATTATCTTGAAATGATTGCAATCGATTTATGCACTTTTAGTTTATTTTATTTCAATGACAGAATGCACTGACTTGAATTGTGTTGTATTACAAAGGACAATGGAATATATAACGTATTGTGAGATCGTCAAATTTTTTTTTGGATTAAGGCAAGATACATACTATATGAAATAAAAAGATTTAATCACATTAAAATTGGTACAATTGGTCACCTCAAATTATTTGTAATTGTTACCCTTTTTACTGGCATTGAACTTGTTCTTCCTTTAATTTGGTATATTTGTCATGTTCCTCGATTTGAAGCTACGTTTTAAATACGTAAATACTATCCGTTAAACGGTTATCTTCTTGATTTATAACTAATAAAAAGAAAAATATAGATATTATATGGACACCGATGACGATTTAAATTAGTTAAAACTCATTTTTTATTGTTCAAAATGCAATTTTTTTACAAAATGCTAACTTAAACATGTAAAAGAAAAATTCTTCTTATTATTATTTAAAATTAATTCAATTTTGAATGCTTTTATTGTCCAACACTAAATTTGCCACCTTTTGCAGGTGTTGAATCCGATAAGCTTTCTCCAATATGCAATCTACCGAAGTGATCGCTTACCGAATAAAGCAGTATCGGAATCAGCACCCGCACAAGGTGGCGAGTTTAGCAATTTCAATCAATTTTTATTAATGTCTTGTTTACAACTCAATTTAAAGTAGGTAAGAATTATAAAACGGAGAAATATATATCAAAAATGCTTAAATGGTACAGCTTTTATAATTATTTATTATAATACATTAAATAACATAATATATAATATAATATAATATATAATATAATATAATATATAATATAGTTTAATATATAATATAATGTAATATATAATATAATATAGTTATACATATATGTCTTTAATATTTATTATAATTTTTTTTTTGAATTAATTTCGCTTTCAATAATTATTTGCGATTGAAGCAAATATAAGTTTCTTTTTGTAATAAATAATACTAACAATACGCATTTAAATTTTTTGTTAAATTTTATATTAAATGACTGAATATCAGTTTTTATTAATTTGAAAATAGCTCCAATAAACAACATGTCAAACTAGCCTGATTTTAATACAATGTTTATATGTTCTAAATGCTTTCTTAAAAAGTTGCATCAGTAATATAAAAATAATTAATTTTTAAATCTTTTTTCAATGAAACAACTATTTATTATTATTTATTTATTTTTTTTTTTGTTGTTAAATAATGAGCTCTTTATTTATTGGTATCTATTATTTATTTAGTATAGTATTTTGCGACTACTTTTCAATACCTTAATAGTGTGTGCTTTCATTGAAGAAATTCATTTTAAAATTCTACTGTTCGATATTTAAGTATACGCTCCACCCTTCAGAAAGCTCATATGTTCAGAGTCATTAGCTCGGTAATTGCCAATATGTTTTAAAATTATAAGAATTGCAGTCATGTTTTAAAATTACATTCAATTATTTTAGTTGCCATGATTCGCAGAAAATATCCAGGAATAAAAAACAATCCTTAAAGTTACGCTCTCCTTGCAATATGGGATATATTGTAGTACTTAAGTAAAAAGTACAAATGGTGTACACAATAAAAATGAAGAAAATTACCCGTAAATAATTTTTATTTGCCAACAGCGAAAAATATTTTGTAGTTGCACTTTAATAGCGAAGTAATCGGAAGCAAAAGAAAATTCATAACTGCAGTTACAGTTAATTACAAACATTTTGCAAGGATAATGAACGCAATAAGGCACGTTGACATTTGCAATAACGTTGACGATAATGATGACAAGTCAGAAACAAGAAATGCTAGCAATAAAAACAGCAACCAAAACCACAATTTCCGGTGTGAGCACCATGCATAGTATACCTACCGCAATCAGGCTTAGTACGTCTGGCGGCAATTGCTAGGACTTTTCATTTCATTTTGATTGTGTGCTAAATTTTTGTGTTTTCCAATTATTATTGGTCACGTCAGTTTAAAATCGTCAGTAGTAGAAATTGGCTTTGGAATCTAAAAGATATAGGTTCTTAGAAAGATACTTCTTTGATAGTTTATCAGACTGTTAATCAGTGAAGACGAAAGACCTATTAAAGTAACTAAATTTAGTCTTTGGATAGGATGGATTTAGTCTCTACTCTACTATACTAGGGTTCTTGTAAGGAATATAGTAGCAGAACGGCGAAAAATCGCTAATGGAGGTGCATGGAAGTTATCTAATGGCCTGCTACTGCAACCAACCAACCAACGACCCATAAGACCTATTGCATTAACCTGTAAAAAGACTCGTAAGTGTATGCGAACAATTTATGGCTATTGATCAATTTTTAATGGTTTTTTTTTGCCAAAGCAAGGTTAGGAAAAGATCTAGTGCAGTTTAAATAAAGAAAACTCATACGAGCTCTACATCTGCACAAGAAGGATTAATAACAAGACCTTATCTAATAGAAATCTATGCGAAAAAGCTTGATGAAACAGTACCAAAGTTTTGTCTAAATCGAGACAAGGAAAAGAAGAGAAGAAGAGAATGTTTGTAATTTGCTATGTCCTGTCAATGTCTATGCCAATATCCTGCGCTAACAAACTTTCCAGACTATAGAATCTCGGAATGTTGCCGGCAGATAATATATCGAGCTTCGTCAACAGAAAAATAGACAAAGTTCTTTAAATAATCAAGATAGTACCCAAATGATATAAGACGATGATAATCAATTTATGAGTTAACTTATAACTTCTGGTTTTAAAAATTTTGAGTTAGAATGCGAGTTTCCGTTAACTTTCAGTTTTCAGTAGTAATGTTCGGTTAGGTTACAGTGGTAGTAATTGTCTGTTGTGGAGTCATGAATGGAACACAGTTCGGTTGTCAGATTTGAAAAATCACGTAAAAGGCGAAAGTCTCACATATTAAGTGCATGTCCTAATGAATGAAATCCCTAATTATAATGTTAGCACTCTTATGAGAGGTAGAGTCAAATAGCTATGACCCTAGGTACTTAATCTTAATTCCCAATCTAGCCTTTACAAAAGGAATACCAGTATCAGGATATTGCTTATCAGAGAGTAGCGTGCTTGCTTTTCTAAAATCTTCTGATTTACAGTTGACCGATATGACTCTGTATCTAGATACTCACATGAGTTGGATACCGTGGAGAAAGAGGGAAGCCTGGCAAGCTCAAACTAGAAAAGAAAGAGTTCTATTGCTTATCAGAGATTTAACTACATTCCTGGTAGGTTACTGGACTTACTGTGCTAGTAGTTCCAACATCTTGGAGCAATTCAATATAAATGTTTTAATTTGATACTACTTAAACTGCTCCAGCAAAGTACGACGAGAAGAGTTTCAAGCACTATTCCAAACGCAATTTCCTTTTCTTTTATTATTTGTTTTTAAAAATTATTTAAAAAACCATCACGTTTTTATATGAATAAAAATTCATTTAGAAAATAGTTTTGAATATAAATTGTCCACTTACGCTTTTAAAAAATATCTGAAGTGCTGCAGCTCTTCTGGATTAGTTTGGTGGGTCATGGGTCATGGGGCTTGGGTCATGGGTAATGCTGTTTTTCCTATTACTATGCAATGCGGTTAATGTAATTTTTCCAAGTATTTTTTTATTTTTTTAATTATTTTAATGGTTTCAGTTTAATGCATAATTATTTCAATTAGCAGTTTACTTATTAATAAAATTTTAATCCTTTTAACTTCTTCTTACTTGACATTGTCTGCGTGCAACCGAGTACAAAAGTTTACAACATTTTTCGTTTTCCTTTAACAGAGAAGAGAAAAACTTAATGCAGTGTTTAACAGTTTTCCCAAATTTTCAGAAAACGAAGGACTAAAAAGTTGTTACATCCAAAACTCGTTCGTTTCCGTGCATTCGCTGAAAAAATGTTAGGCGTTGATGAAAATTAGCGTTTTATTGAAATGGGATTTTAAATGGCTGAAAACTTTTGAATGCGTTCGTTGCGTTCATTTTCATTTTCATTTTCATTTTCATTTTCGTGTTTGGTTAAGTTTCATTATATCTGCCCGCCACTCTTGGCATATAGACATATCTGCATCTATACATCATTGTTGCTGGCGCGTTTCCTCTTTGGTGTTTTTGCTGTCATTTTTGTATCTGAAAGCGGATTTGGCGCTACTGAAAATTTTGCTTAAATATGCGCGCGTTTTATGCATGCATTTTGTGAACTTTATCCTTTAACGAATATGGCGCATTCTCATGTTTTGGCACTTTAGCATCTGCTTTCCTTGTTCGTAGTTTTCTAGTTTACTCTAGTGTTTTTTTCCTTTGTTTGTTATTACCGGAAATGGTGCTTGCTCGTTTTAGTTCATAAAACAAAGTTTTTGCTAAATGCAAAAGTGCAATTTTCGTCACACTAACGATGCAACTTTTGAAACAAATCATTATAAATATTTTCGTTTAACTATTATTCTCAGTAAGTAAGGATTTTCTTCATGTGATTTATGTAGCAATATTTTTCAATTTATGTGTTTTTGTAAATAACTAGTAGTGTTTCAAGGTATTTTCCTATCAGAGTTCAAAAATCAGACAAAGTTAGTTTATGTCAATTTTACCCAAAAAAAAAAAATGTTCAGCGTTTGTAATATGAACTAGGAAAGTAATGCTCTACTATTAATTAATCTTTTTTATGCATTTAATTTCTAGATTATAATTTATATCTTATTATCATAAACAAAATGTTTAGTAACTAACTTTCTAACTAATTCAGTTACTTACTACTTTTAATTTTCACTTACTTTCGTCTATTTGTACGTCGTTGTCATAATGTCCTGTTCTACTTTATGGTTAAAGTTAGGTAGACATATAACAGAAATTAAGTACTACCGTCGCTTTCTAATTCACGAGATCAACCAATAAAATTGATGTGTATATGTCTCGAGCTTATAATTGTCTTACTTCAGATATTTGAAGAACTTTCTCTTCAATGCGTTTATAGTGATTTTGACATATATGAAGCGTGAGCAATTTCTGATATTGGTTTCCTAAATATGATTTACTTAAGTTTTATAATTCTAATTTGTTGAGCTTTGCACCGCAGCTCAACAAATTAGGTAGGTCTATTGATATATTTGTAAAGCTTATTGGATTTTCATTTCTTCAAAAAAACTCACCAGGATTTTCTTTATAATCCATTCCGTTAGTTACTTAGCATAATTTGCTTTTAACGTGACGGGATATAACCTTGCTAATTTAATGAGCTGTGTACCGCAGCTTAACACTTGAGATTTTTTTAAGTTGATTTTAAAATCTAAAAAAAGGTTCAAAAGATCATTCTGTAATGCGACCACAGGTCGTTCTATTGATGTACTTGTAAAGCTTATTGGTTTTTCATTTCTTCAAAACAAAAGCGACCAGGATTTCCTTTATAATCTAATTCTGCTATTTTTCGTTTACCTATTACAAATACTCAAGCGCAGAATGGAACTAAGTATTTGGCAATTATGATCGATTGTCTTAGCGTGTTTAAGTAGTTATAGTTGCATCTCTAACTGCTTGTAGTAGTTCTGTGTAAAATTCTTGAACTAAGTCGAGTTATTCTCTTCTTTCATCCTTTTTTTTTGTAGAAAAATAATGTTCTTAACCTTACTGTAGTATGTGATCACTAGGTTGTCAATAAGCCTTATAGCTATCAATTAAAAAAATTTAGAACAAATTCTAATTTGTGTTGTCATATTTCATATATTTTTTTCTCTATTTATATAACTAAAATTTTCTCCTATTATAACATTCATATAATATTTCTTGTTTTCGATTTATATTTCTATTGATTCAAAGGTACTGCCTTTTTATAATATAAATAAAAAATAAAAAAATATATCTTGTATAATTTTTGTTTTTTATTTTTATATTTATAATTAATACTTTAAATTTGTAGTTCCAGTACTTATTGCAATAATTTGTGCTCTATTATGCATTGCCCAAGTAATTCTTCAATATTGCGATTTTACTATCTAAGCTGTTATGGACTTAAAAGAACCGATACTAGGAAGTTTTTAATTCCTAGACATTTTCAATTGCTTCCTCATACTACCAAAAATGCCACTCTTTCACGGAGTACAGTAAGCAGAATATGACTTAAATTCCTTTGGCATTTGTTCCGGTGCACAGATACGATCACAGAAATAAATGCGTTGCAATAAGCAATTTGGATGTATCATTACACGTGATGTTTCAGAATAGGCTGTACCATAGGATTTCCATAATATATCCGGTAAATTTATTTGTAAATAATTCCAACCGGGTTGTAACTTAAGTGGTAAAGCGCAGGTGTATGGTTTTAAGTTCATTTCTGTAAATCCAGTACCTAAACGAAATCGGCGTCTTATTCCTGTACCGTCAACCACCTAGTAAAAAGAAATCAAGGGAATTTTTTTTATGTATATGTATTTTTTACCTGAATTTCAAATGAGACTGGCTCGTTAACATTTTTAATTACAAGCACTAGTATTGGTAGTGACATATTCAGCTCATTTTTTGGAAAGCTTGGTGTTGTAATGTATGTTGTATCTAACATTGCTCCTTTTAATTGCAGTACCATGCACTGAAGTTCTTCATCATGGATGCGTTTTATATGTCCGTTTCGAACTTTTGTATCCCAATTTTCTAATGGTTGGTTGTCGACACTATAGAGCACTGAGACTGCGTCGATTCGAGGTGTCAAACGTTTTTTTATTACTTTGGGCTTCGGCATTTTATTTTTTTTTTGTTGAATATATTTTATTTCATGAGAGCATGTTATCGTGAAAAAGTCCTAGAAAGTGTCGAAAGTGATCGAAATTTTTTATAAATTTTTTTGTTATATTCTTTTACTTTTTGTTTGCATTTTATATATTAACATTAATTTTATTTTTTTATTTTATATTGAAGTATATTACCAGGATATGAAAAATAATTAATTATTTTAAAAAAAATAAAGTTTTGTTCTTATACATATTTTACTTATCTTAACAGGTATTGAAAATGATTTCATATTCTTCATACTTTCGAGTAGGAAAATAGTGTATATCATGTATGTATGATATGTAGAAACCCATAGCTAAAATATATTCTTAAATACCATCACAAACTAAATTGATATGACAAGTATCTGTCTGTTTGTTAGTAGATAAGCTAGTCGGTAGCCTGTTGTTAAAATGATAAACTGAAACTTTGAACAAACCAATCGGTTAATGTCGCTTTCCAATAATTGCTAATAGCTGCTGATCAGAAGAATAAAAGAAAAATGTCGCTGATTTGTTCTGTCACTGCCTGTCAATTGTCAAAAGGTGTATTTTTATTCTGAGGTCTCCCTTTCTCGGGGTTTTGTACGTTAGCATCAGTAAAGGCATTAAAGATATTGCTTGTTTTTCACTTTTAAATTATGTCGTCAGTTGAAATGTGTTGAATCAACTTGTCTGTCTTAGTAGTATCGAACATCTATCATCTTATATGCAGTCTGAATGTCATTATAACTTTAATTATTTTTATGAATATATTTAATACTTTATGCAACTAAGTGACGAGTAATGTCCCAGAACTTTGACTTTAACAATTTCAAAGTTAAATGACTTTGAACTTGTAAAGAAAGAAATAAGATTATCCTGTATCCTGCGCTTTCTTTTCAATGAAAATGACTTAATTTTAAAGTTAAAAAATATGAAATGAAGTAAATTGGCTTTACTACATCAAAACTTCATGCAAGAATACAAAAAGTTTTGCCTTTGAAAAAAATTATCTGATTTGCAAAGTCGTAAAAAGAAAATAAAAAAGAAATATTCAGATACGAAAATGTTTTTAAGCACGTTAGCGTACTGCAGTTTAAAAACGAAATAAATAAAAAGTATATCTGCAAGTCTTTCGTAAATTCTTAACCGTACACTACAGTTCATGTTAGTTCTTCTTTAAAGAGAAGAGAAGGAGAAAGATTGTACTATATATAATATATTATTATTTATTTATTTCTATTTGAGCCAATGCACTTGTGCACTTTTACTCTTTCTTAACTCGAGGTATCTTCAAAACGCCTCTTTACGCCTTGACTGGATTATTGTTAATCACTTCATCAGACTAAGCAATATTTGACCTTAGATTTGCATACCTTCCCGAGGAGCCTGTAACCATTCTGAGATTTAATAATGCGGTATTGGTAAGTCTGTCAGTTTTCGCAAATAATTTCAGGGCTCTATCATTTATGTATTTTTTGATGGGATCACTCTTGAGGTCCCTGAGGATGTCATTCGTCCTAATGTATCATGGTTCATTAGGACGATATATATAATTGATAATGATATATTAAAAATGAGGTATATAGTATATTGGGTTGTTCACACTTTGAGACTATTGATGATAATCTCTTTGAATTATGCATAAAACTGTGGCTTCTACTGCAGTTCTAATGAAACTCTTCTGCCATCTAAAGTAAGCCATCTATAATATTCTTCTAGAGTCCTTAAATTTAAATGCTTATTTGTGTGCTTATAAAAAAATGCATGTTTATGTATAGATTATACCGCGTAAATCAGTTCGTAATTACCAACGCAGTTAAAATTCATAGATTTGCATCCTGGATTTTTTCCTTACTTTATTGTTGAGTTCCTTTTTCTGTGTATGCAATATAAAAGGACGAAGTTTTGCAATTTACCTTTTCGTAGTGTGAATTGTATGAGCAAAGTTTTTAAAATACATATATTTTAAATATTTTTTCGTCTTATTTTTTTTTTAACTTTTCATTGATATTCCACAAAAAAAGTTCTTATAAAGTAAAATCGTCTCCAAAGCGGATATACGAGTACGAGTACTTCTTTATTTTTAACACTTTTTTAGTTGGAAAACATTTGCATTTATGTTGTACACCTCCTCAGTGGATTGTAAATTGTCTACGTCGAGATATAAAAGCTATTTTTTCATTCAATATCGGAAATAACATTGCCATCAATTTACATATTTCTGCAGCATTTTATTATATATTTTTTTCTATTGTTTACTGAATTTGTTTTCAACACTTTTTTTGTATCTGAAAATAATTGTTTTATCTGCTAAACTTGCAAGCTTCGATTTCTATTTATTTATTTTACCTCTTGTAGGTAGCATTTCCTTTGAGTCCCGTCGTAGTACTTTCGCAGATGTTTGGCTACTTTTAATAATTTTTAGAATTCAATAAGGAATTTTTAAATTATAAAATGATATGCTTTTGTATGTTGTAGTTAATCATCTTATTGGCAAATATCCATTTCATTACTTTGTGCTCAAAACTTTTTACCTGTTTTCAATAAAAAAAAGATATAATGAAGTAGTTTCGGGTAAACACCTTAAATGGAATTAAAATTATATAAGGGTTACATAAAATGGATTACTTTGTGTTTGCTTTATTTGAGATGATGTTCTACTTTTACTTGGCAGAAGATTTACCCAAGCTGATTTATTTAGGCCATGCTGTCGATGGTGTAATGGATTTACTTAAAATAAATTGAAATAATTAAGATTGATTAAATTAAATGAGATTATTTTTGCGATCAATTTTATTTTATATAATTCAATTCGAACAGTAAGTTTATTTTTGCTTGAAATGCAATCTTATTAAGTTTGCAAATTTTAAACTTAATAATATTTTATTAATTAAATAATAAAGATTATCTTCATTTATAATAGCTAAGATTTTTTAAAAACGTTTTCAAATTGAAAAACAAAACGATTTCACTGTATTATATTCATGTTGTTTTGAGAGATTTTCATGATTATTAATGAAAACTAATACATTTTAACATTAAAGAGAGTGCATATACCACTGTATAGGTATATAGGTACTGAAACTTGTTATTACCAAATGACAATTTTATAATGGGCTCGCAAACTAATAATTGGATAGGACGAATTAAATTAAAATAGACTATTATCGAAGAATAGTTCCATATGAGGTGAGAGCAAATATTTGTGTTTAGTATTTATTCCTTCTTGCAATGAAAATAAAATCAAGTCTGCGAAACCGGTACCATTCCATAATCTTTTCAAGTAGTAAAACTTAAAATGGGAGTTGTTCAAAACATGGACTTAACTGTCAACGATTCCTTGTTAACAATCTTAACAAATAACTGTAGGAGGAAGATCTTCCTAATCGTAGAAGAACCAACAGTTATGTGGTGGATCAACTCATTAGTAACAAAAATATTACTGATATATACGATGGCGATTTCTCCACGTTGTTTTTGTGGTTTCCAAATATGTTGCATTGTATGCAAATACTGTAATATAAAAATTAAGTTGCTGCTTCTTATATTAAAAACAGACAATTATAACTGCTTGTTTCTGTTTCTGGAATATATTTGCTGCTATAAATCATCATCTTTCAAATCGATAGTTTTTCATAATTATTTTGCGGATTAAAATGCTTAGTATAATTGGTGTTCATACTACACATAAATAAACTCGAAAAATCAGAGTCCTAGATAATATGTAAGCACCTCGCTTTGGAAACGAGCAGATTGGGGATTTGATAAAATTTCATTACAGTAATTTAGTATTGTTTCAGTGGAAATACAAAATTACCTGATAATTGAATAAAAATGTTTTGTTTATGTTGAACTTTTTCCGAGTTATTGCATCTGGGCACTTTTACTCTTTGACAGCTGGGGGGTTCTGCAGGGTCCCACCCATCTCACTGACTAATTTGTGTATTACTCATAAACTTCGTGATTATTCAATGACTGATCTAAGATCTGCGTACGATTAGATAGTGCGAAGTAGGGTATTTTTTGACCGGATCTATTCTAAGGTCTCTTAGCATGTCATTGGTGCGGATATATTATGGCACTTTAAAGAGTCTTCAAAGAGCTTGACTATAATTATATTGTTAATAAAAACACCAAAGTCTTATGTTTTTACTAATATTTGTTATATTATAGTCAACAAAGGTGATAATGTTATGGTCATCAAAGCTGATCATATTAAGTCACCACAAATGAATATGTTATAGTGACAATAGGTGATTATTTTATAGTCACCAGAAATTATTATGTTGTAGACATCATAGGTGATTTTTTCGCCATAGCTGATCATATTATAGTTACCATAGGTGATTATTATATATTTATTATAAATAGTTTTTATAAAAGTCTCTACGTTTTGTGCAATTTTAACTGTTTCAGAAATATAAAAAGAAATTAAATATTTAATTTATTTTCTTGTATAGAAATCAGATACACAACTATTTTGCAACTTTTATATTCACTTTATGTTGTTTATTAAATAATATGTTTTAAAAAGTAGATTATTTCTTTAAAATTTCTATTTTTAAAGGTGAGTGAAAATATTCATCCAAACAACTATATTTTTTATAATTTATTATAATTAAAAAACTGTTCACTTTTTTTAAATAATTTTTATTTATATTAATTATAGTAATTTTATACTAAAGCTTAGCCATAATCGTACATAATTATCATACATTAACCTAATTAATATATTCTCATATATCTAAGCTTATATTCACTAACTTAATGTAAATTTTAATATATATATATACTATTGAATTGTTTTTTATTTATATATGTATATATACTATTCTTGTAAATTGTATGTAGTTTGTGTTTATGTTACTAGGTTTACTTAAACACTAAATCTAACTAAATAGCGCTAAACATATCTAAGTATTTTGTTGTTGATGGCTAAAATACTAACAATTTAATAAAAAAAATCAATTTAAATAATTTATAATAGTGGTAAAGCTGTATGATTATGTTTTTTTATAAATTCATTTTTCTTATATGTAAAATACAAATCTGATAGAATATTTTATTTATTACATTTTATATGCATTTATGTACAATTTTTGGTTGACAAATTTACTGATGTTACGAAAAAAAGAAAGCGACTATTTATTTATTTACTTTATTTAGTTACTAATATTTGGATTCACATTGTTGCATTACTAATATTGTGTTTTATTAATAAACATATGATTTATTGATCGTTATGAGTTCAAGCTTATAAATTTACAGCATTCAATTACATATATCTGTCCTTGTGATTATGTTTGTGTTATTGTGCGAGTAACTAAACTATAATTAATTTATTTCTTTTTAAAATTTTTAAATACAAGATATATTCTTTGAAATGTAATATGCAATAATTAATATTTGGGCTTAATTTTTGTTTTTTTTTTTGTAAGGAAATATGTCTAAATTATTTTATTTAATATCAAAAATATAGTTTAATCAGTACGTATTATATAGTTTTTATAACATTTAAAAATTATAAATTTCCAAATAGAAAATTAGTATTGATTTCTAAAATTGAATTTAAATCTTTTCTTAATTTCTGTACTCAGATTTCTGTTTATTTTTCATATCAGAGATTTAATTTTGAAAAAATATTAAAAGCAAAATAGGTATATGAATAACAAACTTTTACAAAGTAAACAGAAACTATATTAGTTTTCATCTATAATTATTTTATGGTTTTCTTACATGTGATTCACATATTATATTATATTAAATATTTCATATATTATGCTATTTTTTAACTTTATTTTTTTTAAAAGCTTAGCATTTTATCTTAAATATTTTTATACTAAATTTGCTTATGTTTATTCGAGAGTATAAAAATATGTGACATGAGATTTTCTTCTACTAATTTTTTATATATTTATTTCTATTATTTTACATACCATAAAAATAAAAAGTTTAAAACATTAAATTTAACATTCTTGTTAATATAAAAAAATCGTATAATTTTTAATATGCAATATTTTAAAAAAATAAATGTTTATTTAAATTTAAAATTTTAAAAATTTATAGAAATTATGAAAATAATACTCTACATTTATTTTTGTTCACCTTTATATGAATTTACAATAATTTTTATTTTATTGATAATATATAGAATTGGTCAAAGTGTTTCAAATAACTTTAATTTATTTATATATATTCTATATGGATTAATAATTAAAAAAAAAAATAGAACGTAATAGAAGGAAATACAAGTAGCCCTTTGGATAAGGCTCCAACTATACACTCAGTCCATAGAGATGTTCATATGCAATAATGTTTGTGCGCTTGTCTCATCGAAATATTAAATCTTCATCAAATTGAAACATCTCCGCTTTCTCCCTGTTCTATACATCGCTCTGTTTAGCATTTGTGTTGATAATGAAAGCTCCATTGATGTGTCCATTTTGTGTTTTGCCGTTAGTATAATAAGTTGGTGCGCCTCCCTTACCGTTCGATATAATGATTGTAGTTTGTGGAGTACCACCGTTTAAATGAGCAACCAATGGATTTTTTGTAGCTTCAGCTGGTGGTGTAGTTAGTGGTGGTGTTACTGGGGATGGTTTGATTAGTTCCAGTTTATCATCTGTAGAGCCTTTGAGCGGTGTTTTTATTAGGCCACTAAGTTTATTTGTACGATGTGGCATAGCGTAACGTAATTTGCTCCAGAACCATGGATCATCTGCTTTCAAATAAGTATTCATTTTCAAATACGCCTTTAATTCGCCATCTAAACTCTCAATATCACCAATATCACCATAGATAACAACAATTACACGTGCACGGCCTTCGTTCAATGCAGATTGATGTGCACAATTGAATTCCATGCGGGCCCAACCTGATTCAATGAAGTTTTGTGATAGTATAACTATAGTACGTCTTGAATCATCCACAGACCGTACTATCTGATCGGGTATACATTCACCGACAATAAAATCACGTACATGAACGCATAGCCTAAATGGCGTTGGACCATTTTCCAATTGAGCCACTAAGTCTTTTACAAATTCTTCATCTTTATGTGAGTACGAAATAAAGGCATCGTATTTTTTATCTTTATCCAATTCTTCTTCTGTAACGAACCACAAGCACATATTGTGTGCATATAACCAAACTTTAATTTCTTGTTGGTACTTATAGTAGAATGCCGCTGTTATACCAATAAGGAAACCAATCAGTGAAATGACTACTGCTAAAGCAATATACAATTCCTTTTCTGTTGGACATATATCAGAAACTGAAAGGCCTTGGAAATTTGTTGATTCGTCGAAATTTTCACAAGTCATTTTTCCCAAATCAGTGATTAACTTATAATTCAATTGTGTATACTGCAAAAGCGGTTTCGCCTCGCAATCGCACATCCAGGGATTACCGGATAAACTCATATACACTGTGCGTGTATTATTTAGGAATGTGATAGCGCTCTCATTCAAATTCTGCAAAAGGTTATCACGTATATCCAAATAAGATAAACCTAAAGGCAAATGTTGTGCTTCGATTTTAGTTAGATTATTGCCCCTTGCATATAACTTGGTCACATTTAAGTAGCCAGGAGTGCTGCGGTAGGGTAATTTCATTAACTGATTATTTTCTATGTAGAGCTCTGTACCCTTTAACTTCAGCTGATCTAAACGTGGCAGTGCGGGCACTTTAGTCAGATTACCATTACTGCAGTTCACCATTAAAATGTAATCATAAGAACGTACCCAACATTCGCAACCACGTGGACAACGTTTTTGTTTGGAATTTTCATGATCAAGTGGGCAAACCAGTTGTTGTGGTAGTACTTCATGGACATATTTTTCCTCTAGATTTTGTGGTTGAGCACATATTAAATTATCAACATTTAATTTAATGACATTATCAAATTTCTGTGTTGACAATTCACCACGTATCAATTGCAAGAATCTTATCAACGTACAATCACAATTCAAAGGATTGTTGTTCAAGTCCATACGTACGACTCGGGTGATATCCAAGAAATCTATGGTTTCAAAGTTAATGGTATGTATGTTGTTGTGTGTTAAATTGAGGAATACACTTTGTTTTGATAAATACTGCAAATCGTTGTCGTTCAGTGAAGTAATGTTATTATAGCTCAGATCGAGTTCTTGTAGTTCGATGAGTTGGAACTTCCAATCTCGGAATATGTAAAGTATGGAATTATTCCGAAGATTAAGTTTTTCGAGCTTGAATAAATATTTAAACGGTGAACCCAGTTCGTATTTATCAATATCTTCAAAACGTTCAGTTAGTTCGCTTAAGTTCAGTAAGTTATTTTCCATATCGATGGTGCGCATATTCGATGTGTGTACAAAGGCATCTGGATCGATTGTGGTTAAATGATTGTTATCCATATAGAGAAATTCTATATTTTCAAGTGATGCAAAAAGGTCTCTGTAAAAGAAATTTAGGTATATAAATATTTGTGTTTTAAAACGAAGGTTTGATAATAATAAGGCTAAATCATGATAATAAGGCTAAATCAATTATACATAAATAATTGATATTTGACTTAAATACATAAATTAAATTTTGTAATCAATTCAATTATTATTACCTTGAAATTCTTTTAAGTCTGTTATGTGACAGCTTCAATACATATAAGTTTTTGGTGTTAGCAAATAATTCATCTGGCAGCGACTCCAACATATTACGTCTCAAATCCAAGTCCAACAAATTAATTTGATCTGCTAGTAATGTAGCTGGCAATGTGCTCAACTTGTTACCCGATATGGTCAAATTCGCAATATTACTCGAATTAGCGAAAAGTCCACCAGGCAGTGTCAACAAATCGCACGTTAAGCGTAACTCCTTCAGATTTGGTAAATTAGCAAATAAACCATCTGGTAGTGTATCCAGTGGTACACGATTATGGGTCATGCGAACTTGGGTTAAATTTTTATTATGAGAAAAAAGTTCCTTTGGCAGTGTATGGAAGCGATTCGCATTTAAATTGATATTACTCAAATTAGTCAACAATGAAAATACATCCGGTTCAAAAGTTTCAATACCATTCGAACTTAAATCCAAATCAGTTACCGAAGAGACGCCTTCGAATACATCTTTCGTCAAATTACGCAATTGATTACTCCACAAATTTAAATGTACAAGTTTGCGTTGATTTCTAAATATACCCATAGGTAAATCTTGTAAACTATTATGTCCCAACTCAAGAAAATTTAAATTTTCCAAAGGTGCAAAAATGTTTGGTGCAAGTTGTACATTATTTGAGTGTAAGTCTAACCAAGTCAAATTTTGAAACTCATTGAAAATATCCTCTGGCATGTGTGATAAGCCATTCGAACTGAAACGTAGACGACCCAAACCCTGTAGGCCGTTCAAATGTTGACGTGTGAGATTAGCGCCTAAGTCTGTTGTCTCGAATATGAGAGAATTCACTTGCGTTATGCCCAAATGTTCCAAAATACGTGCGATGGGCGTGTGTCCTGGTAATGGACATTGTTTTATTTGCACCATGGGCGTATAACCAATATTCATACGTGGCAGAATTTTATATTCTTTAGCATCGATATGTGAGCATTCGATTTGCACATGATTTGTGGGTCTGACACGTACCGTAATCTTTGGATTTACTTCTGTAGCTGGACAGAGTATTTCAAAATCTGATAAAACGGGTGTGCACTGACATTGTGAATTTGTTGTTAACTCCTTGCAGTCATCACGCATGCGCATACCATGTGCACTTGTGCTAATACAAAAATGAAGCAATACTATTATGTGCGTAAGGATTTTAAGACGTTGTCTGTTCATTTTGGTGGATATAAGATACATGATACTTTTCAATTTTTTATATATAGTGATGTATTTGTTACAGTATAGATATAATGTTGTATTTCTGTTAATTAATTGGAGTTAGCGTTATTTAATTAGTTTCAATCTGTAACGAGAAAATAAAATAAAATATTTAAATTAGTTAATATATATGTATAGATTGAAGAATCATAGAGAATAAAGTTAATAAATTCAAATAAAAATTATTTAATGAAATATATAACAATTTGAAATGAAATCTGATAATTAAATTAAAACTTAAACTGATAAAACAAACAGTTTGGAAAGTCAAAAGCAATTGCATTTAAAATCAATTTCACTCCTCAATGTTGCTGCTTTTGTTGTTCAGCTATTAGCTGTTAAAATTTTACAACGCCTGCAAATGAAGTCCTTTATAGCTGACATCTACAAAACCGTTTAGTTAAGTGAATTTTGCCAATGTCCTAATTGTGCATTTAAGTGTTAAGTGGCCAGTATCTATTTGAGCATAATGAGCTGATAAAACTGGTAATGCCACAGCACCAATGTATTGGTTTGTTGTTCTTTTACGTGTAACAGCGATGATAAATATTATTATGTTCCACAGATAGGAATATAGTCAATATAACTACTATATTAGGCTAAGGAAAGTAGCACAAAGTCAATATTATTTGGCACATAAATTAGTTATAATGTCAATTGGTTAAGTAGTTTTTTTTATACAAATGTGATGGAAAGGAAATAGAATGTTTTAGAGTAGTGTGGACTATCGACGAAAAATGTGAAATTTAACGTGTTTAAATTACAAATTTTTAAATAATTTCTAAATTTTGAATTATTTAGATTTAAAATTAGCTATAATTTAATATGTGGTACTTTAAAATAAACTGCATTTTTTTGCTTTTTAGTTCGATATGGTTTTTTTCTTTATGATATAGCCCTGTGATCATTAGTGGCGCTTTCCTTAAGTGTACTTTGTTTAATATGCTCTAATATATCTAAATAGTATAAGAATATATATATAATTATATATAATAATATCAATATAATAATATATAATAATATAAATATAGTAATATATCTCATAATCGCTCAAGATGGTGTCTCTAACGCAATGAGCGTTTTTAGAAGTGTGTAAAGCGTGTTTAGATTGATGTTCAAATTGTTCTGCTCTTAATGATTTGATATATATTTTCATGCACTTTATTTTACACAAGTTCTAGTTAAATATTAATAAATTCTACTTTTGTGGCACATGGACTTAATTGTTTAGTATTGTTAACTTTTTTGTTTGAAATAGATGTATAATATTACGTTGTCCAACACTAAAAGCATAAATAATAGACATTTTTAAGCTGCTCTGCCGCAACTTGATAATGTGTAATTTAAATAGAAGTTACGTAAACTTATGTATAAATATGTATACTTTTATGTTATTTAGATGTTAATTTAAATAAGAGTTAACAAAATTTACATTTACAAACCATAATTATATATATAAATTATTATATTTTCATGTTGACACATCATTTGGCTACAAATAAAGCCTTTAGATTTCTTAGTTTTAATTTCTAATATTCAAAAAAAAAAATATATGGTTTCCTGCAATAGCCACATTTATTAGCCATAAATCTACTAAAGTGGTAAGGAGTTAGTAATGTTAATCTACTTAATTTGAGTTAAGTAAAGTAAACGACATTCATGACCGTTCGGTCGAGCATGCAATTACCAGGCACTTTAGTTAATTTGTGATAATTGTGAATTGCTTTTTATGAATATTTTATTTTGCCTTTTCCTAAACAAATCATAATCAAAGTATGCACTCTAAGTAACTTGAAGGTTAGTATTTATGCTAATTTATTGGTTTGTATATGGTTTTACTTGGTAACTATAATTTTTGAAGTTGAATTGTGGACTCAAAATCGTTATTTGTATCCATGTTAAAAATATTATTAAATAATATTTATGTAGTAAGCAGTAAATGAAGAAAAGTATAATATATAAAAGATATAAATGTTTTTATTTTATATTTTTTTTTGTTTCAGTTACACATATTTTAACAGATTTAGTAGCCTCTTAAAAATTTAAATTATGTAAGCACTTAAAAATCATATGCTTTGCGCCTAAAAGCTTTTCGACATTTAATGATTTCTGGCTGCTAGAAATAATTTTAGTCTCTTTTTCTCCCTGCTTTCTTTTGTTTGCATTTTTTCTTCAGTCTTTGTTTGCTTTGGGTTTTTTTGTTTGGTTTTTCTTTAAAGTTCTTTTTTGGTTTTTTTTTTGTTTTTTTTTGTTTTTTATTTTTATTTGTATCTGCTCTTCTTTTTCATTTACTCTGCGGTTTTTTTGCAAATTTTTATTTTTAAGAATTTTGATTTTTATTTTGGCGTTTTTGTTTTCGCCAAGTAAAATTTTAGGCAAACTGAAGTAACCAAAATGATTTGCATTTGTCCAACAAAAAATTAACAACAAATGAAGTTGAGCGCTGGTTTGTAAAACAAAACCACACTTTTTAAAAGTTAAAGAAAATTTAAGTAAAAAAAAATTTTTTTTATATAAAACAAAATTATTAAAAACATCATAAAACTTGATATTCAGAGCTTTAGTTTAGTCATCATCATTCTTTTGGAATAGAAAAACTTTTAAGAACTTGTGACAAAATTTTTTGTACTCGTGTAAAACCACTGAAGATGTCATGTAACAACCAAAACTGTTTTTCACAAGTTGCATTTTTGTTTCTTAAATTTTTTTACTTTCTTAAAATTTAAAAGACTGTCTACGGTTCCCTTTGAATTTTTTTTTATTTTTTATTCAAGTACATTAAAGTTTTTCTTCTGTTTAAAGCGTTTTTCGTTTCTGTTCAAACTTTGCCACAAGCTTTTTTTTTTATTCTCGCATTTCTCCTACTCTTGCTAGAATAGAAGACGGAGTACATAAATTGAAATTTTTGTAGCATAGTTTTAGTGTTAGAAATATTCGAATAATGAAAGAAAATAATATTGACTGCCTACAAGTTTTGTACGCCTATATTCTCTTTTATAAAGGAAAGTAGTTTCTAATAAAAGAAAACAAATAAGTTATTCTGATTTAATAGAGAAATGTGGTACTAATATTACAAATAATAGTATTTTTATATATTTCTTTGTAAATAATATTATAAAAAAATAATAAAAATAAAAATTGGTTATTAATTTATTAAAAAAATAATTACTTTTAACATATGTATAAAAGCAAATAATATAGTTAAAATTTTAAATATTTTAAATTATTTTTAAAAATTTTATTTAATATTTTATATTAAATATTTCGACTAAAGTCTATAGTCAGTACCTCAAAGATGATTGGTAACAATTAAATAAAATTTTTAGAGATAATTTAAAAACTTGTACATATTTAAACAATTGATTAATTAGCTTTGTCAAATTAATTCAAAAATAAAAACAAGAAATACAATTTTGGGTTTTAAAAAATAAATTATAAAATCATGAAATATAATGTTTTAATTATAAACATACTATGAAAGATTTAACAATATTAAACTAGTTTCAAGTGTTTATAGGACTGTTATATTTATATTTATATTTATGGTATATTTATTTTTACTTTTGCTTATTATGACGATAGCATATATTATATTAAGAGTTTATAGGACTCTTATATTTACATTAATTACAACTTTTGCTTATTATGACGATAGCATATATTATTTCACTTTTCATTCATGTATAAATAAATGCGAATATATAAAGAACTCTTTTCTGCCTAGCAAAGTTATGATTATACTACTATTTATATATAAAAAGTTTCTTTTAGGAAAATAAATTTGAATAAAAAATACCGCAATTGCAATGCATTAAGATTTATATACTAATTAAAAGCATGCATTAATAGAGTCTCTTTAGTAGAGTATAGTAAAAATAGATTTTATGCAATCCTTTTGATGTGTGCTTTCAATGGGATCAGAAAAAAACCTATTTAAATTCACTTTTAGTTAAAATAAATAAAATAGTTATATAAATAATGTTGAAACACTTCAGAATTATTAATTAAAATAAAAAAATAATATTATGGTTTAGACTACATTTTTGTTAATTTTTTTTTTCATTTCTGCTATATTGTTGTGCTTATTTTAAATTTTAATATCATAATTAAAATTGTAAGCATATAAAAAACACGCAACAGTACGTGTAATGCAAAAATGCGCTAAAATAAATAATAAAAAGCATAGAGCACGTTAACAAAACTAGCTGCATAAATGCGAATGTGAGCTGCATTTTATTTAAACATTATAAATTCAAAGGACGAAGTTTGTGGTATTTTTTGCGCATACGATCACACTTCTGCTTAGTTAAGCAGCAAGGAATTCTGCGTAAACATACCATAAGAGAAGATTTATTAAAAAAATAGGTAAGGCGATAATGTGGCTTGGCAGTGTTTTAATATATTTATTTTTTTTTCTGCTATTTTTATAAACTCAACTCATTGCGGAAAAGCTCGCTTAATGAGATTAAATTAAAATTTTAAATCATTTCACAACAAAGCATTTCTTACCCACACATAACAAAACACAAACAATTTTGTCATGCCAAACGAATTTTCACACATCACTCATACGCACCGTTGCACGCAAATTTATTTGAAAAATTTTAATAATTAGTGTATTTTAATTAAAGTACAAAAATGTTGCTAATTAATAATCAACAAACCATTGATAATGAAACAAATTACTTTAGCAGAAACTACAAATAACTTTAATTGTAAAAAAAAAACATAAAATCACTTTAAAATCACTTTTAATTAATGCTCTTTTAGTTTGACATTAATAAATAAATTTTAATATATGCCTAATTTTGACATAACTAAATCGTTTTAAAATTCAATTGTGAAATTTATTTCACAATTAAATGAAAAATCAATTCTGTCTAAATAAGTCCTAAAAAAATTTGTATGTAAAATTGTTTATGCATTTGTGGTGCTCAGCGAGCGCTGCTCTTACATTATTGCATTTATATTTGCATTTTAAATGTGCATGCCGCCTTTGGCATAAATGGTTCTGTGTGCACTGCTACCTAATTTAGGCAGTCCAACTAATTATAAATTAAAATTCAATTGAACTCGCATTATTTGACAAACCAAATATTAATCTGAGAGTAAGTTCCATACAATTCTATTGTTATTATATGTGTTTGCATTGATGCTGCGGGCTATTCAATGAGTTTGAATATCATTTTAATTTCATACTCTTATTTAATGGGGAGAGGAAGGAAATATATGCGTGGTTAGCTTATATCGTTTAGTATGATTTTATATGTCATCACATAATAGAAAAATGTCAGAGAAAAAATAATTTAAATAATAACAGTTTCAAAACTTACATTGAAAAAAAAGAAAAAGAAATTAAATTAAAATTCAAATAACTATGTAATAAAAATAAGGATAAATAATGTTAACAAATATATAAGATAATTTAAAAAATTCTATATCTATAATTCTATTATCTATAAGGATAAATAATGTTAACAAATATATAAGATAATTTAAAAAATTAAAAGAATGAGAAATTCTATAGATAATATATAAATATTTAAAAGAATTTCAAACAAATATTGCAAACAAATTAAAAACAAAGCACAAATTCTAAAAATAAAATAACTCATTTAAAAATAAATAAAATAAAGAATTAAATAATATTTTTGAAAAATATATATAATCTACATATATATAGTGTCAAACACATTTTACTTAGACACTGCTGTTTGTAATTAAATAAATTGGTCACTTAAAAAAAATTAGAGAAATCTAATAAAACATAAAAAAAAGTCACAAAAATAAAAAAAAATTAAAAAAATAAAAAACAAAAAAATAAAGAATAAAAAAATAAAAAAAAATAAAAAGATAAAGAAAAAAATTAAAACAAGATAATTATAAAATTAAAAAAAAAAAAAAAAGATAATAATAAAAAATAAAAAAAAAGGAAAAAATAAAAACTAAATAAATAATATTCAATAATGTAAGTAAACAAATACCTACTAAATTATAAAATATTTAAATGAAAAGGTTTTAAAGTTTGTGTATAATAAACTAATTTAAGTTTAAATTATAATATATATAATATATAAATTATATAGCATAAAAAAATAATATAAAAATTATATTACATAACATAAATATGACTATTTACTATAACTGGCATTATTTCTTTTTTTGTTTTTTAAACTAATATTTATTTGTAAAAAAATTAAATTTTTTTTAAATTTAAAAAAATTATATCCAAAGATTTTTTTTTAAAGTTTTATAAGTTCTTTTTTTTTTATATAAAATTGCATTTATTGAAGCGTTTTATAAAAGAGCTGCACGCAATTTAATTGTTATTGTTGTAGTACATAAATTTTCAGTGATTTTTTGTTTTGAAATAAATAATAACTCGTAAAAAAATTAAATTTTTTAAAATAAAAAATAATAATAATGCAAATGTTTTAAAATTTTTTTTTAAAATAAAAGTGCTGTTATTGTTTTAAAAGCTGCACGCAATACATTTGTTATTGTTGTTGTACATAAATTTTCAGTTGCTACTATAAATTTAAATGAGCTTTTGTCAGTGTTGTAAAGTTGATAATGTAATTATGAGCATAACATAAAGTAATGAGATTTTTAAACAATTCAAATAGTGTTGTTGTGATTTTCCATTTTATGTCAGATTTATGTTATGCTTGCTTTATTTGAACGCTCAAAGATATGTACAACAAAAAGTAATTAAAATTATTTTACATACAAACAACAATTATTAATTAAAATTTATTTTGTACGAATATATTATTTTTCTCTTAAATTTATAGTCTTATATTAAAATTAATTGTAAATTTTGTCATTTTTTTTGACTTTTTTTTGATTTTTTTTATTCTACATAGAAATATATGAATTAATTTTATGTTTTATAAAAATTTAAATAATTTTTTTTGTCACAATTTAAAAAAAAATTATTTTAACATAAAATATATTTAAAATTTAAACTGCAGATGCTTAAAATTCGATTAAATTTAATCAAATTATCAATGAATATTTTTGTGTGTTTAACTAATGGCATTCAAAATTTATATAAACAGCACACAACCAAATATTCACATAATATTGTATAATATTACAGTGGTATGAAAGTATGTGTGGTAACAAATTCTCGTTGAAATAATAACAAACAAATGAACAATAAACAATTATAATAAATATACGCAATTTAGCGTAATTAATTGTTATGAAATGTGCAGACGTGTAAATGTGTGTGTGTTCACACAGAAACACACGTTTGTAGGCGTTCAGGAGCAAATTTAAAATGTATGCAAAGGCACACGTGTTTGTTTACACAATTTAATATGTATTTATGCGCCAACACATACACACATGTAAAAATAAATAATAATATTTATTAATGTATAAAAGTATTTATGTTAAATATGCAAATCATTGTTAACAAAAAGAGCAAAAAGTTCTCATATGTACTCTGTATGTGAGTAAATTTAATTTATTTTGTTATGAAAACCTGAAACTTATTTTACATGCTCTGGTGTATATATATTTTAAGGCTTTTAATTCTGAAATTATTAATAAGCAATGCAATTTTAATTTATTTTTTTTTTGTGATAAACTTCATGACTTTACAAATTGATATTTATTTTAATGTTATAAATAATTTTAGATATTAAAAAGTTTTAATTAACTTAATTTGTTGAAAATTTCATTTACTATGTACAAGTATTGCAAACTAATTTAAATATTTAAGTGACTGTAAGTTCTATTTTATATTTGTTATATTCAAATTATGAATATTAATTTTAATGATTTTATATTTAATTAAAACGTGTTAAACGTTGTTAGGTGAAAATTAAGTTAGTTCCAGTGTGAACAAAACTTTTATATATATTTTTAACACTCATACGCAGTGTTGAACAAATTGTGTACTTTAGAGACTTATTTTATTTAATGTTCGTATTCCATAAACTTGGCAACATTGCGTATGAATAAAAAAAAACGCATATCTGAACTACTGAAAGAATTAGTTGAAGGATTAATTAATATGTTTGGACTAGAAATTGATTATTTGGTTTATTGAAAATATAATTTACAAGACAAATCAAAGGCAAATGATAGCACTTTTAAATAAATTAATTAATATTTGCTCCTTCATGTATTTGCCATTAATTGGAAATAACTATAATGAAAATTAAATGAATCTATTAAATTAATACAATTTATACATAATTTTTAAACAAATTTTTTTTTTAAATTTAAATTTTAAAATAAAAATTTTAAAATTCCTTTCTTCCTAAAATTTGAAAACAACTTTTCTAAAATGAAATGCGTATATAATATAATAATAACCTACTAAATTAATATAATTTATGTGTGAATCACAAATGAAATTATTTGAGTGGGGAATATATGAACATGACTTTAAGCTGAACTTAAAAAATGTCAAATTATTTACTCATAAAAAGCTTCATAAGTTTTACATAAAAATATATAGCGAACGTTTCATGTCTCTCATTTGCCATTGACAAGGTAGCAATTTAAGTATAAAACTTCATAAAATGCTGCCAACTCAAGCTGTGAGGTTTACTCCTTCTTCGTTACTATAATTTGAAATTTTACAATTTTCTCAAGTGTTGTAAAAAGTTAAAAAAAAAAATAGAATAAACTTTTTTCCTTGCCATGTCTCTCTTAACATATCCTTTTGACCCGCTTCACATAATTTGCACTGTTATATGCCTTTTGTTTTACATTTTCTCTTGTCCCTTTTGTAAAAAGGCAAAATTTTTTTTATAAAAACAGACAATGTCCTTCACAAAACTGAAGGCAAATGATAAATAGCACTTTTATGTAAAATAAGAAAAAAAAATTTTTTTTTTCTCTTAGGTTTGCCCTACGTTTATTCAACTGTTATAAAAATTCAAATATATTCTAATGCGGGTAATTAAGCCAAAACAGCAGAAAATGAAAATAGAAAAATGTTACAAAGATGATGACGGTTCATATTCTTTAATAAAAAAAAAAAAGAAAAAAAATATTTTTCTTCTTATAATGTCAAAAAAGAAGAAAAAATATTTTGTTTTTTCTTATACAGTTTCTTCTTACCGTAATGTCAAATTTTACTTAAAAGTTACTTGAGCGCATTGTTAAATGCTGCGTTAATTCATGAATATTTAAAAGTATAAAATATAAGGGACAGAGTAAAACCTAAATTACATATAAATGTCAATTATATTAAAATTAGCATTTCTCTTTAGAATTCTGTTTCTTTTGAAATTTCCTTTATTTTCCCCCATATTGCCCCATATAAACGAAATTGTCTGCTTATGTTGCTAAGCGGATAAATGAATTTGTTAGAATTAGTAAATTTGATTGGAAAATAAGGCATGTATAAAATATTTTATAAGCTTTAAGGATTTAATGTTGAATTTATTTTATTATTTCAAAAATATTTGTTTTTTGTATATATTTTTATTTGTGAAAGTTATTTATCTATGAATTTAATACTTTTATTTATTTCGTTTGTTATTCCAACAGTTAAGTTTTTGTAGTTTTTGTATTTTAGCCAAGTATAAGACTTTATATATATATAGTGAATATATATTTATTTATGTAAGTATTAATGTCTTGTAGAAAATATATTTTGAAGTTTATTCTTGTTAAAGCAACCACAAAATTGAATTTGTTGCCAAAGTTATTTGGAAAAGTCATGCCACAAACTTATTTGTTGATTTAAAGCACAGACAAAACATTATTTTATCATTTAAGAGCATAGGAAAATGTAAGGAAATATACACAGTCAAATATAGCATAAAAATACATTGACCTCTCGGTAGCTTTAGAATTTGAAACAATGCTAAAAAAATACTATTTTACTTTTTTGTCAAAGTAAAGATATAAAGAAACAATGCCAAAAAATTATATATATATGTGGTATGAAGTTTTGCTGCAAGGATCAGAAATGTCAAATAGCAATTTTATAACTCAGTTCAAAAGTCAAGTAGTTTTTTAAAAAAAAAATCATTAAAAAGTTTTAATTTTAAATTTTTCAACATTTCTTTAATTGTTACAATTTCTTTAATATTTCTAGTTTTAAAATTGCTTTGTGATTTAATATCAATAAGTTTTAACTATGAGGTCATATTTACGAAAAAATTGTATATTTTTCTAAAGCTTCATTGTTAAGGGACATTGTTTTTCCTGTGAAACTCGTAAACTATGTTGAAATCGTCAACATATTTTTCTCATCTTAAAGTTTTTTTTATAATATTTATTATTTTTTCTATTTCTGTTTATTTTATAATAATCATTTCATAACAACATCGATACAAATTTTAGAATTTTTCTATATTGTTTTTTTTCTTCTTTAGAATATCAAAGATTTAGACCTTCGGGTGAATCAAAATTGAGCAACATAATTTATCAATATTGTCATATTTCTTCCGGCTCTGTTTCTATTTTATATTTGGCAGACAGCCTTAATATTTGTCATGATTGTCTTTTTTGTTTCCGTTTTCATTTGAACTTTAGGCTTTTCTATTTTGAGATATATGTTTTCGTTTATAATTGTTTTTCCTATAAAATTGTCTGTTAAATTTATAATAATAAATAAACCTTAACTCAAAATATTAAATTTATGAGAATTTATGATTATATCATTATTAAAAAAATAAAAATTAAGAGCCTATTATTACATATTTAACTATTTTTAAAATAATTTTGTATTCAAAACAGATTTAATTTAATTTTCTAATCATATTTAATTCGAGTTAAAAAAATTTGAAATGCTTTGGTTAAATATTACTAAATTTTTTATTATTTTAATTAATAATTTTATAATAATATATTACTTTTTTTTTATATTTCACTTGTATATGTCAGTTACATTGTCTACATTTATTCACTTCTTTTTATGTAAACAAAATTGTTCCATAAACTCAATGAGAAAGAATAATTATGTACTTATGTAAAAATCATTTAAATCAACGAGTTCATTAATTATATTTAATGCTATATAAAATTTATACAAAGCTGTCAAAAAGTTGCTTCACATTATGAAAAGCGACCGACCGACTCATGTGTTCATGTCTAGTTACCGTTGAAATACAGAGTTGTAATCGGAAATAAGAAGAAGCAGAAGCAAAGTTGCGGCGTTTGTCAAACACATAAAACATTTCCCAAAACGATTACAAGAATTTTAATAAAATTGAATTTAAAACATTAGTCTATATATACTTATATATATATCTATATATATATATATGTCTATATGTATAAATGTAAAAAAGTGTGCAAATAAATGTAAAGTAAAATATTTAAACGTATAAACATAAAATAGATTTGCCACAGAACAGCTTTTAACAAATGCAGCTGCCACATAATGCAGCAACTTAATACTTTTATTTAACACTTTATGGTTCATAAAGGGCTGTTATATGGTATATACGTTTGCATAGGTATGAGTTTGCATTTAACAAAATAGCTGAGCTATACGGTTCCTTTTCCCTTTACTTGCAGCAATGCAATATGTCGTGCATATTTTCTTGGTTAAAAAATATCATGTGTATTTGTAGCAAAAAAAGTGTTAGTTACAAAAACAAAAAAAATAAAAAAAAACCTGTGAAGTCTTTCCTATTTTGCTGCATTTAGTCGTTAGCTTTTGTTTTTGTTTTTGATTACAATTTTAACGGTTTCTGAATACACACATGCACACAACCCTGTTTTGTAACTACAATTCAGTCGCACATATGCAGTTAATGTTGACAATGACTTGACTCTTATTTGTAGACATGTATGTGTGTGATTGTGTTCGTCTGTGCTGCTTTGTACCTGTACTTCGCACACGTCATGCAAAAGTGTTATTATTGTCGTCATCAGTGCCGGTACCGCTGCCGTCAACAAACTCACACTATATAATGGTGATGGTGTGCAAAATGGCACATACATTACACCATTTTTGTGCTTTTTTTTGTGATTTTGTATAGTCAATGTGTGTGTGGTGTGTGGGTATGTTTGCTTAAGTTGCATTTGCAGCCTTTTATGTGCAGCTTTGTTTGCGGTGCAATTATGGTCAGGAAATGTGTAAATTTGAATATAAATGAACGAGTGCACAGCACATTTTTGGTGGTATGAGTGCATCAAAGTAATTGAAGTACATTAAGACCGAAAAGTTTTCGGAAATTCTCATTTAAAATTCGCGCGCTGTATATTTTCCGATATTTTAAGTTTATGTAGTTTGGCAGCACTGTCCTTAATTACTATGCCAAAAATGAGCGCGATCTGTCAGACAGTTCGTTTACGGCAGCTGTTGAAACCAGTTCACCTCAGTAGGGCGTTGCGAAAAAAACAATGGAAAAAAATATTGAACAAAGAGTTTGCATCAAATTTTGTGTTTCGAACGAAATTTCGTGTGCAGAATCGTTGCGAATGCTACAAAAGGCTTATGGGGAATCAGTTTTATCGAAAACTCAAGTTTATGAGTGGTACAAAGCCTTCCAGGACGGTCGTACGACCGTCGAAGACATTTCGCAACGCACTACTGAGGTGAACTGGTTTCAACAGCTGCCGTAAACGAACTGTCTGACAGATCGAGCTCATTTTTGGCATAGTAATTAAGGACAGTGCTGCCAAACTACATAAACTTAAAATATCGAAAAATATACAGCGCGCGAATTTTAAATGAGAATTTCCGAAAACTTTTCAGTCTTAATGTACATTGCGGTTGCTTGGCGGTTAGTGGTTATACTGGCATATATATTATTTAAATTTTTATTTATAATTATTTCTTCTAGTTTTAATTTTTTAATTAATTTCATATTTTACTTTATTTTTATTTTATTTAAAATTAATTCTTTTAATTTCGTTACTTAGAAAATTATACTTGAACTTGTGCAGTGTGTGACTTACTCACTTACTTAACCGTCATAGTTTTTTTATTGTTTTTCCTTAATTTTTAACATAAATATTTTATTGGTAAAGTGATCTTTTATTCACCAATTATTTTGTTTTTTTTTGTTTTATTTCTACTTACAAGTTTTTATTCAAATTAATGGTTTCATACCTGTAAAGAAAAAAGGAAAAAAAATTATTAAAATATTATTCAATGTAAATATAATCTTGAAAAAAATATAATTTTTATATTACGATATTTTTTGTGCTATCTTGCAATATTTTATTTTTTAAACATAATTTTTAATTTTCTTATTATCCAAATTTTTTTTATATATAATTTTTTAATTTAATTTTGTTGATTGCTTGATATTTTTTACGATTTATAAAATAATTTTTATTATTTTAATATTATTTTATTCTTATATTTTTCATATCATGTGCTTTTTTCTATTGGTTACCAATTTTCTAATTTTATTTCGCCCAATATCTTTTCTCAATGATTTATTTTTTTTTGTATAGATTTTGAAAGGCAGTTAAAATAAATAAACAAACAAAAGTGACAGAGAAAAATATTGAATAAAATGTCATTCACAGTATTTTGAAGTGTTTATTTATTTAATTTATTTTCAAAGTCGTTAGACAATTGTTCTAAATAAATTGACTTAATGATATTAAAATGTTAGGAATAAATTTTTGAGCCGTCGAAGAAGAAGCACAACAAATTAAAAGTTTTAAATGACTTTACGGAGCAGCAGCTTAGACTTGCGGCTTATAATTAAATTGAGTTTAAAATAAAACAAATGCTGTAAAAAAAATAAAAAAAAACTTAATTTAAATGAAATTCAATTAAAAGTTTGCAGATGTTTTTTACAACTGTTGTTGACATAAACGCTGACTCTATTTTTTTCCGTTTTCATTATAAATTTTGTCAAAGCAAAACCAAGTAAACTTTTTTACAGATTTTTTTTATTATGAAATTTGTGAACATCAGCAATAAAAAGCTATGTATAGGAGGGAAATTGAATTGAAGAAATAAAATATTAATAAAAAATTATTATAAAATTATTAAAAACTTTTTTTTTTGTAAATAAAAAATTAAAATATGGTTTAGACACCAAGTCGAAGTGCAATGATAGCCACCTTAAGCAATAGTTGAGCCATGGATGTCTTAAATGATTAATAGGGACTCTAACCTGAACTAATATTAATAAAGTTGTTGGGACAAGGTCTGTAGGTGTGGGGGTACTCATTTTCCGGGGAACCGGCATTTTCCGGGAACAATTATAATTGTTGTTTTTTTATTTATTATTATAATTGTTATTTTTTTATTATTATAATTGTTATTTTGTTGTTATTATAATTTTTTTTTATTAATACAATTGTTATTTTTTTATTATAATTGTTACCATTTCCATGACAAAACTATAACTATAAATATTTATGACATTTGTCTACATATTTAAATGAATTTTATGTATATATTTTAAATTTTTATTTAAATTTTCAAGTTTTTCACTTAAAAGTACCTAACTTAATTGTAAGGATTAACCTAGAAAAATTTCTAGTTTTTGTTAAAAAGCTTAAAGAAATGTGCATGCGTCGTCTTACCTTATCTTATCTTACTTTAACACTTTCGTTATGAACTATAAAATCTGATATGTGAGCATAAAATAGCAACATATTTTCATTATTAAACAATAACACGGTTTGTATTATAAAAATGTCAATTTATTTTTAAAATTTAATTTTATAGCTTGAAAAGTGCTGCATGGTGGAATGAAAGCTGTTGCTATTGTTATTGCTTAAATTGCACACAAAAGTGTAATAGCAAAATGTGCACTCCCAACGTTTCTGCACAAAAAAAAAATATCCGTAATACAACAAATACAATAACAGGAGCACGTATTTATATTCCAGACATATAGCACGTTTATTAACATTACAGTCCAAAAAAAGAACACTTACATATACATATACCCATTTTATGGTGTGTTTGTAAATATGTATTTGTATATATTTATAATAAAATAAAAATGATGTGTAAAAGTTCATTCACTTGAATGATTTAAATAGTGAAGAAACATAAAAAGGATAACGTTTGCTTGCTACTGCCAACGCCAACTGTAGTAGCCATTATTGTGCTGCAATACGTACAATTGCATGTGTGTTGGTGCATTTTCTACATAAAATTGTAGAAGAAAATTGTTCATTGTGTACTTTTATTATGGCAGCATCACAAGCAGCAGCAACAACAACAGCAACAGCAGAACGAGCACCAGTAGAAGCACAAGCTAACATTGAGCATTTGACCATGTAGTTGCTTTTCATACTAAGCACACAAGAAACTATTGAATTACATAAAAAAGCGGTAAAATCGTGTTAAGTACATACTGTTGGGTTATGGCATGTATATGTGCGTGTGTTTGTGTTTGATGTGCTTTTTATTTTTGATTGAATTTTATTTTTATAATGTTATTACAGGTGAGAAAATACGTTGCTTTATGTGCTAAAATGTAATTAAAAAATTTAATAAAATTTATATATATGTGTATATATAAATAAAAATAAATAATAAAGGGAAAAAATTAATTTTTAATTGTTTGGGCAGTAAACAAAGCGGGAGAAAATATAAAAGAAAATTTTAAAGAATACATAGTAAATTGTATTAAAATAATTTTGTGAAACAAAAAATGTTTTAAAAAAAAATTAAATAAATAAATATATATAAATAATGAAAAAAATATCCTTAAAGAAATAAAGAATAAATAAATAAATGAATAAAAAAAAAAAATAAATAAATGAATAAAGAAAAAAATAAATAAATAAATGAATAAAGAAAAAATAAATAAATAAAGGAATAAAGAAAAAAATAAATAATAAATGAATAAAGAAAAAAATAAATAAATAAATGAATAAAAAAAATAAATAAATAAATGAATAAAGAAATAAATAATGTATAAACAAAAAAAAAAAAATAAATAAATGAATAAAGAAAAAAAATAAATAAAGAAAAAAAAATAAATAAATGAATAAAGAAAAAAAAAATAAATAAATGAATAAAGAAAATAAATAAATAAATGAATAAAAACAAATAAATAAATGAATAAAGAAAAAAATAAATGAATAAAGAAAAAAATGAAAAAATAAATGAATGAATAAACAAAAAATTAATAAATAAATAAAGAAAACATTTAATAAATAATTAAAAAAAATGAAATAATAAAATAAGTGATTCAATATAATAAATTTAGCTTAAAATATGTATGAATGTTTTTTATTATAAAAAAATTAATTTAAAAATCAATTGAATTATATAATGCAAACACTTTATTTATATTCCAATAAAATTAAATTTATGTAGGCTTAAGGTCGGTTATTCACCAACTCAAATTATAAATAAGTAAATAAAATATTTAATTAAAAATAAAATATTTGATTATATGTTTAAAAAAATATTTTAATACAAATATTTTGGACTACTTCGTAGACTATGTTCAATGTACATCATTTGTTGACAGTTTTCTAATTTCAACTTCTTCCAAATATTTGATTTAAAAAATTAAACAAATTTCCTTTTTTTTTATATATCTACATTTAAATATTTTTAACATTTTTAAATAAACCAATTCAACTGCTTTTAGTAAATCTACATGTACAATAGCAGACCATTAAGAATGCTTTGTGCTCATTCCTAACCTAACATAACGTATTTAATATAATGTAATTACATTAAATTTTAACGCCTTAGAATTTAGCTAGTAAGTGTTACAATGTTTATAGCATAGAAGTAAGTGCTGGCATTAGTATGGTATACAAGCAGCACTCAAGTAAATGTCTAACAGACAAAGAACGTTAACCGTTTTACCTCAGAAAACATTTTGCAACACCTTTTAACAGTAGTCCATGACGATGTATAGCAAAAAATGGGCGTCACAAGGGTCGTTGCCTTTCTGAAATATCTAAAAAAACGAAATAATATGTTTATGGGATGTAATGTTTTACAGTTGTAAGTTCTTATTTTATTATATTGTTTTATTATTTTTTTTTTTGTTAAGTCGACAGTAATTTCCAAGGCGTTTCTGACTCCTAAATGAACAGGTTCACATTCATTCAGGTTTTTAGACTTTAATGGCATTAAAAGTACATTTTTTTTGCTGATTTGTTTTTTGTATAAGCAAATATTTTACATGTTTATATGATTTATTAATTAAAATTGAATTACAAAAATTTATATGTGAATATATTATATATAATTACTCCAGACTCGAATTTATTTATTTTATATCGCATATTATCGGACTATTCGAACATATGTGTATGTTCAGAGTATTCGAAAAATTTGAAATATCCGAATATGTGCACCACTTCTACTTTTCTTTCATTTTAATTTGAAGAAACTTAATTAGTAAAGCAAAAGCTCTAAATTTCTACCATAGTTCTGTTCAGAATCGATGTCTACTATTACATTATCCTTAAAAGAAAATTAAAATATATAACATATATTACTAAACTTTAGTTGTAGTTTTGCTATCTAAAATTATTTTTTAATTATCCAACACTATTTTAAAAACCGGCTAAACAGTATCTGTCTATTTGTCTCTAATGTCACATTATATGTGTTTACATATATAGCGAGTTAGGGAAAGCAATGGTATTGAATTTGTGGTTGTCGTTGTTGTTGTTTTTGTATGAATATGTGATGTTATACTGTAATTATTAGTTTTGTATTAAATTGAAATTTGTCTTGGATAACATTTTGTGTAATACAATATGCCAAACTTTATGTCAACACAATAAACGTGTGTATAGTTATGTGTGCCCTGCACTTAAGGTAAGACAGGCGTATGAGTTACCTACTTCTGCTATGATAGCAACAATTTTAATTGCTTTTCTATAATTTGCAATTTACAATTTGCAATATAATTATAACTCGGGCACATCTA
Organism: Teleopsis dalmanni; assembly: GCF_002237135.1. NCBI lineage: Eukaryota > Metazoa > Arthropoda > Insecta > Diptera > Diopsidae > Teleopsis > Teleopsis dalmanni. The sequence goes on along the minus strand of NC_051847.1, from coordinate 203,864,184 downwards.
TAGACTATGGAGGCAATATTTGAATTTATGCCCTCCGCACATATGCGCAAAATGATTTGATGATAATTACAGCAAATGTTTGTTTGCATGTAAATATGCATGTAACGACGATGGTATTTGCCTGTAATAATACAATTATCGAGTAAAATATATAGATTCTGGTAATTTTGCTTTGATTATTGTATTATGTGTGCATAATACACATAATTATTTGTTTATTAATGTTTGTTTGTGGATATGTGCATTTTGCAATTTTTATTGCAAGGTTGGTGGTTACTAACCGCATTTAAATATTTGCGCTCTTGCACAATTGCGGCAGGGTTGTTACATATTTGAGTATCTGTTGAAATTGTTGCACTAGAAAATTTAGTGAATAATGAAATTTAAAATTTTATTATTAAATTGCTTAACTAAAAATATAATAACAAATATTAATAAAAATTGCTTTTATATTTACAGAATACTGACTGCAATATGGTATATGTACAACACACACCGGATATTTGCAATTTCTTGGGACTTTCAGCATCAGACAGTATTCCGTCAACTAAACTAATTAATACAAAATCAGGCAATGATAATTCAACTAAAGCTAGTGCTGATACTGGTGAACATCCTGCAGAAAAAACTGGCTCTATTGGGGGTAAAAAAATAAAATTATATACTAGACATTTAGTTTATTAGTTTTATTTTATTAAAAATACAAAGTTATGTTATGTTATGTTATTCATTATTATAAATTTAATTTAAATAATTTTTAATTTTATTTCATTTAAAGAAATTATATAAATTTATATATTTTCTTATTTCAAAATTTTTTATTTAAAATAGTTTTTATTTCAATTTTTTTCTAATTAAAATGTTTTAATTTTTAATTCATATATTTATTTATTATATATTAATTTTTTTTAATTTTTAATTAAATTCATATTTTTTTAATTATACTTTTTTATTTAAAAAAAATTTTTTTTATGTTGTTTTCATTTTTTTTTTATTTAAATTTCTTTTATTCCTATTTTTTAATTCAAATTTTCTTTTATTCATTTCTTTTTAAATTTAATTTTAATTTCATAAATTTTCTAATTATAAACTAATTTGGTTCTTAAATGTTTTTTCTTAAAAAAAATTTGGTTTTTTTGATATATTTTCTTATTCAAATATTTTCTTCTTTAAATACTGTTTTATTTAAAATTTCTTTTTATTAAATTTTTTTATAAATTCTTGTTTTAAATTCTTTATTAAAATTTTTTTTCAAATTTTTTTTAATAAATTTAGTTCATATAATTATTAATTACATACTAATATTTTTTCTTAAATATTTTTGTAGCAATATTGGCTGGCATATTATCGGTAACCTTCTTTGTTGCCGTCATTGGTGTTTTAGCCTTTTCACCAGAACGTCGAAATAGTATCAAAAGTCTATTTAGACGCAGCACCTCTGCGGTAAGATATTCAAGAGTAAGTTTTTTGTTTTTTAATTTTGATTTTAAATTTTTTATTATCTCATACATTTTTAAAATATTATTAATATTTTCTCTTCATTACAATTTCATAGGTACGAATGAATGAGGAAGCTAATTTACTATTGGAACCAAATGGTGAATTTACAGACAGCGATGACGATATGTTACTTTAGATAATTTGAAATAAATGGTGTAGTGATTAATTAGCATGTATATACATTTATATAATATATATATATGTATGTATATATAAGTATATAGGAAGAGGGCACTGAGTTTTTATGCAAATGGCAACATATTTTTTTAAAACTAAGACGAAAATAAAAACACCAAAGAGTATATATTCTAAAAGGAAAAAAATGAAATCTATGATCTTTATAGTTAACCTCGTATATGTATATAAATATTTTGAAAATTTGTAAACCACCATATACATACTATTATATCTTAATATTGAAGTAATATAAACCAATATTTGAAAGTATTAAAAAAAGACACGCAGCATTATATTTTATAATTTTTTTATGTTATTTTTTCTAATTGCGATATTTGCTTTCAATGTGATTTATATAAAATTTATTGTATTAATTAAAATTTTTAGTGCTTTGCTTTAAAATCGATTAAAAGTTTTAAATGCAATGTATGTGCAAAGAGACTATTGAAAAAATATGTACTTAATTTTTAAATTACTTTTATTTAATAAAAAATATATATTTATTAAAAATTAAAAACATCTTTTCTTAATAAATAAGAACAGTAAATTTTAATATTTATGTAAGTAATTATTTTATGCCTTTATTTGATAATAATAAATAATAAATGTTATGATTGAATATATGTGTGTGCGCATAATTAAATACTTTATTTTAACACTAAACTAATATTTTTTTTTTTAAAACACATTATAAAATTATTATTATAGTTTGTGACAGCAATATATATGGTATTTAATAGAAAATTTAAGTTTTTGCCTCTAATAAGGTAATTAGTACTAGTATATATGTATAATTAGATAAATAAAAATCACTGCTATAAATCAATATATAAATACGAAAGTATGGATTTTATATTAATAACATACTAACATATTACCTTAAAATGAGGTTAAGATAATAAAAGAGTGTAATTATATATAAAGTGTATAAAAGTACACACATAACTAAATCTTCTATACCTCAATGATTAGAAGAGTTTTTAGCGATTTTTTTATGGTACTGCAAAAACATTTCGTAGCTATAGTTGTAACCATGAAAACTAAATTATTAAGTTTATAATAATTTATAGCTAAATTTAAAAAAAATTCTTTAATCATTTGCAGTTAACCTCATTAATCTCAAAATTTTTTTTTTGAAATATTCATTTTATTTAAATTTGCATATACTTATCTATCTTTCTTACATTTTTTTTTAATATTTTCCTTTCATCCTGTATTATATATATCAAACACACGCTTAACTTTTTTTGAACTCAACACATTTATGTTAAAAAAATAAATTATAGAAAGAAGAGAATAAAATTTTAAAAATACCCACTGATGATGGGTATTTGACAATACTCGAAACAGCTGTATGGTCAGCCAAAAATTCGATTAATTAAAATAATATAAAAAAAAAAATAAAATTTTTGTTGTTGTAGTTTACTACTGTTCGAAAAACCTCTTTTTAAAAAATTATTTATGAAAGTAATTATAATGATATAGACAATGTTTTAATTAATAATCTTATTTACTTTCTTGTGGACAAGCTCTTTTCACAAAAAATTATATTGGAAAGGAATAAGTAGTTTATAAATTTTAAATTTTTATTAATTAATTAATTAATTATGCGTTAATTATTAACGCATAAACCCTTATTAAACAAAACAACATCGTTATTGTTGCAAATTGTTTATTGTTCAACAGTTTTTCAACGCCTGCGTTTTTCAAGTCTGTTCAAATAAATGTGTGACGCAGTGATATGAGGGAATAAGAAAAAAAAATTCAAAATATAAGCAACAATTGGTAAATAAATGTCTCTTTAGGCATGAACATTTCTGAAAAAAACATGAACAAAATTAGTTTAAATGCTTAAATCAGCTTTTAAAACGAATAAATAGTTGTAGAAACTCATTGTAATAACATTTTAAATGATTCTTAGTATAAAATAACCAATCACATTAATAAAAAACAAAGTGTGCCACATTGTACCTATTCACGTTGATATTTCTGGCATATATTGTAAGGATACAAGTATCTATCTACAAATTTTTGTATATTTTAACGTCTGTCAGTATGTCACTAAGTGTATGCAAACACAAAAATCATTAACAAATTCAAGCATGAAAAAGGTAAAACATCAAATACATTTCATTAAATTTTGCCCTTAAGTCGTTTTGTGATTTGCACGTGCTTAGGTGCACTTTTCAAGTGTACCGGGTAAGTCACACGCGAAAACAAGGATTCTTGGCATTTATAATGTGCATGTGTACAAGGATATACTTTAGATACGCTTTAAGAGAAGTGTTGAAAAAGGGTTGCTTACAGAAGTAAACAAGCAGATATGCACAAACATAAACAAATGAGATTGCAATTAGAGCTTAAGTTCAAGTATACAAACATATGCAAACACACGTATCTGCACAAACAGATTTACAAATGCATCTACAGAGTTGCGTTCACACTTAAGCACTAATTGCTGTAAGAAATTTTTAGCTGCTGTATGAGCAATTTTTTAAATTTTTAATGATTTGTTTGTTTTAAAATACTTACAGGATAATGAAAAAAAAATAACAAGTGCATGATTAAATTTTTATTCGCATTCATTTTTAAACATTAAAATGTGATTATAGCGGTTTTGTACAGAAATCTTTAAAATTTTTATATAAAATTTATATTAAAGATAACATAACATATGTATGCAGACACGTCCCAGCGAAATTTTGTAAAATAATTTTTTTAATGCTATTAATAAGCACTTTAAATCTTTCTTATGTTATTGAATACACATATTTAAAAACAATTTAAATTGAAGATATGTAAGTAGATACATGCCAGAGACACTTTGTAAAATAATTTTTTTTTATTCTTTTTAATGCTATTAATAAGCACTTTAAATTTTTCTTGTGTTAATGAATACACATATTTAAGAACAATCATGTGAAGCGATGAGTGACATTCACAATGTACAATTTAATTACTTTAATAAATGTAAATATTTTCGGACTTTCTTTTATATATATTATGCATATATCTACTTATATCTAAGTTGTCTACCTTGTATAATGCAACACACTCTTTTGGATATCTGGGTAAAGAGAATTCAATGGTAGCGAAACATTGGCAAAGTTATAACGGATGGTGTGCTAACTACCATTATGGGACCGAAAGCTTTTTGTAATATATTATTACCTATTTGTTAAGATGTGCGAATCATATTTAGGATTTAGAAGAAGGTGTAACTTCACAGACCTTACCTGATAGACTCCAACAGTATTCAGAAACATAGACTATAAAATGTTGGAGATGGTCTGGCTTAATTCTAAAGAGGTAAGGTAATGCAATGAGTTAAAAACAAAAAAGTTAACAAATTTCTCAATCTGAATAGATCTAAATTCAGATTAACTACTGGCTTTTTAATTGGTCATGCTTCTGTTACTTATAACTCTTCTATAACCTGATTAAAGGATACAGACGCGGAAATGCAGAATGAATTTGCAGTCCATTTAAATAAACGTTTGTTGTGATTGCCTAGAGACGAGTTCTATACTCTCATACGGATTACATTGAACGGAATGCAGTTTAAAATTTCGAATGAAGAGATACTAAGTTTGTTGATGGTCTTATATTGACTGGGTTAGCGTAGCCTATTCTCTCTATGGATATCGCAATAAATCTTTTTGACCCATTGTTTCTTTTAATAAGACACATTAGTAACTATTTATATATATGCTAAATGAATAATACACTCCAATTAAAAATTTTTTGTTACCTTCAAATATTATAAAATACTACAATAAATTCCTAACAAAAATTTAGTTAAAATTGTTTACTATAAATTTTGAACTCAAAATCCTATATCCTTCAACAATGTTCTGCAAGCAATGTTATTTAATAATTTTGAACCTTTTTACCATTTCACATTGACCCAAGAGGTAAGCGCAGAACTATTAAAAATATTTTGGAAAATATTTTTCCTGAATTTTCTTCAAGGTTGTGATTGAGATGTATACTCTAAAAAATGTTTTGTTTTTTTTTTCTGCATTTTCTGTTAGTTGTGTGGATTGCAACAAAATTTTCACGAAAAACCAATCACTGTATTTTGTTTATTTTATTAAACAAGTCCTCCCTCGTACACAATGGCAAGCATACTTCAGAAATAGCAAAATATTTTTAATTTGATTATTTTTTATTCTACTCCCTTGGCACTTAAGCTGTGGTACTTATGGGAAGCCTTGGTTAACCCAGTTCAATTCTAATTATAAAAATAATTTTTGAACAAGTAAACATAATTAAAGTTCATTGAATACTATATATATACACTAAAAAAATTCCTCGTTTTTACTATAAGTAAAATTATATTTTTATTCCAATATTTAAAGGGATTATGAAAAACTGGGATATAAAGTTTAAAATCAGATATAAGTAAGTTAACAGAAAAAATGTTATTTCTATGGACACATTATCTATGGATATAACACATGCCTCTATGGAAAACTACGATTTAATAATTTTTGTAACCAATGGATATATATTGGGTATGAATTGTAAGATTTTATATTAAGGATACGATATGATTTATCGAGAATTATACAACTAAGGATGTGAGACATTTTGTCCAGTCGCCCAAAAACTGTAAAGTCCCGAATTGTGTCGAATTTGTGAAAGGGCACATAGAACTTCTTAGTAATATAAAAGTTAATTAGTCAATGTTAGAAGAAATATTTTAGCGAAGAATTATTTGGTATGATTGGATAAAGCATCATCTTCAAATATCTATTAATGAAGAGATTTTATGTCATACACAACTGCAAATTCTGGTGCTTCAAAATTCTAAATATATCTGCTATTATATAATCAAAATTTCAATTTATGTTGCGCCTGTTAATAAGCACATAGTAGTTTGTCCTCGAGAGTCTTACCTTCAAATTGGTGTATTCAAAAATTAGTACTTCATGATCATGCTTCATTAAATACAAGTCTTTTGGACAGACAACCCACAGTTATTTGTCAAGCAACTTAACAGGGTACAGTAGCGTCCACGTTATGTAGAGTGTCTCGGGCACGGGATCAGTAAAATTGTTGTTGTTTTCAATGCAAGTTATAAAATTTAAAGTGGGAGATAAAACAATATGTCGGTTCAAATTTTGGCGTGAGAGCCGGGCTATTTGTTTCTCGACACTTAGGCAAAGCAGCATGGTCCAGTAATAAATGTCAGAATTTGCAAATTAAAAGTAAGCATATCCATATTTCTTTCTAAATTTAGCCACAACTAAAAAGTACTAAAAAAGTAGTAGAAAATACGAAATTGGCAATACTGATGTGATATTCTACATAACCTGCATGTTCGTCATACCCGGAAGGAGCAAATTTTGCCGTACCCGAGTTACTCTACATAACATGGCCCTAGAAAAGCAGGACCACGCAGAATATCTATTATGAAAGGCGTGTACCAGACAATAAGCAACAGTAACATAAAAGATAAGAATCAGGAAAAATGGGAAACTATTTTAGAAAAGGCAGAAGAAGAAAGAAGATATATTAAACTTCATGCATTTTTAGGAAAATAATATATAATATATTTTTGGAAAGTATTGAAAAAAGTAGATTTAATATAATTATGTGTAATAAAGTAATAATAGTAAAACTGAATAAATATTATATAAATAATATTTTTATAACGCTAACAATATTTTGTGTTCCCAAGTTGCTTAAGGGTATATTTCTTTTATAAAAAAATTAATATAAAAATTTTTGGAATAATTTAAGAAACCTCCGCAACTTTTTCTTTATCGGCATAGTTATTTCTTGAAAATTATATCAAAATTTACGAAACCTATATCCAATATAAATATTTGAAGTACGATAAAATTGAACCTAAAAAAAATTTTAAAATTTGGAGCAAATTACTTTAAAAATCCATTAGTTCTTTTCTTTTCTTGTTGCATTATATGTTAGGTACTAAAATTTTTCCACTCATATTTCTGGAAAAATTTTCAATATTTTTATTTGAATGCTACACATTATCACATTTTCCCATCTACACAGCCACATTAGCTGGCTTTTTACAAGGTGGAAAATTGTAAGTTTATACAAATTGTTCATGGCTCTGCGACTGCGACTGTGCCTGTGACTCTGCCTTCTAAACTTTTGCGTGCTTCTTTGTCCGTCTGTCTGACTGTCTGTCTGTGTGTGCCTGTCTTAACGTCTGTTGCAAATTGCTGCATTGAGATAAGCATTAATCCCGTAAGTTCTGCTTTTCTTATTCTATTTGCTAAGAGCAAAAACTACAAAGCAGCGGCAGATTTTAGATTATGTTTACTTTTTTCCTGCTTCATGCAATCTTCAGTGAATCTGTAGTGAAAATGATGATGTTTCCAGAACTGTTGCTGTTAAGAGACTCGTGCTGCAGCTATTGCTGCTGCTGTTGTTGTGCTGTCGTAGTAGCAGCAATTTTAACTGTTGCAATTTTAAAAATGAATTTTATTTAAGCTCACAGAATTTTTCTTTTATGTTCAAAAACGAACATAAATGTTTACTTAACGTAGTTTTTCTTAAATCCTTAAGGAGCACACACACTGCAATTCATGTACGTGCACTCAGCCGAATCTTGACTTAAGTATTAAAGTGTGTAAAATGTAAGTGGAAATTTTTTTTCTTCCCCTAGTATGTGCTCATATTGCACTTAGATAACCAATTAGTATAATTTGACTTTTTTAACTTCTAGTAGAAAACTTTTATTTATAGTAGTACCATATATTTTCCATTATATTCTTTGAGTTTATTTTATTAGTAGATAGCAAAGGGAACAGGGATGTTATATAGTTAAAAATATTAAAATTTAGTTTAAGCATTTTTTTTTTGGTTTTTAAAATTGGGCTTTCCTGTAAGTTCTTGATATTTCATAATTTATTACAAAGTTTTTAAGTAATAATAAAAAATATAAGTAGAATATATTCTTGTGCTTAATTGCGAAGAAGTAACAATAAAATATCTAAAAAAAAATAGCTCCTAAAAGAGCAATTAAACAATTGTTAAACCTGATAGTTTTTTTTTGCTTTGTACTATGGTTCTTTTTTGCTTAAAGAAATCCACTTTTTTAGAATAGAAAAACCATTCATTAAATTAGTTTGAATTTGAATTACAGAAATAAAAAGTGCCAACAAAAGAAAATAACACTGAAAATATTAGTGACCGGTGAAATAGTGGAGCAGCTGACTGGTACGTTTCTTGTCCAGTTTGGATAAGGTTGATATTGAGATCTCTCGGGAGGGTTTTTTGTGCCTAAGTATGTTTGAATAAAACTTGTTTTGTTGCAGTGACATGCCAGCAGATAGTTTTCTGTGGACTTTAATTAGCAATTTTTTGTTGTGATGCTACCATCTCCCTCATGAGATAAAATAACCCAAATTAAATCCATTCCATCGAATATAGATGATTTAATAGAGCTTTCGTTCTTACCGATGAACAGTCTGACGAGCTGTTAAAAAAGTACATCGTTTCTGAAGGACCCCGGCATTTATGGAGAAAATATTAAATAGTCTATTTTTTCTAGTCTCTCACAATTTTTTGCAATGAGATTAAGATGAAATCATCCAGACATCATAGAGAGAACTACAGAGCTCTCAAGATCTAGTCTTGTTATAAAAGATAACCGGGAAGTTTTAGATGTCTTAAGTGGCTTTCGTTTGTTATTGGCAAGCTGAAGTAAGTGGACGATAGTACTTATCTTAACAATATATACCGGTACCGGAATATAAACCGGATTCTCGAGGGATACCAATATGAGCCAAACACGTTTTATCTGGGTCTAGGAGTCCATATAAGAGTGATGTCAGTTTGGCAGTTTAGTTCATCAATTGACTCTCTACATTCTTTAGCTAAAACTTATCAGAACAACTATCAACTTGAAAAACAATGAATACATCGGAAAGTAACAAATAAAACAACAACTTTTTGACAAACTTCAACTTTATTAATCAACGTAGTTTCTTTCAAGCGTATTACTATCATTCCATACACTATAAATTAAAAAGAGGTTTTCCTGGTACAAATTTTTTAAATAAATCTAAGTAAATACTTAAAATTTAAGTTCGACCCTTCCATATTTAGATCAATTAAACACCTGATATAATGCATAACAATAATTATTAATTTTTAACAACAAATAATACATTTCTTGAAACATATCGCTAACATACTGATAAATAATTAGAAAGTTAATTAAGTTAATACTTGTTTAATGTAAGTCACTCTTAACACATTCCGCTTTTTTCTTCTTTTCAACAAAATATTTAAGAAAATTTTTATACACAATTCGAAAGTAGAATCTATCCCACTGTCTTATTAATCAACAGCTAAAAAGTTTTTCATTAAATACTCCTGAGTTTGAAGTTGCTAAAAATGTGCGTTAAAAGTTTTGCCTGTAGGTGTCTTTCCGCCTTAGTACGCAGCTCTCATGTATCCCGCATAACAGAGTATATTTGGCTGTACGCTCAATGATTTACGTTCCCAAAGACGTGGTAGACGTGGCAATAAAGAAACTTTGTGGTAAACCAAATTAATTAAAAGATTTTTGGTTTTATGTTGCTTAAATTAATCGGCTTCCAATTAACATAAAGTGTCAATAAATTTACACTAAATTTGACTTATGTTAGTATTTGCTGTAATTAGTAAATACTTTGAATGCTTGGATGCTTTATAGCGAAAAGTTATTTATATAAGCATTTTAATGATTTACTTTAAAAAATGGATAAATTTAATTTAAGGTATATTTTATTAAGAGGTTTTTCGAACAGTGATGTACTACAACAACAAAAATTCATTTTATATTATTTCAATTAATTGCATTTTTGGCTAACCATACAGCTGTTTCCAGTATTGCCAAATACCCATCATCAGTGATCTTGGAAATAATTCTTATATTTAATATTTGTAAATAATTTTTTGAGACTGCAAGTACCAGGAATCAAACTCATGCCCTATCAAATTTAAAGCTCAGAGCCAGCGCTCCTTAATCAACTGACCCAAAGCTGTACTTGACTTTTATGTTCCCACATTTTTCTGGAGTTTTGTTAATTGGCTGTGAAAGTTTTATTAAAACAATCACTTGCTGTGTTTATATTAGAACGAAATTATAAACCAAATGTAGAATAATTGAATTAATTAATTATATTTTTATTTTTTTAATTGTTGCATGATTTATATATTCTTTTTTATGTAATTTTATTAAAAAAAAATTGTTGAACATTTGAAATGTAGTAGCTACGTATCAACTCAATAGCATGAGAGCAGAAATGCTTTAGAGACTATTGACTAATAAAGTTAGATTAAGGGTCATGCCCCGTCAAATCTAAAATTATTCTTGTTTTCAATGTAAATCAAAAAATTAAGAATGAGAGCTTTAGTGTACTTTGTCACGTTAGTCACAACAGTGTTATATTTGTCAGATTTTGCACTTATTAGAAAAAAATATGTATATTTTTGTATGAATAGCTGAGCATAGAAATACCTTTTACACAAAAACGTACTAAAGTAGTAGTAAAAGTAAGAAATTGACAATTGTGATGTGAGTTTTTATGTAATAAACCTTTTGATCATGACCAAAAAGAGCAAAAAAGTTGCCGTGACTATTCATCATATGACTATCTGTATAACACGGCTCAAATACCATATTAATCGGAATTTTCAAGGAGTAAATTATTTATAGCATGACAAATTTTGATTTAAAAATCACATAATTATGATTTCATCGACATATATAGATATTAAAACTTAGGCTGAAATGCTTTTATTTTCTCAAAATGCTCAGCATATTACATACCTAATTTATTATCTTTAAATATCATTAATTATTCCTTGAAGATTTGGTTTCTGTAGTGCTTTAGAATTTTCGCACGTCATCTTACACTACTTTTAACATATTCAGTTAAACATATATAACTTTCTGTTCCTTTTGCTTATAGTTAATTTTAGTAACTGATATTGTCTTAACCACTTTTAAGTAATATCAAAAGATTATATTTCCAGCTCCATAAACAGCAAAAGGGCTTAATTAACTTTTTTTCTTCTTCTTCTTCTTCCTGCTCTTAGCGGATTCAATTTATTTTATATGTAGTAACTTTTTATTTTTGCCAGGCGCTCAATGCTACCGCTGCTATTAAACTTAATTAAACACACACACACACATAAATATACACACAGTGTCATGTAAGAAATACTACAGTGTCATGCATTGACTACAGAATTTTGCAAATGTATTTGTATACCAGAAGTTCTTTTCACAATGGCGGATGCTACATTGCATACATGGAGGAGCATATGAGCGCGCACGTACACACACTATACATTCCAAATGAGTGCACACATATTTGATCTCACATTCTTAACTACGTAAAGGTATTAAATTCATTAGCAACACTAAATTACAGCCACATCAATGGCGGCAGTATGTGGGTGTATGAGTGCGAGTGGAGTGTGAGTGATTCTTTGCGATTTTTATTAGTATGCTTGAGTGCGTTAGTATGCGTAAATATATTTGCTGTGTCTGTGTGCTTAAAATGATGATTTCTATACACTTGTAAGATATTTAAAAACACACACACACAACCACATATCACGTATGCACGTATGCAGAAAATACTTACTTTTACGTTTACTTATAAACCTACACACTTGAAAACTTTTATGTGTGCGCTTTAGATTGCCACACATTTATGAACGCCTCATAGTGCTGGCAAAATTAATTTTAGCCTCATTAACGTGGAAATAACAAATTTCCTACACAAAATGGAATTATAAGTTTTTTTTTTGTTTTTTATTATTAAAGAATTTTTTGTTTTCTTGTTGTTGTACTCGTATATTTGATTAATAAGCATGACGCAGTGGCGCGAATTATGCTGTGACAGGTGTTGAGAACTTATTAGGTGTCTTAGGAGCTGCCTAAATTCTTGCGGTATAAAAACAAACTAAAAAATAATTCCTTAAATTGTTGGAACAAAACACGAAATGTATAATGTATTTCTAAGTAAAATTCCGTTATGAAATATATGTCATGATCTTATAACAGAATTTATTACACTTTGTTAAGTGTACCCCGTATGTTGCGGTTTTCTGTTAAGATTCCTTTCTAATACTGTAGCAAATTGCGGTTGCGTATTGCTTATATTTTCCGTGTGCGAATGGAAAAAAAACCGAGCACACTTTTAGGAGTAACAATTTTCACAAAACCCGCAAGATGCAATAAAATTTTTTTTTCCTTTTCTTTTCTTTTTGTGTACTCAGTTTGTCAATTTTCCCACATATAGTCAGTAACCACAAATTTTGTTAGCTGAGTCAGTGCTTTGAGTCATTGTATTTTCTTTCTAAGTTATTTTGTATGTATTTGCTCAACCAATTATGCGTGGGTGCATAGATGTATGTGTGCGCACATATCCATCCTTCCCAGTTACGAATTAATACTTTACTTGAGTATTTTTACGATCTTTCTAGGTCGTTCTTTATGTTTGGCAATGCGAACAATCTCTACTAATACTCCAAAATATATGCTAGAAAACGACTCTTTATTTTGGAAAAGTGTGTTACTTGAATGAAAATAAAAGAGAAGGATTGAACAAATCTGTAGTTCAATTTTCAAAAGTATCTTTGACTAACATTAAACATGGTAAGAAAATGTATAACTAACTTACGGATATGTTCTGAGAAGATTGTTTGAATGCAGGATACAAACACATATCTCTAAAAGTAACACGCCAATTGCGGTTGTAGTGTGTAAATTCAAGTAAGGATTTAGTTTTCAGTGACTATTTGCTTACGAAATACTAGTACTTATGGTTTATACATACAAATATCTTTCATTTAGTATATATTCTAGTCAAATATTTTTACTTTAATTTTGAAGCAACAAAAGTAAACAGTTAAGAAGTTTTTAACGTGACGTCTAATTTATTGGTACTTAAATAAATTTCTCAAGTAAATTTACAGTACAAGGTGGTTTGAAGAAATTTTACGCAAATCTAAGAAAAAGGAAATTTAAGTGAAATATTTTTATAAAATTTAAGTTACTGAAGTTCTTAGGAACCTTTTTCATTGACAAATAAATTTAAATAAAATATAAGATAATTTATGTTAGTTTCTCATATTCGGGATTTGCTTAATTTGAACTATGATATAGTATTAAATAAGTAACAGAAAAATTTATTGATAGGTTAGGTTAGGTTATATATGGCGATGCTAAGGTTCCACTTGGGTCTCTTGGCTCATTATGTTACTATCTCAGTACTTAGATGTGTAAAAATCGCCTTGATCCTTTGACAAAATCTAAAAGCTCCTCATGTAAGGAAACCCTTAAAGGTATATAAGAAAAATTAAAAAGGATTTCTTAAAGATTTTTTAAAAAATGTTCGGGTTTTTGAGAAAAAAAAAGTCTTGTAGATTTTCACTGGAGATCATGAGGGTTGCACAATGTTTTAAATAAGTATTAACAAACACGGAGCATCAACAATTTATGAATAACTTTATCAATAAATTAATAAACTAATATTTGTACTAAAAACGTAATTAACCAATTTAAGACTTGCTTAAACATAAAAATATTATTAACTAAGCTTAGAATCTTTAGAAATTAAATTAAAAAATTAAATTTTACTTTTATATATAAATATATCTGTAATATTAAACTATATTTTCTTACCAGCTTTCGAATTGCGTTCAAAACTGTTCAAAATCTTACCTATAAAGAAGAGAAAATCTTATTAATTATATATGTTAAAAAGCAAAGCAATGAAATATATGTATAAATACTTTTTATATTAAAAACATTAAATGACATTGATCAACAAAAGTAAAGGATTAAGTAATGTCTTATTATACTATAAAGATTCCAACAATCCTTTAAATAACCCCAAATAACTTAAGCATTAAAATTCTAATCCATTTAATCTCACAGATACATTTGTTGATGTTATGCTCTGATAAGTTGAGTAGAAATGCTTAAATAAACGAATCTGCTAAATAGCTAAATACTTTAATGCGTTAGTGTAGGAGAATGCGTATCTTCTGACACACATGCTAACAAGTAATTAACAAAATTCGCACATCATTAAAATGATGTTAACCATTAATTAATTTTTTTTTTTGCCATGACAAGGAATAGTTGGAAAAAACTGAAGAAATTGCCTCTGTATATATTATGCATATAAAATATAAAGAAACAATTAACTGATGAAAAAAGCAAAATCCGTTGAATATGAACAACTCCGAACCATTTTCATCAAGAGGATGCGACGACTCATCACTGCACTGTCTGGCGTCATAATAATAGACATGAACGACTTAGCCAAAACAGTTTAGGCAGTTAATACGAATATAGAGATCACACTACACACTACACTACATTTGATTTATAAGTAAATTAAATTCAGGAAAAATTATAATTAATGCATTTGTTAATTACAGTAATTAATTTCGGAGAGGAAAATATTTCATATTGGGAATTTTAAGATATTTTTTGAATACTTATTTAATATAAAAAAAGATTAGTTGATGCACTGAGTAGTAAAATTTAAATTGTGTAGTGTTGAGCAGTTGAACAAAATATGTAGTGAAGTGTTTGCTCATGAGATTGGCATGTTGCTTCAGATGGGGCGGATTATGTACACGCGCTACAAGATATTTATCATTTTGCAGCATTTGTGAGTTGAAGCTTAGCATGCGATATTAATTAAAAAACCATAAAACAAATGCACAGTGGAAATGTGTCGTTACTCGACATATTGTATCTTATATAAGGGGCGTGGCACATAATGGTTTTGGTGTTCACATTTGCATGCTCGTAATCAGGAATCCAGGCAGTGGAGCCTAAGCAAGTTTTTGAATTAAAATTTTTTTTATTAGAAATATTCTTAAACAGGTATAAACAGTCAAGCAAATATTGGAACTATTTTAAATATGTAAACTTTCAGGCGGTTATAAATTTTTGATATTTTCATATCACTTATTAACAAAAAAAACGATTGCAGACAGTTACGTAGATGTATCCCCTGTTTTTTAGGAGGCAGTTTGCCCCTTTAATTCTGTTTTTAAAATGCACTAATATGCTAGACATATATTTTAATGGTTTATTGACTCATTAGTTTTTGCTCATCTGCATATATCAAGATTTAAAATAATAAAAATAAAATATTGTTTAGAACATATAATTGGAGATCTTTTCTGGATAACCAATTTGCTAACCTGTTAACTATTATTCCTTTTAGAAATAGTGCATTGAAGGTGTTTATAATACGTACTGAAGGTAAATTCATATTGAGATGCATTTAATTTTAATAATAATTTTAGAAGTTCCATAAACTCCAATAATAAATTGGATAATAATAATATCCATATTTGCTACATGATGCAAATATGTTTTTTTTTATTTATATTTAAACAAAATGTAGAGTTTAAATTTACAACAACTAGTCATATTGACTAACAAGAGGTTTTTTTTATTACAAGTAAGTTTATCTATGATGATGCAAATATGTAAATGTAATCAATTTGTATCAAAGTGCATATGAATTTCTTTGAACTTTCATATACTCGATGTTCAAATAATTTGGAAATTGATAAAAAAAAATAATAGTTAACTTTAAAGTAATACTAAAGTAATTATAATAAGATACAAAATCACTTCTCACTACATTCAATATCTTACGTTCAGTATCTGCTTCAACATTACTTCATTTCTGAAATTTAAAAATGCTATCCACATTTTTCTCACAATATTTTATATACTTTTGAAGTATAAATGATTTCTTTTTATTTATTTATAAATAATGTGACACATTTCTCTATAGTTAACAAAGTACGTATATTTCTTTTGTTGCATATTCAAAATAGTTTCGACATCTGTGAAATACCGCATACTTTACGGTTTTTTATAAAGAAATGTGCTGCTACCTTTTTGCCATTATAAAAGCTGTCAAATTGTTTTATATCGAAATACTGCAAATAAATAAAATTCTTCTTCTTCTTCTTCTGCATTATATTTTAACCTTAAGCTTGCATTATTTCAAACTAGCCATCTCCCTTTCCATATCCATCTTTCTCACTCTCTCACTCAGCACTTTATAATAATTTTTTTTTTTTGACTTTATTTTATAGTTCATGGTCTGGAATTTATAAATTGCATTCTTTAAGTATGGTGGCTTTCCAACAGTACCCTTATTATTACTTTTATCCTATGGTGTGTCATCGATACTGCCTGCTGTATCTGTATCTTGTATCTGTGGTATCTGTTGTGCTGTAGCAGCATCTGCATTTCGTGCAACAGACACAGTTGTTTCATTTTTTATGCAACTTATTACTCGAACTGTAGCTTAATGCTGCATCAACATCATAAATAATTATTATTTGCCGCTTGTAGATGGGAAAAGACTAGCGGC
The DNA here is from genome assembly GCF_002237135.1 of Teleopsis dalmanni. NCBI lineage: Eukaryota > Metazoa > Arthropoda > Insecta > Diptera > Diopsidae > Teleopsis > Teleopsis dalmanni. The sequence continues at coordinate 203,847,103 of NC_051847.1, read as the reverse complement.
TACATTTATTAAGGCAACTCGGAAGACAGTAAGAAAGCTCGAATGGCAAGTCTATTGTGTTTGGTGTGAAGGTTGGATTCTGCCTGTGGAGTGAAAAGCTATGAAATGAAAATATGCATCTTGTTATTTTCAAGTAAGAAAATTAAATAAAAAATTTGAATTTTAATTATATTTAAGGTCTACAGGTTGACAGCGGAAGCTGTTAAATAAATATTTAAATATTTAAGCTTCCAATATTTATTATTTGTATCAATATTTACTGGGTTTTCAATTTAATCTCCTTTTTGTATGCACTTAATTCAGGGTAAGATATTGAGTACATACTTCAAATTCGTTGATATATTCATTGTGAACTGACAAGTGCCCTTTTGATTGGGGTTAATATCTTCAAATGTCTGAGGACTTATGAAAAATAAAATAATATTTCAATAGAATAGAATGCAGATGTGGAAAAAAATAAGCACATAAAAATTTTTATTGATTCGTAATACATATTTTTTAAATTCAATAGAGTAGATTTAGTTAATGTTTTTAAAAAAAATAGGAAAACAAAAATATAACAAAATTTAAATATGGCATAACCGAACACAAAGTAATACCTTTAAATAGTTTTAAATTGGTAAAAAGTTTAAGATAATATACGAATACTTTAACAGTCTTCAGTTAATTTTTTTTTGCATTATCCTTTTAAAATTATATTTAAAATGTCATATCAAAAATAATATTATCTAGTGCTTTATCGTTTGTATTAAACTTTCGGATTGCATACAAAATATTTAATGACTTCAACGATACAATGAGAAGATCGAACTTTCAATTAAAGATAACATAAATATTCTAAAAACAAAACAAAGGAAACAACAACTTTCTAAAGACAGAACCTATAGTTTTCCAAATTTAAATATTATGCTTTGAATTTGTGGCTATAACAGGCTTAAACGATTCAAGGTAATTATAATAATGCGGATTTACCCATATTATGCCAGTTTTAGCAACTTAATAAGCCATTTTAGTAAATAATTTTTTTTAAAATAAAAAAATTTATTCATTACATCCTTTGAGTTAAGAGATCTCAAGTGAAAATTTCTTTGTAAGATCATTTATTTTCAATAAGTTGGTGATGTCTACCGCATCTGAATAGTTAGAAAAGAGACTTAAGAAAACACTGTGTGTGCGTTGGAGAGATCCCGCGACTTCATTCCTACCAAATGGCGATCAAGCGAATGTACTTTAATAAGTACATAAATGCATAAGAAACAAACAAAAAAATTTTTAATAATATCGAACATTTTCGAACAGCCGAACATCTTCAAGTATTTCGAATATCTTCGAGTAGCTCGAACATGAACGAATAGCTGCTGCTCGTACATTAACGAACAACTTAAATATTTTTGAATAGCTGAAACATCTTCAAATAGCTAGATCATCTTCGAATATATCGAACGTAGCTCGTACATTTTCGATTAGCTCGTACATATTCGAGCAGTTCGAACATCTTTGAGTAGCTTGAACATATTTGAGTAGCTCGAACATCTTCGAGTAGCTCGTACATTTTCGATTAGCTCGTACATATTCGAGCAGT
>NC_051847.1:203836760-203845421 GCF_002237135.1 Teleopsis dalmanni | reverse complement strand
TTCCCTAACTCGCTATATATGTAAACACATATAATGTGACATTAGAGACAAATAGACAGATACTGTTTAGCCGGTTTTTAAAATAGTGTTGGATAATTAAAAAATAATTTTAGATAGCAAAACTACAACTAAAGTTTAGTAATATATGTTATATATTTTAATTTTCTTTTAAGGATAATGTAATAGTAGACATCGATTCTGAACAGAACTATGGTAGAAATTTAGAGCTTTTGCTTTACTAATTAAGTTTCTTCAAATTAAAATGAAAGAAAAGTAGAAGTGGTGCACATATTCGGATATTTCAAATTTTTCGAATACTCTGAACATACACATATGTTCGAATAGTCCGATAATATGCGATATAAAATAAATAAATTCGAGTCTGGAGTAATTATATATAATATATTCACATATAAATTTTTGTAATTCAATTTTAATTAATAAATCATATAAACATGTAAAATATTTGCTTATACAAAAAACAAATCAGCAAAAAAAATGTACTTTTAATGCCATTAAAGTCTAAAAACCTGAATGAATGTGAACCTGTTCATTTAGGAGTCAGAAACGCCTTGGAAATTACTGTCGACTTAACAAAAAAAAAAATAATAAAACAATATAATAAAATAAGAACTTACAACTGTAAAACATTACATCCCATAAACATATTATTTCGTTTTTTTAGATATTTCAGAAAGGCAACGACCCTTGTGACGCCCATTTTTTGCTATACATCGTCATGGACTACTGTTAAAAGGTGTTGCAAAATGTTTTCTGAGGTAAAACGGTTAACGTTCTTTGTCTGTTAGACATTTACTTGAGTGCTGCTTGTATACCATACTAATGCCAGCACTTACTTCTATGCTATAAACATTGTAACACTTACTAGCTAAATTCTAAGGCGTTAAAATTTAATGTAATTACATTATATTAAATACGTTATGTTAGGTTAGGAATGAGCACAAAGCATTCTTAATGGTCTGCTATTGTACATGTAGATTTACTAAAAGCAGTTGAATTGGTTTATTTAAAAATGTTAAAAATATTTAAATGTAGATATATAAAAAAAAAGGAAATTTGTTTAATTTTTTAAATCAAATATTTGGAAGAAGTTGAAATTAGAAAACTGTCAACAAATGATGTACATTGAACATAGTCTACGAAGTAGTCCAAAATATTTGTATTAAAATATTTTTTTAAACATATAATCAAATATTTTATTTTTAATTAAATATTTTATTTACTTATTTATAATTTGAGTTGGTGAATAACCGACCTTAAGCCTACATAAATTTAATTTTATTGGAATATAAATAAAGTGTTTGCATTATATAATTCAATTGATTTTTAAATTAATTTTTTTATAATAAAAAACATTCATACATATTTTAATTATTTGTTGTTGTATTATAATTTTAATTTTTTTTTTTAATTTATTTTATTATTTTTTATTAAATGTTTTCTTTATTTATTTATTAATTTTTTGTTTATTCATTCATTTATTTTTTCATTTTTTTCTTTATTCATTTATTTATTTATTTTTTTCTTTATTCACTTATTTATTTGTTTTTATTCATTTATTTATTTATTTTCTTTATTCATTTATTTATTTTTTTTTTTTTGTTTATACATTTATTTTTTTCTTTATTCATTTATTTATTTATTTTTTTTATTCATTTATTTATTTATTTTTTTCTTTATTCATTTATTATTTATTTTTTTCTTTATTCCTTTATTTATTTATTTTTTCTTTATTCATTTATTTATTTATTTTTTTCTTTATTCATTTATTTATTTTTTTTTTTTATTCATTTATTTATTTATTCTTTATTTCTTTAAGGATATTTTTTTCATTATTTATATATATTTATTTATTTAATTTTTTTTTAAAACATTTTTTGTTTCACAAAATTATTTTAATACAATTTACTATGTATTCTTTAAAATTTTCTTTTATATTTTCTCCCGCTTTGTTTACTGCCCAAACAATTAAAAATTAATTTTTTCCCTTTATTATTTATTTTTATTTATATATACACATATATATAAATTTTATTAAATTTTTTAATTACATTTTAGCACATAAAGCAACGTATTTTCTCACCTGTAATAACATTATAAAAATAAAATTCAATCAAAAATAAAAAGCACATCAAACACAAACACACGCACATATACATGCCATAACCCAACAGTATGTACTTAACACGATTTTACCGCTTTTTTATGTAATTCAATAGTTTCTTGTGTGCTTAGTATGAAAAGCAACTACATGGTCAAATGCTCAATGTTAGCTTGTGCTTCTACTGGTGCTCGTTCTGCTGTTGCTGTTGTTGTTGCTGCTGCTTGTGATGCTGCCATAATAAAAGTACACAATGAACAATTTTCTTCTACAATTTTATGTAGAAAATGCACCAACACACATGCAATTGTACGTATTGCAGCACAATAATGGCTACTACAGTTGGCGTTGGCAGTAGCAAGCAAACGTTATCCTTTTTATGTTTCTTCACTATTTAAATCATTCAAGTGAATGAACTTTTACACATCATTTTTATTTTATTATAAATATATACAAATACATATTTACAAACACACCATAAAATGGGTATATGTATATGTAAGTGTTCTTTTTTTGGACTGTAATGTTAATAAACGTGCTATATGTCTGGAATATAAATACGTGCTCCTGTTATTGTATTTGTTGTATTACGGATATTTTTTTTTTGTGCAGAAACGTTGGGAGTGCACATTTTGCTATTACACTTTTGTGTGCAATTTAAGCAATAACAATAGCAACAGCTTTCATTCCACCATGCAGCACTTTTCAAGCTATAAAATTAAATTTTAAAAATAAATTGACATTTTTATAATACAAACCGTGTTATTGTTTAATAATGAAAATATGTTGCTATTTTATGCTCACATATCAGATTTTATAGTTCATAACGAAAGTGTTAAAGTAAGATAAGATAAGGTAAGACGACGCATGCACATTTCTTTAAGCTTTTTAACAAAAACTAGAAATTTTTCTAGGTTAATCCTTACAATTAAGTTAGGTACTTTTAAGTGAAAAACTTGAAAATTTAAATAAAAATTTAAAATATATACATAAAATTCATTTAAATATGTAGACAAATGTCATAAATATTTATAGTTATAGTTTTGTCATGGAAATGGTAACAATTATAATAAAAAAATAACAATTGTATTAATAAAAAAAAATTATAATAACAACAAAATAACAATTATAATAATAAAAAAATAACAATTATAATAATAAATAAAAAAACAACAATTATAATTGTTCCCGGAAAATGCCGGTTCCCCGGAAAATGAGTACCCCCACACCTACAGACCTTGTCCCAACAACTTTATTAATATTAGTTCAGGTTAGAGTCCCTATTAATCATTTAAGACATCCATGGCTCAACTATTGCTTAAGGTGGCTATCATTGCACTTCGACTTGGTGTCTAAACCATATTTTAATTTTTTATTTACAAAAAAAAAAGTTTTTAATAATTTTATAATAATTTTTTATTAATATTTTATTTCTTCAATTCAATTTCCCTCCTATACATAGCTTTTTATTGCTGATGTTCACAAATTTCATAATAAAAAAAATCTGTAAAAAAGTTTACTTGGTTTTGCTTTGACAAAATTTATAATGAAAACGGAAAAAAATAGAGTCAGCGTTTATGTCAACAACAGTTGTAAAAAACATCTGCAAACTTTTAATTGAATTTCATTTAAATTAAGTTTTTTTTTATTTTTTTTACAGCATTTGTTTTATTTTAAACTCAATTTAATTATAAGCCGCAAGTCTAAGCTGCTGCTCCGTAAAGTCATTTAAAACTTTTAATTTGTTGTGCTTCTTCTTCGACGGCTCAAAAATTTATTCCTAACATTTTAATATCATTAAGTCAATTTATTTAGAACAATTGTCTAACGACTTTGAAAATAAATTAAATAAATAAACACTTCAAAATACTGTGAATGACATTTTATTCAATATTTTTCTCTGTCACTTTTGTTTGTTTATTTATTTTAACTGCCTTTCAAAATCTATACAAAAAAAAATAAATCATTGAGAAAAGATATTGGGCGAAATAAAATTAGAAAATTGGTAACCAATAGAAAAAAGCACATGATATGAAAAATATAAGAATAAAATAATATTAAAATAATAAAAATTATTTTATAAATCGTAAAAAATATCAAGCAATCAACAAAATTAAATTAAAAAATTATATATAAAAAAAATTTGGATAATAAGAAAATTAAAAATTATGTTTAAAAAATAAAATATTGCAAGATAGCACAAAAAATATCGTAATATAAAAATTATATTTTTTTCAAGATTATATTTACATTGAATAATATTTTAATAATTTTTTTTCCTTTTTTCTTTACAGGTATGAAACCATTAATTTGAATAAAAACTTGTAAGTAGAAATAAAACAAAAAAAAACAAAATAATTGGTGAATAAAAGATCACTTTACCAATAAAATATTTATGTTAAAAATTAAGGAAAAACAATAAAAAAACTATGACGGTACAGTAAGCCATTTAAGTAAGTGAGTAACTCACACTACACAAGTTTAAGTATAATTTTCTAACCAACAAAATTAAAAGAATTAATTTTGAATAAAATAAAAATAAAGTAAAATAAATATCAAATTAATTAAAAAAATAAAACTAGAAGAAATAATTATAAATAAAAATTTAAATAATATATATGCCAGTATAACCACTAACCGCCAAGCAACCGCAATGTACTTCAATTACTTTGATGCACTCATACCACCAAAAATGTGCTGTGCACTCGTTCATTTATATTCAAATTTACACATTTCCTGACCATAATTGCACCGCAAACAAAGCTGCACATAAAAGGCTGCAAATGCAACTTAAGCAAACATACCCACACACCACACACACATTGACTATACAAAATCACAAAAAAAGCATAAAAATGGTGTAATGTATGTGCCATTTTGCACACCATCACCATTATATAGTGTGAGTTTGTTGACGGCAGCGGTACCGGCACTGATGACGACAATAATAACACTTTTGCATGACGTGTGCGAAGTACAGGTACAAAACAGCACAGACGAACACAATCACACACATACATGTCTACAAATAAGAGTCAAGTCATTGTCAACATTAACTGCATATGTGCGACTGAATTGTAGTTACAAAACAGGGTTGTGTGCATGTGTGTATTCAGAAACCGTTAAAATTGTAATCAAAAACAAAAACAAAAGCTAACGACTAAATGCAGCAAAATAGGAAAGACTTCACAATTTTTTTTTTATTTTTGTTTTGTAACTAACACTTTTTTTGCTACAAATACACATGATATTTTTTAACCAAGAAAATATGCACGACATATTGCATTGCTGCAAGTAAAGGGAAAAGGAACCGTATAGCTCAGCTATTTTGTTAAATGCAAACTCATACCTATGCAAACGTATATACCATATAACGGCCCTTTATGAACCATAAAGTGTTAAATAAAAGTATTAAGTTGCTGCATTATGTGGCAGCTGCATTTGTTAAAAGCTGTTCTGTGGCAAATCTATTTTATGTTTATACGTTTAAATATTTTACTTTACATTTATTTGCACACTTTTTTACATTTATACATATAGACATATATATATATATAGATATATATATAAGTATATATAGACTAATGTTTTAAATTCAATTTTATTAAAATTCTTGTAATCGTTTTGGGAAATGTTTTATGTGTTTGACAAACGCCGCAACTTTGCTTCTGCTTCTTCTTATTTCCGATTACAACTCTGTATTTCAACGGTAACTAGACATGAACACATGAGTCGGTCGGTCGCTTTTCATAATGTGAAGCAACTTTTTGACAGCTTTGTATAAATTTTATATAGCATTAAATATAATTAATGAACTCGTTGATTTAAATGATTTTTACATAAGTACATAATTATTCTTGCTTATTGAGTTTATGGAACAATTTTGTTTACATAAAAAGAAGTGAATAAATGTAGACAATGTAACTGACATATACAAGTGAAATATAAAAATACAGTAATAAGTATTATTATAAAATTATTAAAAAAAATTATTAAAAAAAAATTTAGTAATATTTAAATAAAGCGTTTCAAATTTTTTTAACTCGAATTAAAATGCAGTATAATATGATTAGAAAATTAAATTAAATCTGTTTTGAATACAAAATTATTTTAAAAATAGTTAAATATGTAATAATAGGCTCTTAATTTTTATTTTTTTAATAATGATATAATCATAAATTCTCATAAATTTAATATTTTGAGTTAAGGTTTATTTATTATTATAAATTTAACAGACATTTTTATAGGAAAAACAATTATAAACGAAAACATATATCCCAAAATAGAGAAGCCTAAAGTTCAAATGAAAACGGAAACAAAAAAGACAATCATTACAAATATTAAGGCTGTCTGCCAAATATAAAATAGAAACAGAGCCGGAAGAAATATGACAATATTGATAAATTATGTTGCTCAATTTTGATTCACCCGAAGGTCTAAATCTTTGATATTCTAAAGAAAAAAAAACAATATAGAAAAATTCTAAAATTTGTATCGATGTTGTTATGAAATGATTATTATAAAATAAACAGAAATAGAAAAAATAATAAATATTATGAAAAAAGACTTTAAGATGAGAAAAATATGTTGACGATTTCAACATAGTTTACGAGTTTCACAGGAAAAACAATGTCCCTTAATAATGAAGCTTTAGAAAAATATACAATTTTTTCGTAAATATGACCTCATAGTTAAAACTTATTGATATCAAATCACAAAGCAATTTTAAAACTAAAAATATTAAAGAAATTGTAACAATTAAAGAAATGTTGAAAAATTTAAAATTAAAACTTTTTAATGATTTTTTTTTTTTAAAAACTACTTGACTTTTGAACTGAGTTATAAAATTGCTATTTGACATTTCTGATCCTTGCAGCAAAACTTCATACCACATATATATATAATTTTTTGGCATTGTTTCTTTATATCTTTACTTTGACAAAAAATAAAATATTTTTTTAGCATTGTTTCAAATTCTAAAGCTACCGAGAGGTCAATGTATTTTTATGCTATATTTGACTGTGTATATTTCCTTACATTTTCCTATGCTCTTAAATGATAAAATAATGTTTTGTCTGTGCTTTAAATCAACAAATAAGTTTGTGGCATGACTTTTCCAAATAACTTTGGCAACAAATTCAATTTTGTGGTTGCTTTAACAAGAATAAACTTCAAAATATATTTTCTACAAGACATTAATACGTACATAAATAAATATATTTTCACTATATATATATATAAACTCTTATACTTGGCTAAAATACAAAAACTACAAAAACTTAACTGTTGGAATAACAAACGAAATAAATAAAAGTATTAAATTCATAGATAAATAACTTTCATATATAAAAATATATACAAAAAACAAATATTTTTGAAATAATAAAATAAGTTCAACATTAAATCCTTAAAGCTTATAAAATATTTTATACATGCCTTATTTTCCAATCAAATTTACTAATTCTAACAAATTCATTTATCCGCTTAGCAACATAAGCAGACAATTTCGTTTATATGGGGCAATATGGGGGAAAATAAAGGAAATTTCAAAAGAAACAGAATTCTAAAGAGAAATGCTAATTTTAATATAATTGACATTTATATGTAATTTAGGTTTTACTCTGTCCCTTATATTTTATACTTTTAAATATTCATGAATTAACGCAGCATTTAACAATGCGCTCAAGTAACTTTTAAGTAAAATTTGACATTACGGTAAGAAGAAACTGTATAAGAAAAAACAAAATATTTTTTCTACTTTTTTGACATTATAAGAAGAAAAATATTTTTTTTCTTTTTTTTTTTTTATTAAAGAATATGAACCGTCATCATCTTTGTAACATTTTTCTATTTTCATTTTCTGCTGTTTTGGCTTAATTACCCGCATTAGAATATATTTGAATTTTTATAACAGTTGAATAAACGTAGGGCAAACCTAAGAGAAAAAAAAATTTTTTTTTCTTATTTTACATAAAAGTGCTATTTATCATTTGCCTTCAGTTTTGTGAAGGACATTGTCTGTTTTTATAAAAAAATTTTGCCTTTTTACAAAAGGGACAAGAGAAAATGTAAAACAAAAGGCATATAACAGTGCAAATTATGTGAAGCGGGTCAAAAGGATATGTTAAGAGAGACATGGCAAGGAAAAAAGTTTATTTTATTTTTTTTTTTTTAACTTTTTACAACACTTGAGAAAATTGTAAAATTTCAAATTATAGTAACGAAGAAGGAGTAAACCTCACAGCTTGAGTTGGCAGCATTTTATGAAGTTTTATGCTTAAATTGTTACCTTGTCAATGGCAAATGAGAGACATGAAACATTCGCTACATATTTTTATGCAAAACTTATGAAGCTTTTTATGAGTAAATAATTTGACATTTTTTAAGTTCATACTTAAAGTCATGTGCATATATTCCCTAATCAAATAATTTCATTTGTGATTCACACATAAATTATATTAATTTAGTAGGTTATTATTATATTATATACTCATTTCATTTTAGAAAAAATCGTTTTCAAATTTTAGGAAAAAGGGAAT
>NC_051847.1:203833114-203836660 GCF_002237135.1 Teleopsis dalmanni | reverse complement strand
TGATCTTGCACCGTGGGACTTTTTCCTGTTTCCCAAACTCAAATTACCACTCAGAGGAACGCGTTTTGAATCCATAGAAGACGTAAAACAGAATTCGCAGAGGGAACTCAAAGCCATTCCGGAAAGCGCCTATAAAAAATGTTTTGATGATTGGAAGAAACGTTGGCATTTGTGTATCGCTTCTAATGGAGCATATTTTGAAGGAGATAAAATAAATATTGATGAAGATTAAGAATTTTGCGTTTTATTTAAAATTTCCGGAAACCTTTCGGTCACAATGTATATTCTTTAAGACCGAATTTTCGATAGATGTAGATGTTCCACAATATGTAAAGTGAACCAGCCGATGCTTTTATCATATATGGAAAAGCGATAAGCAGCAATTGACTGAGCTTCTGAAAGTGCAACTCGTTCTTATTATCAACCAAAATAAGTTTAAAACGAAAATCATAGGACATACTCTCCGCTCCAGTATTACTTAGTGTTATTACCTTCTTATAACTGTGGAGTGATAAAAATGAGTGCAGTTAAGGACTAAAAACTTGCCAGTTATCAAGTTCTGAGCACGACTGTTTGGGACATAAGGTGGGTGACGCATGGTTATATATATCAAACTAGTTTTTCCAAAATGGATTCCTTTTCTTCATATTTTTTTCGAAGTAACTTTGAATAACCGCAACAGCGACAAATTTGTAACAGACATTTACTTTGGTTATCTCCGACACGTTCAGTAGTCAATTGCTTTCTCAAACTCTCTTCTTTTAGTATCGATTCAGAGTCTTCTTTTAATGAAATTTCACCACTTAAGTTTATATAATTTCTTGACATCCAACACCCCATCACAATTTGTTTCATTTCAACTTTTTTGGAAGAGATTGGAGTTACTGGCACATTCTTATATTGTTGATGCAAGTTCTTGAGGCTCTCCTGGTGAGCATCAGGATAGTTTTTGATTTCTTTTTTAAAGTCGTTTACAGGTTTTTGTCTTAAGTTCATTCGAGGCTTCACATTTCTTAAACGACTTCAATATAAAATGAACAGAAGCTCCACTTGTGGTAATAATTATATATCAAAAATTTATATGTCAAAAAAATGAGTTCTTTACTCCCAATTATAATGTTGATTATTACTTATTTAATATTTATTTAAATTGAAGTTTAATATCGCCTACTTTATGAAGTTCCTGAAAGTAATGATATTACATGTATTCATTTTTCTCGAGCCTTGGACAAAGGAACCAGTTCGTATGAAATAATTACTCGTATCTAAAAAAAAAAGTTTTTCAAAAATTTTTGTATTGCCAAGGAGCTGCTACATTTTGGAACTTCCTTTAGAAACTAGTTTTTCGGTTTACAGTAATCGAACCAATGAACTACTTTGAAAAAGCTAAGATATCTTTTGCATCTCGATCTTAAGATATTTAAACATGTGTCAAATGTAACAAAATTTCAATTTTTAAATAATCTACAGAATTTTATAAAGTTCAAAATTATTTTATAAAGTAGGCGATATACGTCTTGGTCTAAAACCAAAATCTAATGCTAGTCATTTTAAAATAATTTTATCTACAGTCAACTACTAAATTTTATTCAAATATTTATTTCAAAATTTTTGTGAAAATTTAAGAAAACGGAAATTAATTTGTAAATGATGAGTAATCCAAAGGCAAGGATATCCAAGGAGGAGAAAGCTTCTATTCGCATCTTATTGGAGCAATTTAAAACGGAATTGAGAGCAGTGTTCGACGCAAAAAGGGAATACATTGAGAACTTCAAATATGAACTTCAAGATTACTTTGACACTCACCTAAACTGCGACGTCAATAACTCAGGTCAAAGTCAAGGCGAAGATTCAACTGATTTCAAGCGTAAGAAAATGATGTCCATTTTAGGTGAATGTAAGGACATATTAATCGATGGTAAGTTTCAAAAGTTAAAAGAGTTAATAGTTAATATATTTATAAGATTTACTAAATCAACTAACCTTGTTATAGATGCGCGAAAGGTCAGAAAGTTCCGCATTTGTAGTCGTTGTGGACTATTTAGGAACAACAAGAAAACCAAAATTCGAAAAAAACCGAATGGAAAAATTATTGTTTTTCGGAGACGTAAGTGGTAAGCCAATATGTCTCATATATGTCATGCCTCACATTATGGTGGTCAGAGTTTGGTAAGTAACAAGATCATAAACTTATTTACATTTGTACCTACAATTTTGTTTACATTATTTAAGACCACAATTAAATATGGCACCTACAACATCCCATAATGGACGCACTCGTACTTATATAATATCGGAGGCATGATGGTGAGTATATATATCTTTAATTGTGATTTAAATTTATCTTCATTAGGTTTGAATGTGAATATTTTTTATAGTAACAACTTTATACGGGATGTGAGGTGCAGATATGGAATCGGAAACGAACATAAGGCATCAACGAAAGTATTCAATCCTGAGGTTGAGAAAACATTTTCTTGGTATATCTGCTGTTTGTTCAGTTACTGTGTATCGAAGTTGCATTGTCATGGACGTACTATCGTTTCCTTTGGTGTACCGTTTTCTATACACCTTTAGACACGATATCTGGTTTCCGTGTTGTCTTAAGTTTAATTAATTTTTCCTTGGACGTGGCTCTGGGTACATTTTTTCTGGTCATTCTTTTCGTTATTAACTAACCAGTTTCAACCGTTAGCTGGGCACCCAGTTTTTGGAGTTTTACCATTAGGACGGACGTTGCTTATACACTCTGATGTACCATCATTGTTTGTTCCTTCTTGTTCTAAGCGTGGTTGCTTGGCTGTTCTCTTAGTACACCTAATGATCACTTTGCTGTCCTCACACAACTCACCCAACATGGGTAGATTTGGGTTGGTTGTCCACTTATTTGTGTTTAAATTAAAAGCCAGTTGGATTTTGTTAATATCTTTCCCGAAACGTTGTTTGGCAACTTTATCATTTTACTGTAAAATCGGTAAGTAGAATTTTAATGAAATTCTTCGTATATAACAGAAAATTTATTTTATCATTTATTATTCGTAGTATTGTTCTTGAAGTACAAGAATGGATTTTTAAAGAGACCTATCATTATTTTAGGATAATAAAAATGATTAAATTTGGAAAAATTATTTTCTTCTACTATTGACTGGAACTCATCATGTAAAAAAAAATTTAACAAATTTTTTTGGCCAATATAAACAAAATTAAAGTTTTTGTTTTTATATTTATTACAATAAAAGCGTTTTAAAATTAATTGTATAATAACAAAAAAAAATTGTTCTAAACAAATAAATATTGAATATTAATTATTAATACTCCAGGTGTACATGCTTTCAGCAAGATGATGAAAGGTGTAGCAATGATACATAAATAGTGATTCAATATACGACGTCTATCCCAATAAGGGGCACAACAGGTCTTTTAGTTTGCAATGCACTATCTCCCTTTAATACTTTACTCTACCCTAATAATAACTAAAAATAATTTTGATAAGTCACTGTACGTGAAGCTATCATCTTACAAAACTCAGAACTTACTCTAATAGAA
>NC_051847.1:203811540-203833014 GCF_002237135.1 Teleopsis dalmanni | reverse complement strand
TATGTGTAAATAATCTATATATATATAATCTATATATATATATGATCTATATATATATAATCCATATAGTTCAATTTCATATTGCCTTTTAAGTAATATCGTTTTAAAGTCAGTCATGTTAGTTTTCATAATCTTATAAAAATGGATTAAAAGTTGTTTATATAAGCAGAAGAAAACCATGCTTTTCATTGTTATGGTTAGGTTAGATTGGAGTGATAGCCCCGTACACCAAACTCTACTTGAACATAGGTAATTGCACAATACTTTAATAAAAGAGCTACTTATGTGACAGATCTCAGAAGACCACCAGAAGAGTTATAAAAATTGAAGTAGTCGTTGCATGACTAACTTTGAAAAGAACAGGCACTACTGTTCCATATAGGTAAAAGTAAATCAACCTGACAAGTATACAAACTTGCCAATATTTCTAATTTAAAAAAAATTAAACCTTTGTAATGTTGTTTAGAAAGCAGTTTCAAAGATATTCTGCAGTAAATCTTCTGCTGGCCAATGATGTGTTAGCATCTTTCCTCCTCTCTAGAGTTGAAGCCACGACAAAAGTCGTGATGAGGTGAACAAAGTTTTTTCCCAATGTCAATATCGGTTTTTACATATCAGTACTGAGTAGATATCTATCAGTACCAAAACCGTAGTATCGATATCGTAGTAATGAGTATAAGCTTCTTGTTTAAATTGAACCAAGTATTCTTTAAAGTCTGAAAAGTATCTACACCTATGCCGATTATGTAATACATTGCTAAATATTTTTGTTTAATGATAAGTTTAGCCATTACAAATATGATATCAATATAAATGGCATAAATTTCAGAGAGCAGTGTGTATGCTCATCCACTCTGCAATTGTACGAGATGTCTCAGTGTCCAGATACCGAGATGAGTTGGACACTGACAAGTCGCGCCAACTATTTGAGAAAAGCGTGGCATTCTTAGACCATAAATTGTGAACTTAAAGACCAAATAGATATAGTTCTAGTAAAGGCCCGATAAACATTCCGAAGTCATTCGTTATCGACGACAAATCGCCACTTATAACTCTAGGTAGATTTATATTCTTCGCAAAAAGTGCGAACCACACACGGTTTTGTAAAAACTACTAATAAAAACTATAAAGACTCCAAACACAGACTATTTCATAATACCAGTCGGAATGGCCTTAATGACCTAGTAATTCACATCGTGGTGCAATTTAAATTTTTGGAGAACGTAAATTTTTTTAAACTCAAAAATCGTTCGAAAAGTTATAATTAAAAACGTTGGTTTTATAAAGTTTTTGAAATAGGGTTAGGGCTTACACGTATTTTTTCCAAAACTGAATTAGTCATAGAAAAAGCATTTCATAGAAAACCACAATTCATATAATGCCTGTTATATGTTATAATATATTGTATATTAGTTTCATATTTATATTTCTTTTAGCACTAAAAAGAAATATATCTAGCTGCTAAAGAGATCTAATTACATCTTTCAAATATAATTTTCAATTTTATTCTAAATTAAATTTTAACAATAAACGTATGTCAGTAGACAAATAAAGTTGAAAGGAAAGACGTTTCATTGTATAAAAGTAGAAGAATTTAATCACTATAAATTTGTACTGCCTTGAATTTCAGAAATTATCAAAGGATTCGCATGTAAGTTCTCTTTTGGAAAGCCCATGTTTCGTTATAACGATGCAAATTGCAAATACCTCACCTAAATGAAAAAGAAGGTTAAAAAAACTTACACAATAACGTCACAGCCACCATAGGTAGCTCATGTATTCGTTCCCTTTATCCAGATATGGTATTGATGTGAGCCTATGTCAGTCTGCATACAGAAATGAATACGTGCTTCAGTCAAGAATATGCTTTTGAATGCTTAAAATCAACACAAAAGCGCTGCACACTAATAGTGACTTTCACAAACGCTTCACTTAGTCAGTTCCCCAGTTCCTCAGTTCCTCAGCTCCTCAGTCACACAGTCACACAGTCAATAAGGCATCGCGTACAGGCCCAAAAATCCTGTGTTGTTGACAATCAGTTTCGCATAGCAACTTACGTACTCTTTTGTTGCTGTTATTTCATGCTTTGATGTAAACAACGCTTCAAGATCCGATGTACAAGCCACTGTCATCGCTTTTACGTATCAGTTTCGAGACACAAACAATTTCAAGGTGGAAAAAATAGTTGCAAGGATGCATCGTTCCACATTTCAATTTCCTTTGTCTGCAAATATTTTTTGATTAAAAAACAGAGAAAATGAACTGAGGTTATTTGCCGCATATAAGAAATGATATGCCAAGGTATTTTTTTCGTTTAATATTACCATGGATCATGTGTGCAGCGAATGTCCTTATGCGCCCAATGCTTTCAATTAAATTCATTTGATTTTATTCCAGAGTGCACTTGATAATGGAATTCTGTTTCATGCATGCATTCCAATGTGGTTAATTATCTTAAAAGTAAAAGGTTTATTTTTTAAACATATAAGTTGAAATTTTAATTTATGCGGTTTTTAAAGTAATTTTCATACCATATTTATGCATAAAAAATAGTGTTGAATGTAAATTATCAAGCGGTGTCGTAAGCGTTGTTATCTTATATGATGCCTACTAAAAACTTTTGTAGCTGTTCAGCTCCATCTGACCAGGCTAAAGACTGGCCGATGAATATGTGGCTTATATACTGCTAGTTGAAGTTATACTTAGTCAATGAAATTTAGTGGAAGTTAGGTGTGGTGTTCGTAACCGTAATTACTCGTCCGATTTCATTAAGTAAATTCAGGTGTTTGAGTATTAAAAACATTTTGAATAAAGTCTGCATACCATAAAGAGGTTTTTCGAACAGTAGTAAATTGTAACAACAAAAATTTTTTTATTTTTTAATTTATTGAATTTTCGATTGATTGATCAGTGGTTTGGAATTATTTCTTATATTTAATTATTCTTCAATAATTTTTTGAGACTGCAAGTACCAAACGTTGAACTGGTATCCTGTCAAATTCAAAGCTCAGAGTCAGTGTTTATTAATCGACTTACCCAAAGTCGTAGTTGACTTGTATGTTCGAATTTGTAGTTTTATTAATTTGTTGTAAAACTTCCTTCAGAAATTCATTTGTTGTATTCTCATATAATTTAATATAGTTCTGTAAATGTTGATATTAGAGAGTAGTTGATGTTTAAGAGTGTTTGTTTTTTGGTATCTACTGGTAAATATGCGTAGCATATGTCAGTTATAAGTCAACTGCATCCAACTTCACAAATTTTCAAAGGTAGAAATATGCGAAAAGAATGGAGCTTCTCGAGATTAAAACAAATAGCGGTATAAAAAATTTCCCATAGTTTATATTCTACGCCGTCGTATTTATAAATAACGACTGAAGTCTCTATTTAGAACAGTCAATTAGTCGTGCATCTTCTTATCAAGCAACTGTCTGTTTTGAAGGACTTACAATTAATATTAAACGTACAAGAGGTGTTATTTCTTCTGTGATAGATTTTTGGTCATGGTAAAATGAGAGGAACTCAGGTATACTTAATTATAGAATATTAAATAATTATTGAAAACAAAAACATACTTGAATAGAGAGACATACTGGTAAATAAAGAGATCGGTTCACTGGTTTGTATCAATAAACCAATAAATATTAGATGATATTGAAAAATATACACGGTTTATTGTGGTGATACCTATATATCTAGTAATACGAATTCAATTATTTTTGCCGAAGACGTTTTTGAAATACATTATGAGATATAATTATAATGTGATGTGATGACAAGGATGCTATATATAGGATCACTAGTTGTTTCTAAACATTTTTTAAAAGATCTTACGAAATCTTGAATAGATTTAATACAATTTTATTAAGAATTAACAAGATAGCATTGAAAAATTAATTTTTTCATTTCATTTTAAATATCAACATAATTGTATAAGCATTATTTTTAAATGTAAGGGAATAAAAACATCAAAATTTGAAGAAAGTATACAAAAGTGATTAAAAATTCATTTTATCAAAAACCTCAAAATGAGTCACATTATTCAGAATCTAATCAAAATTACTGAGCATCATCCTCAAATTTATAAGAAAACGGAGAAAACATTCCAGGGGCATACAACACCAGCTAAAGGTTTGACTTTAAAGGAATTTCGAGGTAACTAAATGCTTTGTATCATAATATATAGCATAATCACCTATATCAAATATTTTTTTAATCATTAAATGGTAGAGCAATATCAAGAAAAGAATAATGAACCATTTCCAATTTTGCCAGATGAAAACATGACAGTGGAATTTTTACTTACCATGCGTTCAATGTCAACCCACCGTAAACGTGGTGAAAGTCAAGTATTTTATATGGTTAAACCTCAGAAGCCGACTTCTTGGTTTGCCCGCTATACTGGTTTTAAGTAAGAATGAGCCAACTGCATACAGGGTAGCAGTATCTCCGTACTAAATAAGTATTTCTTATTATACAATAGATCGATATAGAGGTTTTATATATTTTTTAAAATAAATCAGATTCAGTAATATTCATACTACTACCATATAAATTATTTTAAAGCGTTCACCCGGTCTCTACGCCGGGTTTCTTGGTGATTCCATGCTATATCTTCATAAGGCTTACGAAGGGTATGTTGTATCCACCTATATTTTCGCTCCTGAATTTCAACTTTAATAGACGTGTGGCCAGTTTGTCTTCAGAGTTCTTCATTTGATATCGTTCTTGGCCACCATATCTTCATTATGTTTCGCAAGCAGTGGTTGATGAAAGTTTGTAGTGTCTTATCAGTCTCGTCCGTTACAAGCCAAGTCTCTGATCCGTATGAGAAGACTTACTTAACGCATGCATTAAAAATTTTTATTTTGTGTTTGTGCGAATATTTCGTAGCCTTGCGAAAGCTCCTCACACAATAACTATGGTGTGATTGTCAGAAAATGGATTGATATCCTTCATCTAGTTTTCTTTGAAACGAATAAGGTTCCTGAAATCCTGAACCTCATGGTGAAGTTTAGTTTTTAAACAGCTTAGATTTGTGTAGGTTAGCTCTGCAGATATTCTCCAAGTACAGCAGAAAAGACCTCACTGATGGCTATGTGCCACACACAATAACTATAGTGTGATTGTCAGGAAATAGATTGATTTCCCTCATCTGGTTTTCTTTGAAACGAATAAGATTCCTGAAATCCTGAACCTCATGGTGAAGTTTAGTTTTTAAATAGCTTAGATTTGTGTAGGTTAGCTCTGCAGATTTTCTCCAAGAACAGCAGAAAAGACCTCACTGATGGCTATGTGCCATTGTCTGTTCTAATAACATTAACACTATTGTTTTAAACTCTATCGAAGTTTAATGATTCATTTTCCGATAATCGCAACTAGATTAACTTAACAATAAATTTATCCACACAGCATGAAATTCATATCATTTTTTAATTTGTCAATTCCTATGCTCTAGTGGCGACATGAAGCACATACATTTCTGCTCATCGATAGAAGATTGCTTATAATCTGAATATTCCATATGAAAATATTTGATTTATAATAACCCCAAAAAAGAGAATATTTAATTGCTGAAGTGTACTCAAATAGAATATTAAATTTTTAATTGAAATTGATAGCAAAAAAAACGAGAACATAAAATATCAATTTAAATCATTGGAATTCTGTTACCCCATAAAATGTGCGCTATTAGTTTTATGATGGCTTCGATAATATATTTTCCGGTAGATCAAAGTTCCACACGTGTTGGTAGGTACCTCTTATGTGAAATAGAAAAAAAAAGAGATTTTGAAAATTATGATTTCAAATTAGAAATATTTTTATTAATGGAAAATAAACTAAACTCAGATTTGTTGGCTTCCGAGCAGCATAAATGCATGCACAGAAGGTAATTTAAAGCAAATTAAATTTGAGATTTTAAAGTATCTACGGCACGTACGAGTGCACACATTGCCCAGTCATAGGCAACTGTGAAAGAGGAAAATATTTGATAAGAAACAGAAGTTTAAGCACTCATATTTAAAACAGAATTCTATTCCGCTCCCCAACAAAATATTTGTTTTTGCTTATGGATTGAAAATAAAAATGCAGAATTCCAAATGAAAATGCACTTTGTGCTGTAAGTGAAATTTTATGTGATTTTATGTATTTGAGGCATGTGCCGTGCAGCGATTCTACCGCATACGGAAACTTGCTCATCGGATTTCTATTGTAATGCGAGCATGCAACAGTTGTTGCACCAAATGTGCCGTTCGATGCAGTCTGATGCAGTACGCTGCAATTGGTGCAACAACAATCGAAATGCATTATTGATGACTTTTAATTAGAAAATTCAATCCATGAGGATAACAGGCATTATATACACTGAGTTGTATTTTAAAACTTACGGTTTTAATGTTTATTGATTTTATTGATATTTTATACTGAAGTCAGCAATAAATTTATAATACATATAACATATAAGACTGATGATAAGAAATAACTACTGGCTTAGATTGTAATATTTTTACAACCAAATTACATTAAAATACTTTCAATGGTTGAATAATTGTATTATAGTTTACAAGACAGTAATTAGATACATCGTGACTTATACGAAAAAACGTGTCTATTTAGTATGTGTATGAGTGTATAATGCAGAAAGAACTATTGGGTCCTCATGTCTTCGATTTTCAGGGCACGCTTATTTGACAACGCATTTTATTAAAGTCAACTATTGCGAACAATTTTTTTAACTAAATTATATATAAATATACTGCATAAGAATCACCTTTTATGGTTATGTCAATAAACAAAATTGCCGTATATGAAGCGAAAATAATTCTTAAGCAATTAATGAATCGCCATTACATCCATTTTATTGGTTGTACTTTATTATATTGGGTTATGTTAAATCTTTGGTTTATGTTGACAAACCAGCAACTCGTAAAGCATTAAAAGCTAATGGCCATGCCACCATTAACACCTTAAGGCCACATTTATTTTAAAAAATAGTCAAAAATTGGACTGATCGTAGCCGCGCCTTACATATGCCGGAAATCATATTAAAAAAAAAAACTCTGAAATTATCTGCCAGATTATATATCTTTTTTGTTCAATTCTGTTATCTGTATGAAAACCTTCTTCATCCTCATGAAGAAAGGATTAGCTTTACCGATTAGAATTTCTAAATTTTCTTCAGTATGTCTGAATCTTATACACTCTTAATTATATAATCTGGATTTTCCATTTTTCTGGTTAAAAAACGAAGTTGGGATTATTTACAAGTGATCAACCACTGGATTAATCTATACTCTCATGTTTAGAATAAGCAAACTTCGACCTTATAGACGTGTTAACAGCTGGTTCTGTGATCAATGTATAATATGTATATTCTAGTTGGCGGTAGATAACGAATGTATGTAATGCAAAAGCATTTGAAAGTCAAACCTTAATAACTCAAGAAATAAAGTAAATCAACATATAATGTAGCTCAAAATAGTTAACTCTACTATAATCCGCTGCCAAAAGAGTGTGTCTAGAAAATAGATCAGCCGCTTTGCCTGATCCTATTAATATTATACAATGTTGTATATTCTATTTAAAAAGTATTATTAAATATTTTAAAGTTGGTAATCATCATTGGATGAACTAAACATTTCCGAGCTTGTAAACTTGTCAGGTTAGTTCACCTTTTTTAAGGAGAAGCCGTGCCTGTTATCTTCGAAAATGTTTGTGCGCCGACTATTTTGGCCCTTCTTCTTGGTCTTGGTCTCTTGATCCTCTTGTTTTGGTCATCCTCTTGGTCTGATGTATAAGCAATGTTTTACTCGTTTTGGTTAATGTAAGTTCGCCACTCCCATCTAACCTGACCCATGCCATTAATCTCCTTTTATTTTTTTACTTTTTTACTTGAAGTTTCCAGTTTACAATACCTAGACATTTTTAATAGATCATGTAAGATATATTTCAAAGATAGCACCTGGCGGGTCATAGGACTACTATTTCTTAGGTATATTTCGCTTAACTAATCATGTCATTAGCATAGTACAGTGTAGATCTAGTGATCCGTTTAATAAGAACTGCTGTTGATAGCTCCAATTGGGCTCCTGCGCTTAAATCATACAACTATGTGAATTGGGTACAGTTACATTGGCTTACCTGCACTATCTGTTGTATCCGGACATGGAATCCAATTAGGGTTACATCATCTTTTTCGAGGTTGTTTAGATGATTACAGTTCCGTGAAAAAGTAGCACTATGTATTGAGTGGGAGATACTATGAGAAATTTATTGTTTCATATGTTCCATTATCATTAACTCTTTAAGTCCCACACATCAATTCTATACATATATTCCATATAATAATTTTATTTATATTAAGCTTATTGTATTTTGTGTAAAATAACTTTCCAAAGTTAGCAACTTTGTTTTGAATAAATAATTATTTCTAATATTTATAACAAAATAGTCCAAAATCATTGAAACTTCAATAAAATATATGAATGCAATTAAAATATATATTATTAAAAACTTTTTCAATGAAAATATTTTCAGAAGTCCTTTTATAGTGTTTTTTTTTCTGCTGTGAAAATTTTCGGCAACGCTGATTAACACTGAACGGCGTAGAGGCCACCACATGGCTTGGCTTATTTTGTTGTGTGGTTAAAGCCTTTTAATTTCGCCCACTACTCCGAACCATTGCTTTCCGGCGTCCGTTTTTTTGCGAGTTGAAAAAGTTTGAGAATTTTATTTTTCCCCCAGGCATAATTAAAAATATTTCCTTCTTAATTTTATTAAATTATTTTAGACAACAAAATAGCTGAAGTTAAATTCATTATATTCAATTTAACCACAAAAACTGCATAATTTATTATTCTGAGTAATTTTAACTGTTAAGGAGCAATAAAAAAATAATAAACATTTTGTAGTGGTTCCAGAAAGTTTTTAAAGACATTTTTGGACAAATTTTTCGTTGAGAGAGTAAATATAACTTTTATAGTTTTAAAATTAACTTTAAAGACATATCTTTATAAGATACATATAAGATATAAGATACATATATGAATATATTGGCACAAAGTAAAATCAATTAACTATTAATAACTTTATGTAGATATTAGTAAACCTGGCAGTTTTCATAGGTAATATTCCGTTAAGTATGATATGATAATGATGAAATGATATAAGAAATTATAAAAACTTCTTTGTTAAAATTATATAGTCTATTAGAGATAATGGAAATGGTTGAGGTGAATTCTTCAATGGTATTAGAGAGGTCACTAGATTTATGTAAGTTCTAATACTTCTAAATATGACAAACCTATTAATTAGACCGGTTGTGATACTGAAATTTAGATGTATATTTATTCATGACTATATATAATGTTACATATATGTACATTCTTAACTTTTCAACAGAACACTTTATTGGAGCAAGAAATCCCTTTGCCGCTGGTAGCTGAAACAGACACTGTCTTTAATACCTATACTAGCGATATCGTACAGTTATTTTATAAATGGATAACTTAGCTTGGATGTTTATCTTCTGGCGAATACTTGAAAGCGACAGCGCAAATGGGTTATACTTTCCTCTTCCTTATCTAATCTAGTCGTTGGAGAGAGTCTGTAATTAGTGCAGCAATTATACAGAGTTCTATATTTATGGTAGATGTCAGACCACGAATAACAAGCTAGCCTTTATATTAGCAAAATTCTTTTCATATGTGGCATAATGAGATTATAGCATGCGTGTAGTTAGGCATATCCACCGGCTTCGTAATGGTTGGGAATGTTCATATGTTACATTTCTATTTCAGGTTAATCATTGATTGCATTGACATCTCATTTATATATGGGCTATATTCTGATACAAGCTCAGATGTTTCGAAATGTGGAAATATTGTTCACTTTGCTGTCACTATAAATATAGATACTTCTGTTAGGTATTATACTGTGGCAAAAACATTTAATTTCAACTTGTATAGCACTAACTTTTATCTTTCCTGTTTTAAGAGGTTGAGTTTCTCAGAGAATATGACAATGCCATTTTTTTTCAAATTTTGAGGCGTTGGTTTTATTCTTAAAATATTTGTTTGGAGCCCCCAACCTTTTCTTAAGTATGAGTTTATTAACAATTTTGAACCTCGATATCTTTAGATTTGAATTAATTTGATATATAGCGTAGTGGAAAAAGTTGTTTAACATAGCTGACTTCACTAAAATCTGTTGGTAAATAAATATGTCTACGAAATCGATATCGTACCCAAAACATTATAAAGCGACAAACCGAAAATTGTAACCAAATTGTAAACTAAAAAAACTCCTTAACCTTAATCCTATAAAATTAGCGAATTTCGCACTCATTCAAAGGAAATTAGTAGATAATAGAGTGATGAATGAATAAATGAAACTATATCCAAATACAACTTCAATTTCAGAGTTTTTGTGTCTATTAAAGTTTGTTCTAATGTTTTTGTTATTTTTTAACGTCTATTATGATTTTTATTAAAGGAACTTTAAGGACCACAGTAACAGCTCTAAAATAATTATCACTGAATGGAGTGAGCTACAAATTATGCCTCGTAATATTTATGTTTATCAAAAAAATTAAACAAAAATACCAAAAAAAAAAGCGATATAAAAAATGATAATTAAGAAATAAAATGAAAGAGAAATAAATAAATAATCTGCATTATTTGTAATTAATTAGTGCGTTCCCTGCGGAGACGTTTGTCAACATTAATTTGAAGATTTTTTTTCTTTCAGGACCTTCCTGACGCTCGCATTTCCCTGTGGTTATGTTTCCGGCTCCGTTTTTTATCGCATACTATATTTAGTATTTTGCCCGTGTTACCTTGCGGTAATAATGAAATAACACTGCTGCATGCCAGAAGATGCCTTCGTAATTGGATTATTTTAATTAGATAAATTTACGTGCTTTATCATTTCGTTGTTAAGGTTCGGTGTCATCTGTTTATATCTGAGCTTTAGTGTTGGCAGAGTGTGGTATGGTTAGCGTCTATCTTGAGATATTATTGTTGCCTGAAGTGCTTACCACTTTCGTGCGTTCTTTGACCGCAATTTGTTTTCATTAAATACGTTGCAATTACATTTAAAATACAGAAATACAGTTTTTGACTTAATTAAAAGTTTTCATATTGTTATGACAAGTTTAACCGCAAATTGTTGTTTAAAGCTATTTGCTCACAAAGGCTTAAATTAAACATAATATCATTGTCTTAAGCCTTAAGAAAACCGAACAGTGTTTGTTGTTGTGGCCATTGCGGAATTTATTATGTTGAATAATATATGAATACCTAAAAATACTTACGATGAAGTATCATATCTGTTGCTGTAATAGTTATATATGTTAATGTATAGTAATGGAAATTTTATTAAAATATAAACCACACATATCACTTAGAGTAAAATTTAGGTTTACAAGTGACAAATGCAGATTGCATTCTGTAGCCAAAATGCATAGTAAAAATTTTGTTCAGAGAAATTCATTTTAAAGTAGATCTATTTTTAAGTTCTGGTTTACAAATAATTTTTATATAAATAGAAGTGTAAAAATGTACAATTCTTCATACAAGTCTGAATGAATTTGTGGGATAAAAGTCAAGTAAGTCTACCTAAAGTGAAGCAATTTGAATATATTTTGGTTAAGGTATTATTTTCATTTCATTAGAAAGATTGTAATTTTTATGGACAGCACTTAAAACAAATGGCAAACAAATTAGCCAATAAATAAAATAAATAAAATATTTAATTTAAGAATTTTAGCTACTTGACAAATTTCAAAATTTCAATTTTATTTAAATTGAAATTAACTTGAAATTTGAGGAACATTTAGACACGTTTCCAAAGTTCTTCCGGTTTCAATAATGGAAACAAAGTCAAGTACATTTTTAATGAAATTTATAATTCAAATAAAAATTTTAAATGTCAACAATTTTGGTCAGAGAAAACCTAAAATCATTTTTTTTTCAGTTATAAATACTTTTTTCAAAAATTTGCAACTTAAAACTGATATTGTCTTTCCGTGGCGTTGAACTTAATAGTTCTGCATCATTTTATTAAACAAAAACCAAAACTATTAATCATTGTTCCCCCTACTACATCGACTAGTCACATCTCTCCAATGACCTGTTTAAATCGAATTATTGTGAGAAAAAGAAGAATGTAATACAGAATTTTATTGAGATTGCACCACCAGTTTAAAGAACAAAGTGAGTTGTGATCCTCTTCTTAAATAACTTATAGCAAGCAACTTTTTGACTTTTACATTTATATGCTGACGATGGTTTTCTTAAATAAAGAAAGACCAGTATCTGTCCATTATAAGAAATAGACGTTAAGACATCTGGATTCATAATAAAATGTCTCCATCTGAACAAATCTGATTGCAGACAATCTTGTTGACACCATATCACAGAGCATATAAAACGAAATAAAACCATCCAAGTTGAATATGTTAATTAAAAGGACTGATTAAGAGAACTGAGGTTATCAAAATAACCACTTTCGTTTGCCTCATACTTAGTACTAATAAAAATAGTAATAGTGGAAAAGAAACATGGAGACCAGTGATTTCAACGTGAAGAAACTAAGTTACCACCTTGTTACAAAATAAAATATATAACTACGCTTATTATATGCAGTTGTTGGCGCCATGTAGACAGAGCACTATGTGCATGTTTCTCCGTCATAGTCTCATTCTATTGCTACCTATAAATGTTTAACAACGAAATTTCGACCCTCTCCGTAGACTAGATTTTTATTGCTGACGACACTTCGTTATTAATATAATTGTTCTTAGCGGTTTAATTCGGAGCGGGTTTCAGCCAGTTAGACACTTCGTCTGGTTATGTTTTTGGCCCCTGTTCAGTCAACGATTTAATATTGTTCTACACAAGAAACAATAACTATTCGGCTTTATAAGATGAAATTTTGATGATGCTTCCGTGAAGAATCTATCTTAATTGTATTTTATTGTCAGCAGATGGCGTCAATACAAATAAGTATTTTCTAATAGTTTTGTTCACGTTGTGGCTTATATTATTTGTGAAATATGGAACTACTATTGTTGCTAGTATTGTAGTATGTAAAGTTAATTTTTTTTTGCCGACGGTGACGCGTCTTTATGACAAAATGAAAGCATTTAAAAGTTAGACGGATTCGAATAGTAAAGAAAAGACAAGAACAAAAATATAGTTAATTTATTGATCATACAATTTCTGCTGAAATAATAAAACTGCTACTAATCATAATTCCTTCTATCACAGATAGACAAATTTTTCTACATAAAAATTGTTTGTATTTTTTTTCAAACACGTATGGAGTGATATATGAGGTCAGTCCTGTATTACAAATACTCGTACATTAGTATGTAAACACTTTCTTCAACTTTTGAATTCATTTACTTGAAATTCAATTTGTAATTGGCAGTATATTTTTAAATTTATTGTAATGGCATGTACTTTCTTTTAGCCTTACGAATGCAAGTCGCTTGGCCATTCATTACCATCCGTACTGCTCTTTGAAACAACATCAAATATATTTTTACATGAACTGAACTAAAACGACGTTGTGCGAGTAGCTATATACTCGTATGATTCCTTTATACTAGATATTGAGCAGATATTGAACGCTATGAGACTATGGGTAAGTGGCTTATTTTCAGTACAAAAGAAGCAAAGAATTATAGCGATAAATGCTCTGTTAATTACCAATTGCAGTTGTAAATGAAAATTAGAAACGAATAAAGATTTATTACGGCCATTACCATAACAGGAAGTACCAATGCCGATTATCGTAGCAATGCTTCAACGATAGATTAAATTAGTTGTTTCAGGCTTTATTGATGGTTTGACGTTCTGCAATTGTTCATGTTTAGAAAAGAAAAAAATTCTGAAAAGGAATTAAATTGAAGGATTATTCAATATAAGAGACCCTATTCAGTTTTCCATTTTAAAATTTTTTTATTGATATTGTTTTTCTTTTGTGTCTTTGATATCCAAGTAAAAAAGTATTGAAAACTTTCAAATAGTTTAGTGGCAATAATATACTCATATACAAATTTTTAATGGAAAATTGAAAAGTTTTTGGTATCGTTTCGGATTTTCAGAATTTAAGTAATATGGGGTTACAGATAATAAAATCAAATAGTTACGTTTTGTCAAAAAAAATGGACAGTTGCATTGAAAGATACTTCACTTGTAGATGATAGATACCAATTGTTGTTCATATTACGAGATATACTGCTTAGAAGAGTCAAAAAAGTGATACCAAAATATTTTAAAAAGTGTATTTGTCATTTTTTAAATTAACTAAAAACGCATTCAATTAAAATTCAATTAATTACAATTAAAACACTTAAATTCATTTTATATAGACGCTTTTAGAATAGTAGTGAACTACAACGACAAAAATTTAGTTCATATTATTTTAATGAATTAAATTTTTGGTTGACCATACAGCTGTTTCGTATATTGCCAAATACCCATCCTCAGTGGTCTTCGAAATAATTTTTGTATTTAATTATTTGTAAAGATTATTTTTTTTTAAATTGCAAGTAATAGGAATCCAACTTGTGCCCTGCCAAATTTAAAGCTCAGAGTCAGCGCTTCTTAACCAACTGACCCAAAATTTATTTTATGCATTATAATTCTTTACTTTTTAATTCTTTACTTTCATCTAGTTAATAAATTCTCATATTCATATCACTAGATAATAAAAACTTTCTGTATGTTTAGTACATTTTTATGGTAAACTTCAGAATAAACTCATGTGTTTATAGTATTTTTTCTATATGAATTAATATAATGCTTTAAACCCAAAATTTATAAATATTAAAAAATTATTATAAACGCGATTTGAGCATCTCTTTAATACAATAAATTTTGGCTCAATGACTTTTGTAATTTTATTTCTATAATTTTTTGGCAAAGAAATTAATTTTCCGCTTACTTGAGCAACAATAAATTGTAAGGCAATGACAAGCAAAAAACTTCAAAAATTTGTTCAGTAGAAATTTGGAATTTTCGAAAATATAGGAAATAACATATTTTATTAAATTTTACAGAAAACGGAGGTGGACCATATGCTCTGGCATTGTTGAGTGAAAATTACAAATATTGCACTTAAGATTAAACTTTTATATAATACATATGTATCTAATTTTTGGGATCATATTTTTTTATATAATACGTAGCAGGATATTGGTTATCTAAGGTAGAGTCTAAGAAGGAGGAGAATTATTTATAAAAAGGTAATTGTTATAAGGCCTTCTATTAGTAATTATATTTGGATATTTTAGATATTTGGACAAATACGTAATATCCAACTATACAGGTCATTGTATTCTAGGTAACCATGCTAGCAGACTAAATCTCCCTTTTCATAACCAAATCAGCTGTGGTGAGGATGATAATAGTGCCTGCCACCTGCTTTGCTTCTGTCCGGTACATGCAGAACGCGGCTTTAACACTTTAGGAGATTTCTTTTCTGAGGATCTTGGTGAACTTCACGACTTACCTCTAAATAGCATCATAAATTTTGTTTAAGGTTCTAGATGATTATAACCCTTGGGTTTTTTAATAATAAGGTGCTACTTTGCCTATAGACCTAAGTGAATCTCCTTGGGAACCCCGGTATATCCTAACCGAACCTACTGTAACAAATTAAAATTGAATGAGGTATTAATTATATGTTTAAAGAAAATGATTTTCGTTTTGCAACGCTTTTGTAACTGAATTTCACTATGATAATCTTTAAGTTGATTTACATTATACAAATACTCATACCTTCTGTTCAAAAAGTAAATAAAATACACATAAAACACACAAATTTAAACTTAATTCCAAACTTATTTTATCTTCTTCAAAATATGCTCCTTCTGAAGCGATACACATATGCCAACGCTTAACCCAATCTTCCATACACTTTTCGTAGGCCCGTGCAGGTATGGCTTTTAGTTCCTTCGGCGAATTCTCTTTTACCGATTCAATTGACTCAAAACGCTTACCACGAAGCAGCAATTTGAGTTTCGGGAATAGGAAAACGTTGCACGGCGCCAGATCTGGCGAATATGGTGCCTGAGCGAAAATCGCTTAATGCGCTTGAGGTAGTCTCACATTAACAGCTGCTGTAAACAAACTAATTGACAGATGGTTCCCAAATTTGTACCATATGTCAAGAAAGGGTGTACCAACATAACAAAGAAAAGTCTATTATTTAAGGAGTAGTTAACAAACAACAAAATCCGGTTACTTTTTGAGCAGAAGGTACTTGTGCTCTATTCTTTTACATCCTGTACCTGGTGTTTATAACTCAAAGTGCCTCAAAATGAAATTCTATAAAAAATAAACAAGCACAGATAATTATTTAACAATTTGCCGTATTTTAAACTTATTTAATTACCATATAAAATCTGCACGCGGTGGCGTATGAGTAACATTTTTGGTTGCATCCAATATGCAATATGTAAAAAAAACTCAACTTCCTGTCGATTTATTAACTTGTTTTATTTGGTTTTCAATACTTTTACCACAGAGGCATTGACAAATTTGTACACGCAATGAAAAGTCAAATTAATTATTTTATTTTCATTTTATTACTATTTTGTAAAAGATTTTTTTTTTTATTTTTAATTATATTTGCGCGTGAAAATTCGCTTTTGGCATAATGTAAAAATATTTCATTTATAATTTATAGTTTAATCAAGACAACTAACATACATAAGTAATAAAAAATGATTATATATCATTTCCATTTCCATTTGCATTTGCATTTTAATTTTAATTTTTATTTTTGTTTTTATTATTGTTATATTATTTTATTTTATTTTATTTTATTTTATTTTGTTTTGTTTTAATTTTAATTTACAATTACAAATATTTTTCGCAATTTTATTGAATTAAAAATTTTGCTCACCAACGCGTGCTTAATTGTATATTTGTTTTCAATTTTTTATCTCAATTCAATTTTTTTTTATTTATTTTTTATAAAATTTATTTGTTGTGCATTTGATTATTTTATGTTTTATTGCGGTTTTTATATCCTGGCATATATCGATAATAAAATTAGCATATTAACACGCACACACACACACACACACACATGCATACGTATTATTGCATATGCTTATGCAGCTTTTAATGAAAACAATAATTTAAATTAAATGCACTTGCAAATGACAACAACTACAACAACAACAACTAGTATCTGTTTATGTGTATCTATGTGAATATTGTGGGTTGTGTGCATGTGTTGGGGTATATGATTATCATTATTCGGAGATTGAATATCTTTGCATTCATACGCACCTGATAATGCAAATTTTGTGCGATAAAATTTCTCAATTTATTTTTATTGCTTTGTTATTTATATGACTTGCATTTTGATGGTTTCAACTGTAAACAAATTGAATTTCGATAAATTAATTTAAATGTTGAAAAATTAAAATATAATTCAATTTTCATGCACAATTGAATTCTTTAGCAATAATTTTTTTTTTTTTAATTATTGTTAACTAATCGAATAAATAATTATTCAAAAGCATGACAAATATTATTTAAAAAATTTTTCTTTTTTTTTTTTATATGTATGCTATTAGATGAGATAATATTTTAGTATTTAGTAAATAATTTATTACTTTAATGATCCAAAAATGTTATCAGAGTACATCAGAGTACCGTGATCTTCAGGGTACATCAGAGTACCGTGATCTTCAGGGTACATCATAGTACTCTGATCATCAGGGTACATCATAGTACTCTGATCATCAGGATACATCATAGTACTCTGATCATCAGAGTACATCACAGTACTCAGATCATCAGAGTACATCATAGCACCCAGATCATCAGATTACATCATAGTACCCAGATCATCAGAGTACATCATAGTAACCAGATCATCAGAGTACATCAGAGTACCCTGATCATCAGAGTACATCATAGTACTCTGATCATCAGAGTACATCAGAGTACCCTGATTACGGTTATAGATTATAGTCGAAATATCAGTTAAAATAAAATCTTTTAAAAACAAAAACAAATAATTTTTTTAAAAGTATATTATTTAATTATTGACCAACTAGCCCGTAAAAAAACAAAATTACTATTTCAAAATTTTGTAATCGTAAAAAGATTATTCTATAATCATTCAACAAGTTTGTGAAATTGCTCTTAAGCAGCTGTTATGCTATTATATCAAAAATATAGCTGGAATAAGACACAAAATATGATTTCTCCATTCAAATGGATTACATTGCAATCAAAGTAGTTCTCTCACAATGTAGTATACTTATGTTGATATATTTAATACTCAGTGAGAACGTCTTTTCTTTCTCACTGAAACGGTACCTAAGAAATGTATACTCCCATATATGTCAATATCTTGTTTTTTGTTATGCTTTGGAACTATAGAAAACCCAAGAATACAAGTGAAGTAAGACGATTTGTTGCCATGTGCAATTATTATCGAAGGTTTATACAAGATTTTGCTGAAATAACTAGACCTCTCAATAACTTACTAAAGAAGACTCAAATATTCTGCTGGTCGGAAGACTGTGATAAAAAATTTTTTGAAAGTTTGAAAACAAAATTAACTTTACCACTAATCTTGAACAATCCAGATTATTCAAAAACATTTATATTAACGACAGTTGTCTCTAATTATGCATTAGGACTAGTTTCATCACAAGGAGAGATAGGGAGTGATAAACTGTTTTTTTTTTAAATTATTGATCACTTTATATATCCATCGTTTAAGTGGGTACCCTATTTCCCGACTCTATTGTTTGTCATCCTTTGACGCAATGACTGTTTCTATACTTAATCAGTTATGATACTTACATACTCGTACAACAACTGATACAGCTGATTTTTTTATATTGTTCTAAATCGCTTTCACATAATAATAATAAAGATATTATTTTTAATGATAGTACAATCAAAAAATACAATAATTAAAAAATAAAAAAAAATAACAAAATCTTTAAAAAAAAATAATGCCATTTATATAATCTGTCCAAAAAGTTAGAATTTTCCTGATATTTTGTAATTAGAGTGATATCATTTGGTATAACTAAAAAATAATTTCTTTCTTATTAGAGTTATTGATAATATTGGCAAAAAATTTTTATTCCGCCTTGCGATTAATTTGTATATATCAATTGATTTAAAAAATTATGGATTAAAAATTTGTAGAAATTGGAAAAGTCGATGACTTTTCAGTGTCCCATTGATAAAATCTTCATACTACACATCATAATAAATTATGAGATGTTTACTTTTGTTTCGAATTTTTCGAAAGGAATAAAAAAAAGTATTTTCTTTTTTTTATTAATCTTTATTCAATTTTTAATTTTTATTACACTTTTAACTTATTATTTATTTTCTTATATTAAACTTATTTTTCCACCTTCTATGATTAACACTCAGAGACAGACTGCTCGCTTACTGGCTTGCACTCGCCACTTATGTTAATCATTTTGTCTATATTGCATATTTGGTCATTTGCTTGTAAGTTTATTATTTGCAAAATAAGTCCAAAGAATTATTTTGCAATTTTGGTAAATTATTTAGAATTATTAAAGTTTATTGGCCCAAATAATTGTTTTGCAATTTTGGTAAATTAGTTAGGTTTTAAAGTTTATTGACCGAAAGAATTGTTTTGCAATTCTTTTATTGGCATGTGCCGGAAATGTAACAGACTTGTGGTCATATTATATTAAGGGGTTTTAATATAACAATGTTTCTCTATAAAAATGCTTTCAAGTTCATAGCGTTCATAGTAAGACCTATAAAATGAGACCAAACTTCAGAAAACATGCAAAAGTTAATTATAATTTATATAATTTTTATTTTAGATACTTTGTAATAGAGCATAATGTCTGTGAAATTGTAATATTATACGTTTCTATTGGTAACCTAATTTCTCTTTATTCATTTCAAATTAATTTTTTTTTATATATCTCTAGAGCCCTTCAATGTTTTTAATACTTCTGCACAGATTGTGTTACCGGACTATGAAATTGCCAATTAGTGACATTAATATAAATAAGTGATTATATTTATTAATTAATTTTTTTTATTATAATTGTATAGAAAATTATTGCAGCATTGCATATAAGCATTGATATCCCTGTTAGATAATTATATTTATTCAGCTCAACCTCGTTATGAGGTATGTGTCCTTAACAACTTTTTACTAAATATGTACTTTGTAATTATATCTAATTTATAATTTGAATTTACTGATCCGTTATATAAGTGACATATTTCAATATTTAATTCAATCTACTATATTGAATTACCTTTTCAAATGTTCAGTTTTTAAGCCAAATCATCGAAGCATTAAAAAGATACCTGCGCATTTCTGATTTCAAACTATAAAAATCAATGGAAATATGCATACAAAAAATTGCAGTAAAGTATAGATAAAGAAATCATTACAAATATTAATGAAAAAGCTTTCGTTTTTATACGAGGAAATTGTTTCAAACGGAAATTAAAATACATTTTCCAATTCATTTTTATTTATTATTATTTCACATACGCATAAAATTATTGATTTCAAAATGAATACGAGGTTATATTTGTATAAACATTAATATAATATAACATATATAGATACAATGTACACCCAGTGAACATTCATTCAGTATAAAATGAGGAAGTGATATATTATACATATAAAGTATTTCTATGTACTTTGAAGAGATACTTGTAATTGAAGAAAAAGGTAAAAATATTAAATATGAATACTTAATACTTTTGATTTTCTACATCGAAAATAACCTACAAACGGAGTTACTAAGAACTTACTAGCAAAACATATACTTAATGTGGAAAATAGGATTAAAAATACTAAATAGGATTAATAAAATTTTTAATAGTCATATTTGGTATTTTTGGTATGTTTATATTTTTTTTTTTTTTTTTTTTTGCAGTATGTGGAAAGCATCGATAGCCTCTTAGGAATGAAAGGAGAAGATTTCCACAGCAATGTGGAAACTTCATTCCAGTAATCATGGAAGAGAGGAATGAGAAAATAGATTTAATACCTAGTGAACTAGGCTCATCTAAATCAGAAAGCAAGGGCATGAACTAGGTAGAAAGGACGATATAGAAGGGGAAGGGGTTACGGCTAACTAGCGGGGGTTGAATCAACAGTATACTTTGTGACTAAGGTCACGAAAGCCGCGGTTATATAAGGGGATAGTGGAGAGGTTATGGTCCACTTCATCGAAGTAGTGTGTTAGGTATTGGGGGGGCTTATATCGCAATGCTAGAACAAGGTCTTCTGAAAGAGTGATAGGAGTAGAGACGTCGGGGGGAAGGTCATGGAGCCGGGTGAGATACCTACGGGCGTAATTATTGAATTGCCGAGGAGGAACTACATTTTGGAATTTCCTTTAGAAACTACTCTTCTCTTTCGGTTTAGTTAAGATATCTTTCGCATAGCAAAAAATCTCGATCT
>NC_051847.1:203792982-203811440 GCF_002237135.1 Teleopsis dalmanni | reverse complement strand
ACTCAGCAATAATAAATTAATTAGAAATTAAGTTTTTATATTTTGATTAATTACTTATCATCATTTAGATGGTTCGAAAAGATTACCTTGACAAGACATTCGCTTGCTCGATAATTAATATTATATTTGATCATCAGAGGATACAGAAATTCTTATATTCTTCTCATACCATGTACTGATAATAATATGGATAGTCAATAAAAATAGTCAATTAATGATGACTATCCATCAGTATATGGAATTAAACAATACTGACAAAAGATGTAACCTCAACTTATTTGAATTAGAAATAGAAATACAGAATTAGAAATAGTTTTGCACAAAACAAAAAAAGAAATCAGTTAGTCACCATTCCTAACGCCATAGAAATGGAGAGAAGTTAAATAGGGAAAATATTTGAATAAATAAATACTGCTAACATCATTTAAAATAACCTCATATAAGCAAACATTCCAGACATCCCAATTCAGAGAGACACTTTTCTGCCTACAAGGATATGCAGAAGTTGGTAAAGTAATAAGAGGTTATTTTTTAACTCATATTGTATAAAGCATTTCTCATATTAGACAATATTAGGCTAAATATCTGACGAATCATCATTACTTGAGCTCGGACTAAACAACATTAATCTGTTTAAAATGACGTGGTATCTTATAGAAAAAAACTGTTTACATTCTCCGTAACTGTCCGGTTTTTAACAGAAGACCGTTAAGGGGCAGAAATTTCACGTTAGCAAATTCTTAAGAAAGAACATTCTGAACTTTATCAAAGGTATTTTATGTTCTGTATAATTTGGTTGCTAGACACAAAAGATCTGCCATAGTTCCAGCGCTATTTTTCAGTAAGAGTTCAAAAACGTTACTTCTACTTTTATTTAATCATTAATGAAGATTCTTCAGCCATGATATTGTTCGTCAACGAGGACCACGTATTGTTTCAGTTCCAGTTTCAATGACTTACTTATGTAGACCATATTTTTCTTAGTGCCTTAAGATATGGCTGAAGTATTCAAAATTTTTTTTCGTATAATGAATAATTTTAGTTTTGAGTTCATGGCCCCGTACAAAAATATAGTCTAAGATACACCTATGACAGTCAACTTCTTGAAACTAGAATTTTCTATTTTCTTTATAATAATTCTGCAGATGAGCATTTAAATAATATATCAACTATTACTATGTATATATGTAAAATGTTTATTGATGTTTGTGATTCCATTGAGAAATTATTAACTAACACAAAGTGCTTTCAGTTTATTTTATTAAATGTCATTTTTACTTTCAACCTTAGTTTGTTAAATCCCGAAAATATGATGGAAAATATGAGATCGAAGACAGAGAGCTGGCAAACGATAGAGTCATATATGGTTCAAGTCCTCATAGCGAATAAATTAGACCCAGAAAAGAGAACCAGAAGCTAGGCTAATAAATAGTGCAGATATCAAGAAAAAGGTAGTTAAAAAGTGGAAGTCTAGACGCAGATCGAAAATCACAAGAGCATGGCTTGAAATGCCATCATAAAAGAGACCTTGTTCGAAGTAAGGCGGAAGTGATTCCGAGGGGGAATAGGTCGAATAGGGGGTGTTTTAGTTCGCATACTACATATTAATGTTGGAAAGTCGGGCACCATTCCGACGACGGTGGGTTTGATGGTGCATAAAGCATTCTACCTCCTCACCATAAAAAAAATTAAGATTATAGTTTGTTTATTCTAGGACTGTGAACCGGTGTGGAGGCGGAACCGCTGCCGTTTTGATTGAAATGAATTACTAATTGATTCATTAGTTTTACAAATTTATCTTATGAATTTAAATTTTTAACTTATTTTTTGAACAAAACTAATGCTGCTGAGTGCTGGAGAATTAAACTGAATTACTGTGGAAATTTTTGTGGTTTGTTATGAGACTGACTGGACATCTTTTAGTGAGTTTGAAGTTGATGGCAGTTGGTATGTGAAGCATATTTGGGTAAAGTTGGTGATGTTTAAAGAAACTAATTTAATGTGTAGGGATTTAAGAATTAAAAATCAAAAGTCAAATGAAAATATTCAATTAAATAAGCATCCTATAACATGCTAATCTGGTTCAGTGATTGAAATTTTATGGTTAAATAATGCGTAATTAATAGCGATTTCTTATTATTTATATTTTGAATGAATTTCTAATAAATACTCATAACTACAAATTGCTTTATTTTTATTTAAAACACGTTTCCTACAATTATTTTCCATCTATATGTTAAGACTAATGAAACCGCTCATTAACAAATGCATAAAAAATTTATTTCAGTAATTTTCGACACTTTTTTATTGGAATAAAAATTCTATTTAAAACGAAAAAGTCAAAAGATCAAAAAACATTTAATCTCTCAATGTTAAAAATAAAATTAAATATACGAGTACATATAATTTAAAGCATATGCTCGACATGAAATGCTAGCACACATATGTCACACATGACACTGTGAAATGAAGTTGTGATCTGGAGGAAAGACCTTCTCAAACGCAATGATACATTACAGTGGAAGTCAACTTGCAGCTCATTATCGCGTGTGCCAGAATAATAAGGACTCAGCGCTGTGTGATGCACGTAGCATCAAAGTTCCTTCATCGATAATAAAAAAATTCAAATTGTGCATTTTTCGTTAATCGCTATGACGACTATTTGATTCCAAAGAAGCAGTCATTTGGGCTTAAGTTTTAAGAAGAACGTGTCACTGGAGTGAAGGCTTTTTTCATCTGCAATCTCAATCTCAATCGGGAAGCAGATTTACTGCGAGCAACATACAGCAAAAATGGAAATTTATTCGTGAACTGTTGAATGTGAGGGAAAAAACACAATTTCTGGTATTAACGAATATGAAAATTTTAAAATACAAATTCATTACAGAATTTTTGGAATCAAGTTGGCTTCCTACGTTGTGGCAGTCACAGAAAACAGGGATTTATTTTGTCAGCTTTAACACTTTCAGCAGGAATGGTAGCATTAAGGCTTGCATGCAGTCAGCGGAAGTGCAAGTCATTTAAGTGCAATGTACAAATATTTTTATAAATATATATATATATATATATGTATATATGAGAAATATGTATATCAAATTCATAAGAACTGAATTTTAGTTTCATTAAACCCTACTTGGTCAGAGTCAACTTTAACTTACTCTCGATAAAGAGATTGAAATTGTAGGCTTATTTGAATATTTGCAATGCAGCAAAAATTTTTAAAAATTATTTTTAAAAATTTTCTCTTACTCTTGAAAAATATTTGCAAATTTAAAATGAATAGAATTTTAGAGTAAAAATGGTATAATTTTTTACTTGCCAACAGGAGCACTTCAGCATATTTGCACTTCACTTGAATATTTGGAAAATGTGCAAGTGAAGCTCTCCTTTGCTCAGCGTTTCACAACAGTTTTTTTCCGACAACGAAAATATTTGCTACATTGTTTATATTTTAGTTTATATATATACATGTGTACATATGTACATGTTTATATTTTGTAAATAAGATTTTCTCTGTGTTAAATCTATCTGAAATAGTACATTTTTACGTTAAGTACATAAACAAAAAATTTCATTTCGTTCTCTGGTCCTTGTTGTCGCTCCCAGGGTTGTTATTTTAGCTCTTGAAAGTAAAATTTGTGCAAGTGTGTCAGTGTCAAAATTGACAGTTGATAGTTTGTTACAAACATAATAAATCACTCCGAACCCACCAAGAAGTACAACTAAACTGGAAATCTTTTGTGTTCAACAAGAAAATTGATATTTTACTCGGTTAATGTGTTTATAAAGGGCGGCACTTAATTTTATGCATAGAGAGTTTTCTTTCACTTTATTTACGAGTATTTTTGTTTTTTTTTCTTACTTCTTCACAATAGACTAGTAGTGTCCATGGTTTCAAGGACAAAAGCCTTGAACTTCAATTCTAAATATGCACAGTGAAAAACATTTACTGACATTCTTGGCGCAACATTCCGTGTAGCACCTAAGCCCATCTTAGAAAAGCCTCCCATTCTTCTCTGCTCTTTGCTTTTTCTTTTCAGTTTCTTAAATTCAATTCCTTTAGATCATACTGGACACTGTTTCTACATCGTTTTTTCTGCCTTTCTCTTCTTTTGTTACTTCTGATATCATACTCGAATATCTTATGTTGGACTCTTGTTTCTAGCATTCTTATAACGTATCCTAGCCACCTCGGATAGAACAACTTTAATGACGTTGGCTTTGCCGTGGAAACAGAAACGGCTATAGCTAGCTAACGTCTTGTGATGAATCAGAATAGTAGAAATCCACGAGTGTAAATGCAGTATATCGTTTGGATCTGTCTGTGTATAGCATAATCTAATATGTGCGACAGAAATGTATTTTATCAAATTTTTTTTAATGGTTTTAGGTGGATTTGTAATCTGATTCTCTAATAACAACTGATTACAGTTCTAGAACTAGCGTTTTAAAAAGATGATAAAAGTTTTTCATTTTTACGAGAAACGTATTAGCTGTCTTCAGTAAGCGTTTTCGATTATTCATAACGTATAAACTTTTGTATATAATATATACAGTATGTTATATACTTATGTACATACGCATTTTTCTCCAAAATCCCCTCCTTAAATTGCAAAGGAAAGGGTTTTACAATTGTTTCTTAAAAAAAATTCTTCCTTCAAATAGATGAGAAGAGGAATTTTGCGCAAGATGTGTAAAGTAAAAATATCTTAAAGTAATATATCTTCAAAAACTAATTTTTCTGTCCAGAACTGTTAAACCAAATCACTTTACTTTCAGATATCCAAATATAATGGAGAAAATGAATATGCAGAAACCTCAAACTAATCTTAAACCGCTGAAAAATCTATAACCCTTGACACTGACTCACTCGAAAAACAAGATTAAAGAAAATAAATTTTTTTACTATATATAATATTGTTGTTATTATTGTTTGTTTATTTTAAATTTTGAATTTAGATCATTTTATTGAGACAGATTTCTTGTTTTTTACTCCGAATCTGTTGGTGTTATTCAAATACTGAATATGGCAGAGGTTGAAATTGAGCCTTACCCCTATAACCGGGATTAGTATAGAACTTGTACTTGATAGTATGTATTAAC
This sequence comes from Teleopsis dalmanni, assembly GCF_002237135.1. NCBI lineage: Eukaryota > Metazoa > Arthropoda > Insecta > Diptera > Diopsidae > Teleopsis > Teleopsis dalmanni. The sequence goes on along the minus strand of NC_051847.1, from coordinate 203,806,337 downwards.
TTAAATTTTCCAGTAGCTGCATTTCTATTCTGGTTGCGGTCCACAACGACTTTAATTAAATCTCTCAAAACATTTGGACATATACACGCTGTTACCTCAGTAGAGGAAGATAAATCAGGATTGGAATTGATTTCCAGTAAAATCGTATTAAGTTTCTCATCTAACATAAAATCGCAGCCAAATAGTTCGAACTCATTTTTAACAACATACAAGCCCATCAAACTAACCTCAACTACCGCTTTCAAGTTTCTTTCAATGGCGCGCACAATTTTAGTCTCCCAAATTTTTTTCTCTTCATAGTTTTGGTCCAGATATAATTTGAACTCTTTTAAAGACCACATATTATGAGAAGGCAAATTTTTGTTGCGATTCACTTGATTTTGACAATATCTTTGAATGGCATTATTAGTGAGATGTATCGACTTGTCAAAATCTTTTAGCTGAAATTCTCTGGAACTAAAACGAAGATAGCAGTCGTCATATAACCAAATGCAAATCTTATCCTCAGTTATGGTTTGCAACATGTACACCCGCATATCGAACTTGGTTTTATATATTAACATTGGACGTTCTGTAAAATTTTTAGAAATTAACAAGCATATATATGTAAAGAATAATAGTTTACTGTACAAGGCTTTGTATAACTTACCAATATACTTCTGAACAATAAAATACTGATGACTATGCCTATAGGCATATCGTAATATATCTTGAAGATTGTTTTTAATAACGATACCGTATCCTCGGCATTTGTAACTTGGTTTCATTATCCAAATATTATAGCAGCCATCCCACTCAAAATTTTCATTTAATGCTTCTAGTTTTTCTAGTATGAACTTTCCTTTTTCAACAGCAAGAGCAAGATCTTTTTCAAACATCTTTAGTTTTTCCTCATTATGCAAGAAATTTATAGCATTTTTCATGAAAGCTTCCCATTCTTTTACATTTGGTTCCCCAGCTCTTCTAGGAATGTATTTTTTTTCTTCATAACCATTCTTCAAGTAGTGCTCCAAACGAGTTAAAGCGAAACTGATAATATTAGATGGTATCGTCCCTAAGCTATTATCTATTATAGCATCTGCATTAGAATGATTTAAGCATATGCAACGAATAACACAATGGCATAAGGTTCGCCTATATTCTTGTGTGAATGGATAATTAACAGGTGAGTAACCATTTAAGTTAAAACAACGTGGATGACTAATAACGCACTTTTCATCCTTTTGTTTAGATTTTGCAATCTTAACACAGCCTAATAATCCGTTTTTAGTAGTGAAGTCTACATCATCTCGACGGTGAGTACGATTCCTAAATGGATAACTGTGCGCAGCAAACTCATTGTACGAGTTTCCTTGCCAAACAAAGTTGGCTGGGTATTCTCTTAACGCTTTAGTCATGGCCATTGTATTATAGTTATTTCCCTGGTTACTCACCATTGGATTGAATGATAGCTGCAACAATTCTTGGTATCTGCTTGGCGCCAATTTCTCTATCCAGTTACGCTTTTCCAATTCCTCTCGTATAATGTTACAGTTATACGCCATGGTGTAGACACGTTTGTTAAAAATTGCCTCCTTCACCTTCATATTAAGAGAGCAAGAAAGCATTTCTATGCTTCTACTTAATATCGGTAATACCTCTAAAGGCTTACGAACATGACCTAGACTCTCAACGCTTGGAGATGTAACGACTGTGTAATCTTTAGCCGAGTTTTTGTAATGGGTGGCCATAAATGGAATTTTATATAATTTATTCTGTGCAGAGTAATTAGCCATTGTCATTTTAATAGCTTTGTGAAAAGAGGGTGTGCGGGGGATGGTGCTACGATATATTTCATTTAATGATCTTCCACTATATCTTTCTGCAGATACATTTTTCACTGTTTGGTTCTTCACTTTACCGTTATCTATGAAATAATAACCTATTTCGGCTTTCTTGACTTCGTTTGTGCTAGGTACTGTTCTATACATGGGATATTCGCGATTTAATCTCGAGCCATCTGCGTTTTGTGCTGTATCAGTTTTGTTTCCATACCTCTTCGGAGTCGCCATATTTCCTTAACAATTTGGTCCTTTTAATTGAATGTAACCATAGAATTAGAAAATCTGTCTCAACAATCTAATTCCTGAGAATAATTTAAGGAAAAGGAGTGCCGAAATGTGTGGAACTAATAGCCGAAATTTTTGTATGTACTGAATATTTTTAGAAATAAAATGATATTCTAAAAAAAATTTTGAAAAAAATCTAAGCTTGCTAAGCAGCAAAAAAAATACATTATATAACTTTAAAAAAATGAGTCAAGTAGAATCGCTTTGGTTTCTGGTTTAGCTAGAATGCCAATATCTCAAGTAGTGAAAAAATAACGCTTTAATAATAATTCATATAAATCCCCCTCTTAATTTTTTTAAATATAGACTAATAGCTGCTCCTAGTTGATAATAGGTAAAAGTTATTACCGCCGACATAATACGAAAATATTTCTTAGTTTTAAGTAAAGTAGTAAATAGGTATAAAATTTGGGATTACAGAGTGCATTTACTGCTCTTGCCGTCTTTTTATCCATCTTAATATTTTCAACCTAAAACAATACACAAAGCAAAATTACCTGATATGTTAAAAAGTTTGATACTCATAAACATACCGATGATCCCACAGGCCTACAGGGTTATTGTACTACCATGTTAGTAAAAAACTCAGGGGTTAAAACCACTTTGAACCTTTGACAAAGCCAATAATGTTATTCGGAGAGAGGACCAGAAGTTCGCCAAGATCTTTCTAAAAGAATGCCCTTAAAGTATTAAGGTGGCGCCACGTATGTGCTGGAGAGAAAAAAAACCGTTGGGAGGCACTTTCATCGTACTCACCATAACTGCGGCAGATATGGTTAAGAGGAAGATTTAGTTTCCTAGCATGGTTACCTAAAATACAATGACCTGTAAGTAAACGTACTACAAGACTGATATCTCTACCGGTCATCTCAGTGAGAGAGTTTCAATCATCTCTAAATATATAAAGGTTTGAGCATCTAAACTAATCAGTAAAATAGTTCATCATTTCAACTGTTCATTAGCTCCACTTAGAAGTATGAGGAGGATTTGTCGATATCCGTTCTATAATATTTTAAAATAAAAAAGTGTCATTATAAGATTTAACTTAAGTTAACTTAAGCCAAGTCTATATGCCTCAGTCTTACTTGTTCTTTTTGTATACAATTGGATTTTTGTTGGCTTCTATGCCAATTTCATTCTGTTTTAAGTCATGGAAGCAAAAACATCGTCATAGCAACTCCAAGAAAAGCGACTTCACGTCGGGTCAGGAATCATGTTTAACATCTGCTGTAATAATCTGCTTTGTAAAGGAATATAGATTGCTAAGTTTTTCCTATGGGGATGTGATCCCCATATGTATCAAGGCATATATAGAGGAAGGAGAACAGTACGTCGCTTCGGAGAATTCGCGCCAGGAATCTTGTGTAATACCCGCTTAAGCAAATCTATATTGTAAAGGAATGTAGATTATTAAGTTTTTTCCTGTGTATCAAATCAAGGTATACCTAGACGAAGGAGAACAGGACATCGCGCCGGGAAACTCCGCTTTAACAATCTCTATTGTAAGTATTTCCTATGTAAATCAAATCAATGTATATCTAAAGGAAGGGGTACAGGTGCTGCTTTCAACTCTATAAAATTACGATCCACTACTATTTACTACTACTTTGCATTACTACCCCTACTACCTAACTCTGGATATTTCCTGACATTTAATACTAGGCATTAGCGCAGTTATACCATGCTATACCAACAGAAGTCATAGTGTTAGCAGTACTAATATCGGCAGCCGTTAATAAAATGAAACAGAAGATGGGGATGAGGATGAGGATGAGGAACTCGTAGAATAAAGACAAAAGTGTTTGTAAAATGAAAAAAAATTGTTTTTCTGATTCATATATTTTCCATCATCATAATTTCGAGAAAGATTAGGATATCTTGTTCGATATTACTTGTTAATTAATTATTCATGTTGTAGATGCAAGACCCAAAAATTCTCTTATAGTTTTATGTATTGAAATAAATAAAAGTTTTCTAATTATTCTTATTAATACTCTATCTTTCTAAGAAGAAAATGAAAAGAAAAATCTCCTCTTGAAACTATACAAAGTAATAACAAAAATACTAAGAAGTTTTGGCAAAAAAGTTAGTTTGAAAATCGATAATCGCAAGAGTTTTCCGAAGCGGATATCTATTTTTATCAGCTCAATATTGATTAGACAAAAAAAAAAAAATTAGTATAAAATAAAAAAAAGGATATTCATGGAAGAAGAAGATTGACAGTACGAAAATACAGCAATTTTGTGATTGCAAGTAAGTTTTATAGATTCGTAATTCCTTAAGGAGTAGCATAAGCCAAAAAAAAGAAGGATAAAAAGTATATATGTATGTATGTATGCGTATGTAAGTATATAAGTATGTAAGCAAATAAAAGCGAAACAATATAAAAAGTTCGCTTTATGCTCAGACTAAATCGTAAAATAAACAAAAGTGGTCAGAAAGTTTTGCGACCCAAAATTTTCGCTAACGACCGAAAGTGTTGCAGTTTTACTTTAGTACCGAGATACCCAGTTGAAATGGTTGACGATGGTTTATATTGTTGTTGTCCTGATTGTTGCATTGTTGTTTCTGTTATATTTGTTGTTGCTGATTGTTGTTGATTGTTTCAGTTGTTGTTTCTGCTTACAAGATTGCCTTCGGTGTTGCAAAAAGTTTCCATTTGTTTATTTTCCAAGCAAAATTTCTTACATTTCGTCCTTTTGACTTCGTTTTTAATTGCACACTGGAGTTTGTTCATAAATTATTTACTATAAACACACATTTTTTTTTCTTCCAGTTTACAATTAAGATTGTTCTTATATTCCTGAAAAATATTGAAATTGAATAATTTTTAAACGAAAAGTCGAATGCATCTTCCTCTGAAGTTTGCGAGTAGTTATATAGTCTTCCTTGAAACGAAATACAATCATTTAATTAGTTAAAAGCGGAATAAACGTTTTAAGATTCGTATTGTAGAACTTTTACGCTTAAATAAAATTATGAGTTTAAAATATAATATTACAGAGGTGGTAAGAGTACTAAATTTCATGTATTATAGTATTTTTTGTTGAAAAAAATAAATTTATATAAGAAAAAAATACAGTTATGTCGCTCTCCCTTCACTTTCAAATATGACGAATATTTATTATAAGGTCTAAGAGGTGATAAATTACACACACACACACACACACATATTATAGCTATAACAACGACCTTCAACTGGCATTTAAAATTTATAATTCTCATTTACTTTTCACTACAATAATTAAAAAAATATTATTGTAATACGAATGAATGATTGATTCTAATTTTAATATTATAAATTATCTGTTTCGTGTAAGTCCCACACCGCAAGGGCAATATACTTTTTCCAAGCTCTGTTTTATTTTCAGTTTGAATTTTATTAGTAAATTTTTCATTAAACTAAGGTCTACGTGTTCTCATGTAGACATTTTTTTTGTAAAATAATTTATGTTTTTATCTGCTATTGTCTCAAGCGAGATAGTTTGGTAACCGAATGACCAGGTGATCAACCATATGAAAATACTCGGTACTACTAACTGATGACAGTCACGGTTGCCACTTGAAAATTTTTTTCTGTACCAAAATTGGTTTAAAAAGGTACCATTTCTATAAAAAAAGGTCCAAAATTTTTTTGGACATTGTTGTTTTCTCGTTCTGTGTTTTTTATAGTGTTATAAATGAACAAAATATAAAATAGTGCAAAGTTGCATTTAGAAAAAAAATTAATTGGAAATATCCACAATAAAATTGGGTCGTCAAAAATGTACCAGTTTTTTAAAATGAGTACCAAACGAAAAAAAAAAAAAAAAAAGTACCAATTTTGGTACTAAAGTACCATAAGTGGCAACCGTGATGACAGTATGCCACCACGGTTGCCACTTATGGTACTTTAGTACCAAAATTGGTACTTTTTTTTCCGTTTGGTACTTTGGTACTCATGTTCAAAAAATGGTACATTTTCTGCGACCCAACTTTATTATGGATATTGTATTGTTTTATACTTTTTGTACATTTTATATAAATTGTATTTTCTTATAAAAAGACAATAGAAAAATTTTGGACCTTTTTTTACAGAAATGGTACCTTTTTAAACCAATTTTGGTACAGAAAAAAATTTTCAAGTGGCAACCGTGTATGCCACTAATCGGACTGAGTGGACAACAAGCCACTGAACGGGTAGGCTGAATAGCGAGCTACTATTCGGGCTAACTGGACAGCAAGCTACTGACCGGGCTGCCTGGTGGACGCTACTGTGCACTGTCAAGGACGACTCATGTCTGTTATGCCCAACTAATTTTGCATTCCACTAATAATTTCTTATTATATTTACTCATTAAAAAATAAGTTTTTTTATTAAGAATATGCCATTGGTTAGTAATTTAGTTGTATAATTAACATTTTTCATGTTTTATTATTTTACCGATTATTTAATTTTTTATAAGACATGTAATTTTTTTATAATACCAACATATTTTCTAATCAATAAAGGTGTTATTTTTTTTATTAGGATAATGTCATCACTATATGTAATATAATGTTTTATAATTGAAATACTCTGCCTACATATTTGTTCGACAAGCTATTAAAGTTTTGCTTAGACATATCCAACTAAACTACTCCACTTAATTTGTATCTAAGGTGGCCATAGCCACGTACATGTGATTTTCCAACCAAGCACTTGAAATCTTCAACAATTTTATTTACCCAGCAGCAAATTGTGCATCAAATGAGGGCCGTACGTGATTCGCATTTTAATTAAGAAAATCATTAACATAGCAGACGACGAAATGTCAAAAGTTTTCACGGTTGTCATAACAAAGAAGAAGTAAAAAAAATAAACATACTGAAAATGTATCTGTGTATCTAAACACAGATACAAATGTATCTGCGCTCACAAGCACACATAGAATATATCTAAGAGGTAGAGTTTGTTCGAAATTGGGTCCATCTTATTTGAATTAAATTTGTATCAAATCAAAGTGACAAAATTTATCACGCACGTTCGATACCCAAAACAATTTGGACGCAAGAAAAAATATACGAAATCAATGATGATGACAGCTATTATTTCCTCAGCCAACTGCGAGTGCAGACGTGCACCTTATATGGCTTATTTGATAGGCCATCAATATTGATAAGCGATAACGTCACTGCCTAAACACCTTAATTAACTTCACATCTTTTGTGTTGAGATGTACATGTTCCTGCGTTAAATAGCCGATGTCCTTTGTTTGCTTTTTACCTGTTGTGGTGGAAAAAAGTATCTCTGAAATACATGATATACTGCGACCTTTGTTAGCGACACAAGACGTGTTAATTTTGTTTATATAGTTTTCATTGTACCCTAGCAGGTAGGTATCAGTTACCAACTACATCCGAACTCATGTATCTCATGCTCTGCACAATTACGTGGGAAATGTAAATGAAATATCTTTGAAGTCCACATATTCCATGCGGGTGTTTTTAGCTTAACATTTTTGTGTTATTCTTCTTTCACATTTTTAGTTATTTGATATTTTTATCATAGAAAAATTGAAGTATTTTTAGATTTTAGAGGAAAAACGAATCAGCTCAGGATTTTACGCTGATCCTGCGCATGCTCAACACATGTTTTCGATTGCGCAGGATCATCTTTGGTGCATTTTGAAGTGCATTTTTCTCAAAAATATCATTTTGTTCAAAAATAATTTGTCTGGACATAGAGAAGAGTATTGGAAACAAATTAAAATTCCATAAATAATTTTTATATATGAATTTGTTTTGATCCTTGGTGAATTGTTTTCTTTAAATGTGGTAAAGTCAACATTTTAGACGGCTTTAAATAGAATTATCTGTTATTTTAGATAAGTGTGTGGTTTACTGTTAATAAGATTACAGCAATCTTATAACACTAATTGACATTTTCACTAAGAAACCTGAGAGACTGAAAAAACTTTAGATACATCTGGATCGTCTAAGTCATAATCTGTCTTAAATCGTAATCCATTATGATTTTAAAAAACTGCTAGTTAAGAAAATATTAAAAACACCTTAAACGTATAAATTATAACACCGCTAGTTAGGAAAGATTTAATGTATTTTATTCGGAATACAAATTGGTATATTTTTTTTTAATATATTCTTTTTTTATGTGCTGCAGAGATAAAAAACTCATAGATTCTCTACAGATGCCATAATGCCATTCACTCTTATCACCGAGTTTGAAATATCGTGTATATTTCGTTTTCAAAAATTCTTTTAAACATCAATACTTAGTTGATGCCAAGCAACCCATTCGATCCAATTCAAGCAAACTCTATAAAATAAAAAAAGGACACTTTGTAGGGACCGATCAAAAACTAACTGACAGCAAAGTTTCTACAACAATGATCTTTCCAGTTTTAATAATCTTGCAAAATGTAACATCTGTTTGGGTATTTAGACTAACAGACTATTTTATTAATATCAGACTATTATCATCAATACTGTTTACTGATTATCTGGTGAAATACTGAAAATTCGTAAATTGATTAACATGTCTCTGAATACTGAACACATCGTAGTATATCTTTTCGAGGAAGGAAATATTGATTTTAGGAAATCTCCTAAAAAGCAAAACTATTTCCATTGGGTTTAAAATTATGACAGTTGGAATTAAAGGAAATTAAAAACTGTCACTACCACATCTTCAGCCAACCTTAATCTCATCAACTTACCAATCCCAATTCCTTACTTTTTAGTCTAAGTGATGTAAATTGTTTTTTCTCCAATTAGTGATGAAAGGATATTACTTCAATATTATCAAGAATGGCTGCAGGCTCCTCGGAGAGGTATGCAGATCTGAGGTCAATTATTACTTAGTCTGATGAAGTGATAAACAATAATCCAATCAAGGCATAAAGAGGAGTTTTAAAAATACCTCGAGTTAAGAAAGAGTAAAAGTGCTCAAGTGCACTGGCTCGAACATAATAATTATCCAACACAGCAGATGTAATACATTTATTGTATTAAATATATAATTTAATTTTAATTTATGTACTTTTTTATTTATTTACTTTCTATCACTTGGTGATAGAATTTTGTCACTCTATGAATTGGATATTAGATTAACCTAAAGTAACAGATTAAATATATCTATTATATTAAATATTTAATTTTATTTTTATGTACACACTTTTTTTATATATTTATTTTAAATTTATATATAAAATTAAATTTTTTCAAATCTTCTTCCAAATCTCTAGCATGCAAGATACTTATTTCTACCATGCTACATATTGTGTACGCCCAGTATTCTAATTGGGAACAGTTTCACGCTGCTCTTTGAGAACAAACATATCAAACAAAACATATCATTTACGCTCTCAAAGTCTGAACATAAAACAACAAACACATGTTGTGTTTTGGAGATAACAATTTTTGTAATCTCTAAAAATAAAATTCTGTTCTCAAGCAAAGCCTGCGCAGTAGCTTATGATAAAACAAAAAAATATAAAAACAAAAAGAGGAATCAAGAGGAATGTGTTACGGTATTTCTTATAAGAAAATTTAAAACTGCATGTTGCAAACCAAAAACTCTTCTCAATGCTGGAGTTTAGATTCAGTAAATCGCATAAAAATAAACTGTTATATTATTTTATAAATATAGAACTATTTAAAACTTTTATTAAAATAAAAAAAATGTTTTAAAAAAATATATGAATTTATACTGCAACTGGTTTCAAATGTTCACAACTTGCACTCACACGAGTGTTCGTCTTGAAACTGTGTGCTCTGCGACGTAAACAAAAACAAGAAGCAGAGAAATTGTTGCTGTCTCTCAAACATTTTATGTTTCATGGCTTTCAGTTTGTTCAGTTTGTCAACTTGACGTGACGGTGGTGTTGGTCTATCGGATTTTTCAACAGTTTCGTATGAGACTTCGTTGGTGTCGTGTGTGTAAAACGTTTTTAGCGGACGTGAAGTGAATTCAAAACGTAAGCCGACTTCCAAACAGAAACGTGCAAGGTTTACCTTACCATTCGTTGCAATTTTTGGCAATAAAATTGTGGAAAACCTTACTTAAAGAAAATAAATATTTATAATTAATATTAGCATATTGTGCAACAGTAAAACACAAAAGAAGTCATATTTAAAACGTTACAAAATCAAGAAAAAAAACAACTGGAATTATAAGTGAAACTTCGCAATTGGCGCACTAAAAGAAAACCAAAGCTCCACAAAAAAGTTAAATTATTTTTTAATTTTAGTTTAACAAGCATTTAAGGCATTTTAAACATTTTATGTGTTTTGTATTTTATGTTTACTTTTTATAAGTTTCGTTTCGTTTCGTTTGCTTAAAATTGGAAGCTACCAAAACAAAAGATATAAAAAAATATATTACGAGTATAAGCTTCAAGTGTGAGTCGCGTACGTGATCACAATTTCAAATACGAAAAAAAAAATAAAAAAAATTATGGAAAAGATTTAAAAAAGTTATCAAACAGAATTTCAAATAATAAAATAAAGTAAGTTTTACACAAATCATTTTCTATGTTTTATTTTATAACATTTGATGTTTGTTTTTTTTTATTAAAATTAATATATAAAATTTATTATTAGTGACTACCGACTTAATTCTGTAAATTTAACGAGGTTAGGTTTTTAGCGCACAATTAAAATCTAAAACTTATTACTAATCCCACCATTATTTCCCCACGTTCGCATACGACGTCACACATGACTGCAGCAATCACAGTTATTTAACGTGTTTTCCCGCGCTTAAGCAACAACAACAATACGATACCACAAACAAACAGCAACGACATCAGTAACAACTACAACAACAACAACAACAACTGAAACATAAATTATTTGCATGTAAAACTTTTACATTCTTTGCAAAGCAAGAAATAAAATAAAACCAAATAAATCAAAAACAAAACAAAACAAAACAAAAGACAAAAGCAATGTGTGCACTTAAACTTGCTGCGGAGTGTGTAGTACTTTTGTGTAATTGCTTTATTAAAGCAAGCTTAAGTACAAAAACTTACATTTTTATGACATTTATCATTTGCACACTTGTCTTTATTACAGAAAACAGAAACAAAAGTAAATAAAAACACAGTTCTACACACATACACACATGCGACAAACAAATATTATTGAAACCAGTTTTTGCTCAATTTTGCATATTTTGTTTCTTAACATATTTATTTTTTTCTATTAAAATTATATTTTTCTACTAAAATTATTTTTTTCTACTAAAATTATTTATAATTTATTTATTTTACACTTTGGGCAGTTGTTGTTGCTGTTTCTAGCATATCTACGATTATTGAAAAAATATTGTAAATGTATTTTTTTTCGCTTCATATGTGTTTTGCAAATTTTTATTAATTTCCTTGTGTCATTTGCCTGTTGCTTCTTCATGATTATTGTTATTATTATTCCGTTTTTCGCAGCAGAAAGAAAAAAATTAATTTTGCTACTGCGCATTGTTTGCATGTTTGTTTGTTTTTAAAAGTCAGAGCCACCAATTTTTTGATAAGAAATAATCACTATCGCATCCCACCGAATAATAACAACAAAAACAACAAAAAGAACAAAAATATTAATTATTAAAATGTCAGTAAATTATTTTTGCGGTTTGATGAATTTCTTTCTCGATTTCTTTCTCCTCTGATTTTTCTCTATTGCTGCACGTAGGAAAGATTATTGATAATTTCCTTGTTAATGTTTGTATTTTCCGTAATTTTGCACAAATACAATATGTAATTAATTAATTTTTTTTTAATTAATTATTACTTCCAAGTAAATATAGCAATGGGTTTTTTGTGACATTTTAATCTCAAGGAGATTGCAAAAAAAAAAAACGTTCCCAAAATGTTTTCATCTCTTATCAAATAAAAAAAAGAATATCCAAATAAACAACCGGAAATAACAAAAAATATAATAACAATTATTAATTGAAATGTAAACAAAATTTTAATATGGGCATTTCTAGAAAAAATCGAAAAAATCTAGCACATAAAAGAATTAAACTCTTATCTATGCAAAAAATTTTACTACTCCATGCTATGGTCGTGTGCGAGTTTGAGTAAATTGAGGTAAAGTAAATTGAAATTTTCAGGGGTTTTTTGCACTGCATTTATGTAAATATTTATTTATTTATTTATTGCACTTATTTATTATTTTTGGTTAAAAGTTTTCAAATTTATTTGTTAAGCATCTTATAAAATTTTCACAATGGTTCACAGTAATTTAACTGATTTTTATCTAATTTACCCTACTCGAAATTCTGGTAAATACCAATATTCGCTGCCATACCGACATAATTTACTATTTTCCTCAATTTATCATCATTTTACTCGAACTCGCACACGGCCTACATAACATACGCAAAGAACATTTTACTTAAGTAAGGTATGCATATCAATAATACTCTTTAGTCTAAGTCTCAGCATCTAGCAATATTTGACACAATGCCACTCTAATGTCATTTTAATTTAAAGACTTGAATCCCCTATGAAGTCATCGTAATGACTGAATTTAGGGTTTTACTTTTCGTTTTCTTTCCTCTGCATCAACAAAGAAGGCATACTAATAAAACCGTGTAATATGTTATTCATCTTTCGTCTATGAAAAATTTCACTATAGAAGATATAGGTTTCATCTGTGGAAAAAAAAAAATAATAATAATAATAATAAGATATGCGTATCAATAATACTCTTTAGTCTTAATCTCACCATCTAGCAATATTTGACACAATGCCACTCTAATGTCATTCTAATTTAAACACTTGAATCCCCTATAAAGTCATCGTAAAGACTGAATTTAGGCAAGAGCGCATACTAATAAAAGCATGTAATATGTTATTCATCTTTCGTCTATGAATAATTTCACTATAGAAAATATAGGTTTCATCTGTGAAAAAAAAATAATAATAACTAGCGTTATTAGCGTAGATAACATATTTTATTAATTCCGTCGTACAAAAGTACTAAACCTCTTCATCTCAACTGTCTTTCCTAAGTACTGGAATGAAGATTTGTACACTGCCTTCCAGCTCACTGGTGAAAATATTCTTCTTCATTCATTTCTAAGAGGTAGTTTTACTATGTTAAATACAGTACAGATTATTAAATGGTTTACACAGGCTCAATTTTGTCACCCCAAACGAGTTTTCAAATAAATTTGCAAGGAAATAATATTTGGAAGACCCATATTTTGTATATACCCCAAGCCCATTATTTCGTACACTTCTATATTGGAATGTTTTGTCA
>NC_051847.1:203761436-203792882 GCF_002237135.1 Teleopsis dalmanni | reverse complement strand
TAATTTATTCTGTGCAGAGTAATTAGCCATTGTCATTTTAATAGCTTTGTGAAAAGAGGGTGTGCGGGGGATGGTGCTACGATATACTTCATTTAATGATCTTCCCCTATATCTTTCTGCAGATACATTTTTCACTGTTTGGTTTTTCACTTTACCGTTATCTATGAAATAATAACCTATTTCGGCTTTCTTAACTTCGTTTGTGCTGGGTACTGTTCTATACATGGGATATTCGCGATTTAATCTCGAGCTATCTGCGTTTTGTGCTGTATCAGTTTTGTTTCCATACCTCTTCGGAGTCGCCATATTTCCTTAACAATTTGGTCTTTTTAATTGAATGTAACCATAGAATTAGAAAATCTGTCTCAACAATCTAATTCCTGAGAATAATTTAAGGAAAAGGAGTGCCGAAATGTGTGGAATTAATAGCCGAAATTTTTGTATGTAATGAATATTTTTAAAAATAAAATGATATTCTAAAAAAAAATTTTAAAAAAATCTAAGCTTGCTAAGCAGCAAAAAAAATACATTATATAACTTTAAAAAAATGAGTCAAGTAGAATCGCTTTGGTTTCTGGTTTAGCTAGAATGCCAATATCTCAAGTAGTGAAAAAATAACGGTTTAATAATAATTCATATAATTCCCCCTCTTAATTTTTTTAAATATAGACTAATAGCTGCTCCTAGTTGATAATAGGTAAAAGTTATTACCGCCGACATAATACGAAAATATTTCTTAGTTTTAAGTAAAGTAGTAAATAGGTATAAAATGTGGGATTAAAGAGTGCATTTACTGCTTTTGCCGACTTTTTATTCATCTTAATGTTTAAAACTTTGATACTCATAAACATACCGATGATCCCACAGGCCTACAGGGTTATTATACTACTATGTTAGTAAAAAACTCAGGGGTTCAAACCAATTTGAACCTTTGACAAAGCCAATAATGTTATTCGGAGCGAGGACCAGAAGTTCGTCAAGATCCTTCTAAAAGAAAGCCCCTAAAGTGTTAAGGCGGCGCCACGTATGTGCTGGACAGAAACAAAACCGTTGTGAGGCACTTTCATCGTACTCACCACAACTGCGGCAGATATGGTTAAGAGGAAGATTTAGTTTCCTAGCATGGTTACCTAAAATACAATGACCTGTAAGTAAACCTACTACAAGACTGATATCTCTACCGGTCATCTCAGTGAGAGAGTTTGAATCATTTCTAAATATATAAAGGTTTGAGCATCTATTATAAACTAATCAGTAAAATAGTTCATCATTTCAACTGCTCATTAGCTCCACTTAGAATAATGAGGAGAATTTGTCGATATCCATGCTATAATATTTCAAAACAAAAAAGTGTCATTGTAAGATTTAACTTAAGTTAACTTAAGCCAAGTCTATATGCCTCAGTCTTACTTGTTCTTTTCGTATACAATTGGATTTTTGTCGGCTTCTATGCAAATTTCATTCTGTTTTAAGTCATGGCAGCAAAAACATCGTCATAGCAACTCCAAGAAAAGCGACTTCACGTCGGGTCAGGAATCATGTTTAACACCTGCTGTAATAATCTGCTTTGTAAAGGAATATAGATTGCTAAGTTTTTCCTATGGGGATCACATCAAGGCATACATAGAGGAAGGAGAACAGGACGTCGCTTCGGAGACGTCGCGCCAGGAATCTTGTGTAATACCCGCTTTAGCAAATTTATATTGTAAAGGAATGTAGATTATTAAGTTTTTTCCTGTGTATCAAATCAAGGTATACCTAGACGAAGGAGAACAGGACGTCGCTCCAAGACGTCGCGCCAGGAAACTCCGCTTTAACATCTCTATGTGAATCATAGGTGCTGCTTTCAACTGCTTTCAACTCTATAAAATTACGATCCACTACTATTTACTACTACTATGCATTACTACCCCTACTACCTAACTCTGGATATTTCCTGACATTTATTACTAGGCATTAGCGCAGTTATACCATGCTATACCAACAGAAGTCATAGTGTTAGCAGTACTAATATCGGCAGCCGTTAATAAAATGAAGCAGAAGATGGGGATGAGGATGAGGATGAGGATGAGGGACTCGGAGAATAAAGACAAAAGTGTTTGTAAAATGAAAAAAAATTGTTTTTCTGTTTCATATATTTTCCATCATCATAATTTCGAGGAAGATTAGGATATCTTTTTCGATATTACTTGTTAATTAATTATTCATGTTTTAGATGCAAGACCCAAAAATCCTCTTATAGTTTTATGTATTGAAATGAATAAAAGTTTTCTAATTATTCTTATTAATACTCTATCTTTCTAAGAAGAAAATGAAAAGAAAAATATCCTCTTGAAACTATACAAAGTAATAACAAAAATACTAAGAAGTTTTGGCAAAAAAGTTAGTTTGAAAATCGATAATCGCAAGAGTTTTCCGAAGCGGATATCTATTTTTATCAGCTCCATATTGATTAGACAAAAAAAAAATTAGTATAAAATAAAAAAAAAGGATATTCATGGAAGAAGAAGATTGACAGTACGAAAATACAGCAATTTTGTGATTGCAAGTAAGTTTTATAGATTCGTAATTCCTTAAGGAGTAGCATAAGCCAAAAGAAGGATAAAAAGTATATATGTATGTATGTATGCGTATGTAAGTATATAAGTATGTAAGCAAATAAAAGCGAAACAATATAAAAAGTTCGCTTTATGCTCAGACTAAATCGTAAAATAAACAAAAGTGGTCAGAAAGTTTTGCGACCCAAAATTTTCGCTAACGACCGAAAGTGTTGCAGTTTTACTTTAGTACCGAGATACCCAGTTGAAATGGTTGACGATGGTTTATATTGTTGTTGTCCTGATTGTTGCATTGTTGTTTCTGTTGTATTTGTTGTTGCTGATTGTTGTTGATTGTTTCAGTTGTTGTTTCTGCTTACAAGATTGCCTTCGGTGTTGCAAAAAGTTTCCATTTGTTTATTTTCCAAGCAAAATTTCTTACATTTCGTCCTTTTGACTTCGTTTTTAATTGCACACTGGAGTTTGTTCATAAATTATTTACTATAAACACACATTTTTTTTCTTCCAGTTTACAATTAAGACTGTTCTTATATTCCTGAAAAATATTGAAATTGAATAATTTTTAAACGAAAAGTCGAATGCATCTTCCTCTGAAGTTTGCGAGTAGTTATGTAGTCTTCCTTGGAGCGAAATACAATCATTTAATTTGTTAAAAGTGGAATAAACGTTTTAAGATTCGTATTGTAGAACTTTTACGATTAAATAAAATTATGAGTTTAAAATATAATATTACAGATGTGGTAAAAGTACTAAATTTCATGTATTATAGTATTTTTTGTTAAAAAAAAATAAATTTATATAAGAAAAAAATACAGTTATGTCGCTCTCCCTTCACTTTAAAATATGACGAATATTTATTATAAGGTCTAAGAGGTGATAAATTACATATTATAGCTATAACAACGACCTTCAACTGATATTTAAAATTTATAATTCTCATTTACTTTTCACCACAACAATTTTAAAAATATTATTGTACTACGAATGAATATATTTCATTCTAATTTTAATATAATGAGTTGTCTGTTTCATGTAAGTCCCACACCGCAAGGGCAATATACTTTTTCTAAGCACTATTTTGTTTTCAGTTTGAATTTTATTAGTAAATTTTTCATTAAACTAAGGTCTATATGTTCTCATGTGGACATTTTTTTTTGTAAAATAATTTATGTTTTTATCTGCTATTGTCTCAAGCGAGATAGTTTGGTAACCGAATGACCAGGTGATCGACCATATGAAAATACTCGGTACTACTAACTGATGACAGTATGCCACTAATCGGGCTGAGTGGACAACAAGCCACTGATCGGGTAGGCTGAATAGCGAGCTACTATTCGGGCTAACTGGACAGCAAGCTACTGATCGGGCTGTCTGGTGGATGCTACTGTGCACTGCCAAGGACGACGCATGTCTGTAACCACGGTTGCCACTTGAAAATTTTTTTCTGTACCAAAATTGGTTTAAAAAGGTACCATTTCTGTAAAAAAAGGTCCAAAATTTTTCTTTTGTCTTTTTATAAGAAAATACAATTTATATAAAATGTACAAAAAGTATAAAACAATACAATATCCACAATAAAGTTGGGTCGCCGAAAATGTACCATTTTTTGAACATGAGTACCAGAGTACCAAACGCAAAAAAAAGTACCAATTTTGGTACTAAAGTACCATAAGTGGCAACCGTGTCTGTGACGCCCAACTAATTTTGCATTCCACTAATAATTTCTTATTATATTTACTCATTAAAAAATAAGTTTTTTTATTAAGAATATGCCATTGGTTAGTAATTTAGTTGTATAATTAACATTTTTCATGTTTTATTATTTTACCAATTATTTAATTTTTTATAAGACATGTAATTTTTTTATAATACCAACATATTTTCTAATCAATAAAGGTGTTATTTTTTTTATTAGGATAATGTCATCACTATATGTAATATAATGTTTTGTGATTGAAATACTCTGCCTACATATTTGTTCGACAAGCTATTAAAGTTTTGCTTAGACATATCCAACTAAACTACTCCACTTAATTTGTATCTAAGGTGGCCATAGCCACGTACATGTGATTTTCCAACCAAGCACTTGAAATCTTCAACAATTTTATTTACCCAGCAGCAAATTGTGCATCAAATGAGGGCCGTACGTGATTCGCATTTTAATTAAGAAAATCATTAACATAGCAGACGACGAAATGTCAAAAGTTTTCACGGTTGTCATAACAAAGAAGAAGTAGAAAAAATAAACATACTGAAAATGTATCTGTGTATCTAAACACAGATACAAATGTATCTGCGCTCACAAGCACACATAGAATGTATCTGAGAGGTAGAGTTTGTTCGAAATTGGGTCCATCTTATTTGAATTAAATTTGTATCAAATCAAAGTGACAAAATTTATCACGCACGTTCGATACCCAAAACAATTTGAACGCAAGAAAAAATATACGAAATCAATGATGATGACAGCTATTATTTCCTCAGCCAACTGCGAGTGCAGACGTGCACCTTATATGGCTTATTTGACAGGCCATCAATATTGATAAGCGATAACGTCACTGCCTAAACACCTTAATTAACTTCACATCTTTTGTGTTGAGATGTACATGTTCCTGCGTTAAATAGCCGATGTCCTTTGTTTGCTTTTTACCTGTTGTGGTGGAAAAAAGTATCTCTGAAATACATACTATACTGCGACCTTTGTTAGCGACACAAGACGTGTTAATTTTGTTTATATAGTTTTCATTGTACCCTCGCAGGTAGGTATCAGTTACCAACCACATCCGTACTCATGTATATCATGCTCTGCACAATGACGTGGGAAATGTAAATGAAATATCTTTGAACTCCACATATTCCATGCGGGTGTTTTTAGCTTAACATTTTTGTGTTATTCTTCTTTCACATTTTTAGTTATTTGATATTTTTATCATAGAAAAATTGAAGTATTTTTAGATTTTAGAGGAAAAACGAATCAGCTCAGGATTTTACGCTGATCCTGCGCATGCTCAACACATGTTTTCGATTGCGCAGGATCATCTTTGGTGCATTTTGAAGTGCATTTTTCTCAAAAATTTCATTTTGTTCAAAAATAATTTGTCTGGACATAGAGAAGAGTATTGGAAACAAATTAAAATTCCATAAATAATTTTTATATATAAATTTGTTTTGATCCTTGGTGAATTGTTTTCTTTAAATGTGGTAAAGTCAACATTTTAGATGGCTTTAAATAGAATTATCTGTTATTTTAGATAAGTGCGTGGTTTACTGTTAATAAGATTACAGCAATCTTATAACACTAATTGCCATTTTCACTAAAAAACCTGAGAGACTGAAAAAACTATAGATACATCGGGATCGTCTAAGTCATAATCTGTCTTAAATCGTAATCCATTATGATTTTAAAAAATTGCTAGTTAAGAATATATTAGAAACACCTTAAACGTATAAATTATAACACCGCTAGTTAGGAAAGATTTAATGTATTTTGTTCGGAATACAAATTGGTATATTTTTTTTTAATATATTCTTTTTTTATGTGCTACAGAGATAAAATACTCATAGATTCTCTACAGATACCATAATGCCATTCACTCTTATCACCAAGTTTGAAATATCGTGTATCTTTCGTTTCCCAAAATTCTTTTAAACATCAATGCTTAGTTGATGCCAAGCAACAGCAGTGCTATCCATTCGATCCAGTACAAGCAAACTCTATATAATAAAAAAAGGACACTTTGTAGGGACCGATCAAAAACTAACTGACAGCAAAGTTTCTACAACAATGATATTTCCAGCTTTAATAATCTTGCAAAATGTAACATCTGTTTGGGTATTTACACTAACAGACTATTTTATTTGTAACAGACTATTATTATCAATACTGAAATACTGAAAATTCGTAAATTGATTAACATGTCCCTGAATACTGAACACATTGTAGTATATTTTTTCGAAGAAGGAAATATTGATTTTAAGAAATCCTAAAAAACTCCTAAAAAGCAAAAATATTTCCATTGGGTTTAAAATTATGACAGTTGGAAGCTAAAGGAAATTAAAAACTGTCACTACCACATCTTCAGCCAACCTTAATCTCATCAACTTACCAATCCCAATCCCTTGCTTTTTAGTCTAAGTGATGTAAATTATTTTTTCTCCAATTAGTGATGAAAGGATATTACTTCAATATTATCAAGAATGGCTGCAGGCTCCTCGGAGAGGTATGCAGATCTGAGGTCAATTATTACTTAGTCTGATGAAGTGATAAACAATAATTCAATCAAGGCGTAAAGAGGGGTTTTAAAAATATCTCGTGTTAAGAAAGAGTAAAAGTGCTGAAGTGCACTGGCTCGAACATAATAATTATCCAACATAGCAGATGTAATACATTTATTGTATTAAATATATAATTTTATTTTAATTTATGTACTTTTTTATTTATTTACTTTCTATCACTTGGTGATAGAATTTTGTCACTCTATGAATTGGATATTAGATTAACCTAAAGTAACAGATTTAATATATCTATTATATTAAATATTTAATTTTATTTTTATGTACACACTTTTTTTATATATTTATTTTAAATTTATATAAAATTATATTTTTTCAAATCTTCTTCCAAATCTCTAGCATGCAAGATACTTATTTCTACCATGCTACATATTGTGTACGCCCAGTATTCTAATTGGGAACAGTTTCACGCTGCTCTTTGAGAACAAACATATCAAACAAAATATATCATTTACGCTCTCAAAGTCTGAACATAAAACAACAAACACATGTTGTGTTTTGGAGATAACAATTTTTGTAATCTCTAAAAATAAAATTCTGTTCTCAAGCAAAGCCTGCGCAGTAGCTTATGATAAAACAAAAAAATATAAAAACAAAAAGAGGAATCAAGAGGAATGTGTTACGGTATTTCTTATAAGAAAATTTAAAACTGCATGTTGCAAACCAAAAACTCTTCTCAATGCTGGAGTTTAGATTTAGTAAATTGCATAAAAATAAACTGTTATATTATTTTATAAATATAAACTATTTAAAACTTTTATTAAAATAAAAAAAATGTTTTAAAAAAATATATGAATTTATACTGCAACTGGTTTCAAATGTTCACAACTTGCACTCACACGAGTGTTCGTCTTGAAACTGTGTGCTCTGCGACGTAAACAAAAACAAGAAGCAGAGAAATTGTTGCTGTCTCTCAAACATTTTATGTTTCATGGCTTTCAGTTTGTTCAGTTTGTCAACTTGACGTGACGGTGGTGTTGGTCTATCGGATTTTTCAACAGTTTCGTATGAGACTTCGTTGGTGTCGTGTGTGTAAAACGTTTTTAGCGGACGTGAAGTGAATTCAAAACGTAAGCCGACTTCCAAACAGAAACGTGCAAGGTTTACCTTACCATTCGTTGCAATTTTTGGCAATAAAATTGTGGAAAATTTTGCTTAAAGAAAATAAATATTTATAATTAATATTAGCATATTGTGCAACAGTAAAACACAAAAGAAGTCATATTTAAAACGTTACAAAATCAAAAAAAAAACAACTGGAATTATAAGTGAAACTTCGCAATTGGCGCACTAAAAGAAAACCAAAGCTCCACAAAAAAGTTAAATTATTTTTTAATTTTAGTTTAACAAGCATTTAAGGCATTTTAAACATTTTATGTGTTTTGTATTTTATGTTTACTTTTTATAAGTTTCGTTTCGTTTCGTTTGCTTAAAATTGGAAGCTACCAAAACAAAAGATATAAAAAAATATATTACGAGTATAAGCTTCAAGTGTGAGTCGCGTACGTGATCACAATTTCAAATACGAAAAAAAAAATAAAAAAAATTATGGAAAAGATTTAAAAAAGTTATCAAACAGAATTTCAAATAATAAAATAAAGTAAGTTTTACACAAATCATTTTCTATGTTTTATTTTATAACATTTGATGTTTGTTTTTTTTTATTAAAATTAATATATAAAATTTATTATTAGTGACTACCGACTTAATTCTGTAAATTTAACGAGGTTAGGTTTTTAGCGCACAATTAAAATCTAAAACTTATTACTAATCCCACCATTATTTCCCCACGTTCGCATACGACGTCACACATGACTGCAGCAATCACAGTTATTTAACGTGTTTTCCCGCGCTTAAGCAACAACAACAATACGATACCACAAACAAACAGCAACGACATCAGTAACAACTACAACAACAACAACATCAACTAAAACATAAATTATTTGCATGTAAAACTTTTACATTCTTTGCAAAGCAAGAAATAAAATAAAACCAAATAAATCAAAAACAAAACAAAACAAAACAAAAGACAAAAGCAATGTGTGCACTTAAACTTGCTGTGGAGTGTGTAGTACTTTTGTGTAATTGCTTTATTAAAGCAAGCTTAAGTACAAAAACTTACATTTTTATGACATTTATCATTTGCACACTTGTCTTTATTACAGAAAACAGAAACAAAAGTAAATAAAAACACAGTTCTACACACATACACACATGCGACAAACAAATATTATTGAAACCAGTTTTTGCTCAATTTTGCATATTTTGTTTCTTAACATATTTATTTTTTTCTATTAAAATTATATTTTTCTACTAAAATTATTTTTTTCTACTAAAATTATTTATAATTTATTTATTTTACACTTTGGGCAGTTGTTGTTGCTGTTTCTAGCATATCTACGATTATTGAAAAAATATTGTAAATGTATTTTTTTTCGCTTCATATGTGTTTTGCAAATTTTTATTAATTTCCTTGTGTCATTTGCCTGTTGCTTCTTCATGATTATTGTTATTATTATTCCGTTTTTCGCAGCAGAAAGAAAAAAATTAATTTTGCTACTGCGCATTGTTTGCATGTTTGTTTGTTTTTAAAAGTCAGAGCCACCAATTTTTTGATAAGAAATAATCACTATCGCATCCCACCGAATAATAACAACAAAAACAACAAAAAGAACAAAAATATTAATTATTAAAATGTCAGTAAATTATTTTTGCGGTTTGATGAATTTCTTTCTCGATTTCTTTCTCCTCTGATTTTTCTCTATTGCTGCACGTAGGAAAGATTATTGATAATTTCCTTGTTAATGTTTGTATTTTCCGTAATTTTGCACAAATACAATATGTAATTAATTAATTTTTTTTTAATTAATTATTACTTCCAAGTAAATATAGCAATGGGTTTTTTGTGACATTTTAATCTCAAGGAGATTGCAAAAAAAAAACGTTCCCAAAATGTTTTCATCTCTTATCAAATAAAAAAAAGAATATCCAAATAAACAACCGGAAATAACAAAAAATATAATAACAATTATTAATTGAAATGTAAACAAAATTTTAATATGGGCATTTCTAGAAAAAATCGAAAAAATCTAGCACATAAAAGAATTAAACTCTTATCTATGCAAAAAATTTTACTACTCTATACTATGGTCGTGTGCGAGTTTGAGTAAATTGAGGTAAAGTAAATTGTAATTTTCAGGGGTTTTTGCACTGCATTTATATAAATATTTATTTATTTATTTATTGCACTTATTTATTATTTTTTGGTTAAAAGTTTTCAAATTTATTTGTTAAGCATCTTATAAAATTTTCACAATGGTTCACAGTAATTAAACTGATTTTTATCTAATTTTCCCTATTCAAAATTCTGGTAAATACCAATATTCGCTGCCATACCAACATAATTTACTATTTTCCTCAATTTATCATCAATTTACTCGAACTCGCACACGGCCTACATAACATACGCAAAGAACATTTTACTTAAGTAAGGTATGCATATCAATAATACTCTTTAGTCTAAGTCTCAGCATCTAGCAATATTTGACACAATGTCACTCTAATGTCATTTTAATTTAATGACTTGAATCCCCTATGTAGTCATCGTAATGACTGAATTTAGGGTTTTACTTTTCGTTTTCTTTCCTCTGCATCAACAAAGAAGGCATACTAATAAAACTGTGTAATATGTTATTCATCTTTCGTGTATGAAAAATTTCACTATAGAAGATATAGGTTTCATCTGTGAAAAAAAAAAATAATAATAATAATAATAAGATATGCGTATCAATAATACTCTTTAGTCTTAATCTCACCATCTAGCAATATTTGACACAATGCCACTCTAATGTCATTCTAATTTAAACACTTGAATCCCCTATAAAGTCATCGTAAAGACTGAATTTAGGCAAGAGCGCATACTAATAAAAGCATGTAATATGTTATTCATCTTTCGTCTATGAATAATTTCACTATAGAAAATATAGGTTTCATCTGTGAAAAAAAAATAATAATAACTAGCGTTATTAGCGTAGATAACATATTTTATTAATTCCGTCGTACAAAAGTACTAAACCTCTTCATCTCAACTGTCTTTCCTAAGTACTGGAATGAAGATTTGTACACTGCCTTCCAGCTCACTGGTGAAAATATTCTTCTTCATTCATTTCTAAGAGGTAGTTTTACTATGTTAAATACAGTACAGATTATTAAATGGTTTACACAGGCTCAATTTTGTCACCCCAAACGAGTTTTCAAATAAATTTGCAAGGAAATAATATTTGGAAGACCCATATTTTGTATATACCCCAAGCCCATTATTTCGTACACTTCTATATTGGAATGTTTTGTCACGCAGTTACATTCAGGTGCATTCAGGAAAAACTATGTTTTTTCTCTGTTTCAAGTCTACAGCCTTCACATTTTTTGTTAAGGGTGTTAGCCATTTTTCAGCATGACTGCCTACTGTTTTATGGACTGAAAGTCAATCTTCTGTTCC
Source organism: Teleopsis dalmanni (assembly GCF_002237135.1). Classification (NCBI taxonomy): domain Eukaryota; kingdom Metazoa; phylum Arthropoda; class Insecta; order Diptera; family Diopsidae; genus Teleopsis; species Teleopsis dalmanni. The sequence goes on along the minus strand of NC_051847.1, from coordinate 203,781,530 downwards.
TCAAATGCTTTGCCAATTCAAAATTAGTTTATTTACATACTTTGAATTCTTATGTTACTGATTTGAAATGATGATGTCAATTACAGAAGTTGAAGACGAGGCAATATATCAGTATTTTTTTAATAATATATGTAGTTTTTTTTTTTTTTGAATGAATAGTCTTTTATTGTTATTAAAATACGTGTCATTCTACTGCCCTTGGAAACTGTGAAAGTCCAACGGTTATGGTTACCGATACTATCAATTTGTTTATCTAATATCTATATTACTTAGTCTGCATTCACTTCTATTAATAGTGATAAAGATATACGCATAGGCTTCAAACAATTACCTTTTCATCATCGTTTACACAAACCAATACTTCATCGATCTTAGAGCTCTCCTCACAGCTGCGTACCCAGTTTTTATTGCATAAATAAGGTCAATATTTTCGTTTTGCAATAAATAGAGAAGTATACAGCATACAGACAATAAAAACGAGTGATTAAATCTACCCAACTTTCTATTTTCTTTTTTCATCAACGAAATAATTAGGAAAATAATCAACGTCTATTTTTCATTGATTCCAACTGATTATAACTTTTTTCAATAGGCAAGTCTTTTCACCATAGATAATAGAAGAAAGTGTACTAAACAATTTTGTTATATCTGGAACATTCTTAGTAATTTACAAGATCTTGTGGCGACTTCTATTATTAAAAAATATCACAGAAGCTGTCAATTTACTCTCAAAGTTCTTCCGACGGGAGATAATGAAGTTAAACAAACAAATGTATTATATCTCCAATTCATCAGAATAAAACTTATTAAATAAACTATTTTTGGTATTTAATAATAATAAGTAAATAAACCTTATAAACTTTAAATCAAATATAACCCAGTAGTTGTAAGAGCAAATCTTTTCTTTGTAACAGAAAACTTCCGATATGTATATATGTATGTATATTTTCAGGAAAAAGTAAGTCCCCCCTTCACGGATTTGTTATTTGATGACAGTTAAATTCATTAAGGTTTAGTGACGGTAAACCTTAATGTAAGCTCGATCACTGGATTATAACAACAAATACTAAGTTCTATGTAATTTGTTTTTTTGCGTTGAGAAGATTGCAAAGGTCTCTCGTTTCTATCCATATCAATACATAATATACTGACGATCTGTTTCTCGCTTTGTTAAAAACATAAATTAATTTATTTTATTTATAACAGCTTCCATTTGTAGTTAATGAGTCAAGTTTAATATGATAAGCTTTATAATATAATTTCTATTTTTTTAAATGAACTTTCTACCTGATATATAAATAATTCTGATATATAAGGCTTAGTAAAATACATTGAGATTGTTTTACAAATGCTAAAGTTTTTGTTTTTTATATTTTTTTATTGTTAATTTAAGTTTTTTTTTGCATATTTATAGTTTTTTAACTATTTAAAAAAATTCAAACCCGGCAATTAATTTTTTTCAATATGTACGTAGCATTTCTTAGAACTACGAGTAAACGTGGTTTTACGAAATCAAGTTACTTACAAATGCACATATATAATTAATTCTTTAGAATATTTATCATTGCTATTTGACTTTTGAGCTGAGATAAAATTACTAAACTGTGATGCTGCAAAAAGTTTGTAGAATTATCAACAATTATCATTAACAATCATCATATTATATAGGTAGAGATATGTCTTCGTAAAGTTAATATTTTATGACAGGTTAAAAATTACTTAAATGTTAAATAAAATATATTTATATTATTCTATTGTTCACAAAACTTAACAAAAGTAATAAATTAATTAATAGAATTTGAACAGAAAAAATGAATAAAAACAGTTGCGGATTCAATTAGAAATTTTCCATATACTATTGATATACAATAAAAATTTTAGGGGCCTTGAAATAAAAATGTAACATTTTTATTCAACTGTACTCAATCTGTATTCAAACTGTACTCAAGTGTGGATCATACTTCGAAGCTATGCATCATTGTTCTATTAATTCATATTAATGATCTTAAGTGTCACCATATATGTTTATTACCCATTGTAAATACTTATTAATATACTAGATATTCAAATAATAAAAAAATTTCTTCCAAATAAATTAACAAAGTGTTCTTAAACAGATGCATATACCATATAATTTTTCTCTTCATTGAACGATGGAGTCCATAGTTTTAATTGCCTACCGTTAAGGGTCAACACCATGGTGCTTTAACACACTTATCAGTATAATTTGCAGTTCAATACCTTCATTGAAATTCCAAGTAATTTAGCCGGTAGCAACTGAAGCTACATTTTTGGATATAGTTTCCTTTTTGAGTAAAAACCAAGACCTACCTAACAACTCGATTATACTTTAGGGTACAGCTGTCAGTTGGAAAATGCCACTCCATATAACATGAAAGTAATGAAAATAGTCATTCTACACATATGACTTTGGATTTTAACCAGAACTACCACGATTAAAGAGGTCTACTTCTATTGGTGACGAAAGCTAAAACTATGTGTCTTGACCCCCGTGGTAACAGGGGGTTAAACAAAAAACAAAAATAACAGGGGGCTAAACAAAAAATTTTAATAAAAGTTCTTTGTTGTTATTACACAAATAATTTTAAATAGTTTTTGGAAAAATAAATATGTGACATATACATTCGCCTCACTTATATGTTTCTATATATAAAAGTTGAGTCCGTATGGTTCCAAACAATACTGAAAGCTAGTCGATGTTTTCTTAAGACATAACATAATCATCTCTTGGGAATTCACATAAAGACTTGCAGTTTAAGAAAAATGCTATAAAAAACTAATCAGATTTTACACTGTGTACTTTTTGTCGTACTTGAATATTCAATACCATCATTTGATATCGAATCCTCTTAAACGGTTCCTTCGGAACTGGTTAAAGCATCGGCTGCAGCAAGATTACCCATTGACTCCTGATTTAAGCTCTCATCGTCAGACTTGTGGCAACTTTCACAGTACTTCCTCACAATGTATTGAAAGTCCTTAATGAGTTTTTTTTTTGCACTTCATGCGATTTCTGCTTTCTCATTTTATAGTTTTTTAGTAAGAGGCCCAGGGAAAGATTACCTTTATCCCTTCCAGGGTTTGAACACATGATTTAAAATTTTTCTTATTTAAATCTAAAATTTGAACTAAACTACAATTTTGTAGTGGACTGTACATGAAATCTAAATCTAAAAATAATTCTTTGGTTTCTAAGCATTTAAATAAACAAAATTGTTAACATACTGGAAGGTATCTTAACCTATTGCAGATACTTTAATTGTTTTTATTATTGGCGGTTTCGTACAGAAAAAGTTTGAAGGTAAAAAATTGACTACATTGGTAACCTTCCACAAAACATCACTAACTTTTTAATTTATTTTTGTTTTATAATCTCAAATTAGCACTCATGTCGAAAAATTCACATACTTACATTTATATGCTAAAAATATATTTTTTCAATACTTTATCTTCAATTTTTGGGCGTAGGATTGACTTGTATGTATGTAATACTACGATGTAAGTAAAAAGTTAGCTATACAGTTTTTAAATTTTATTTTTGAATTTTTATCAATAAATTCAAACAATCGATAATTGATAACTGAGCTATAGTTTCGTTATCGAATAATTAGATTCTAAAGTTGGTTTTAGAATAATTTCGCATATAAGAAATCATCTCAAACTTTACATACTTGAGATAGTTCTTAATTCTGGGATTCCTCAAAATAAATCATTAATTTTTTTCTTGTTTCGATATTTAGTTTTACACAAAGAATTAAAGATTCATGCGTCCGTTATCTAACTTACTTAAATGGCCATATCAATCCGTTACCGGGTTTCGTCCTGGCGTGGTATTTTTCTTGAGGCGCTTCTGCTGAGTGCGTACCTTCAATAGTGTCGCACATCACGTGCGGTTAATGCTTGCTCAACTTGATAAATCCATTGGAAACAATGTCTATCTTAACGCCTTTTTTCCTACAAATACTGCTTCAAATACCTTTTACACTGGAGCATCTTCATCTATTCTCACAACAAGTCAGCAAAGCCATTGGATGTTATTTCACTAGATTATATCAATGTCGTCTCCAACTAGTAGAAGACCTAAGGTCTCACGAAGAACTCCTCTTTTGGCAAGTTTCAGTACTGCTTCATCATTCTGTGTTAGTGTCCATTCTTCTGTAAAAACTAGGGTACGAATCTGATGGATACAAAATTTAAAAAGTTTTGAGTGAGATACGACTTTTTTTTATTTAATTAAAGGAGATAGACGAAAAATGGAAAACAATTACGATATGATGACCTCAAAAACCGTCCCATTGTAAAAATATTATCTATATACATTTGTATAAATATAGTCCTTTGATTTATTTAGGTAGGGTTGAGTTACTCTGCTCCATCCTCTGACTACCGAACTGCTGATACCACATGGCTTATCTGTTTATACCATATAATATTAGAGCTAAGTTTTAGAAATCTTTTTATTCTCATATTGATATAAATGAAGCTGTGACTTTACTAGATATACATACATTTTTTGAGCTCTTTAAATAAACATCTGTAGGTGTGATGGGTATAAAATAATATATAAAGACATTTGCCAAAAAATAATTACACATTTGTTTTTAAAATATAGTTTATGTACATATATATGTTATGTAGTTATGTACGTATACAAAAAATAAATGTTAACACAATATTTAGGTCAACATTATTTATAAAAATAACAGTTTGGAGTCTCGTAATAAAGCACGCCTACAATAAAATTTTTCGTTACATTATGGCACGGAAATTATTTAACACATATTTTTCCACTCCAATTCTTCAGACATTTCACAGCCAGAAATAGGAGCTCACATTCATAAAAATGTTACTGTTATTTACTTTTATGTTCCGCACTTAGTTTAAAGCACCTCAGTCAGACTCAGTTATTTAAAATTATTATGAATTTAACAAATACGTAATGAGGCGTCATTGAAGATTATTGCTTTACACTACAGACATGAATTATTATAATTTTTTCTTTAACTTCTTTTAAGCTTTTCATACTTGTCAAATTTGTTCAACCAAGATATATAAAAAATAACATGAAAATAAAGTAAAAATGTTAATGTTAACAGATAATTTTATTATAAGTTCTGTTATGTTTTCTGTAATGAGAATGTTATTCAACACTCAACCGATAATAGGTGTGATGACAATAAAAAATGACAACGGTTTTTACTCGTAATTAACTCCAATTTTTTATTTGTTTTTTTTTTCTTTGTTATATTTTTGTCCATAGTTTAGTTCAAGTATTAATAAACTCAAAACAAGTTTATTATTAAAAATAAAAAAAGATAACAAAATAAAAAAATTGTGTATTAGTTTGATGTTTCAATATGAACCCCTTATGTGGGAGTTTTAGCAATAAATTGATGTTATAAATAAGTTTTATTCATGCAGATTTGAATTTTGAAATTAAATTTGTTTTCACACAATTGTTCACTGAAGCGCATTTAATTATAGTTTTTTTTTTTGGTTTTTTTTTATTGTCTAATATACACTTTCATTTTCTTTTTGTTTTTTAAATTTAAATTCACTCTAATATCATAAAATGATACCAACTATTGATATGAACATAATTTAATATCATAATTATAGCTATTTATATCATTATTTCAAATGAATGTAATTTTTGATGTGTACATACACACATACATACATGTGTACATGCATGAACAATCATTTTCTAACATTTCTATTAGCATTTCATTTCTTTGCAGTTCGTCATGCTTAACATGCTCGTTTCCGCATCGCCCTTCTCCTATCAAAGATCGCATTATCTCTTATGTTTTGCTATTTGATTTCGCTTTTTACTTATTTTCGCCATTTTACACTTCTTATTTAGCTTTGCGGTTGAGCAAAGCTTTACTGAGTCTTTCAACGAAAAATCGCTCTCGTTTCGAATTATTTGCGTTCACTGATATTAAGCTAAGATGCTCAATTTTTATACAAATACATATGTATATCAATAAATTTTACTCATAATGTTATAATTTGTGTGTATGTGTTGTAAATGGGTGTTATATTAAGCGAAATGACGTTGAACTATTTTAATGCGCATATGATATGCAGATATCAACAAATAATAAAAGACTTTGTTTTTGTAAAATCTTATTAGATTTTTTATTTAGGTTAGCTTAGCGATTCTAAGCTATCGGCAATCCTAAGAACCCCATGCACTTAAGCGTATTAGCATATTGTATTGCCGTATAAGGAATTTAAAGGTTTACAAACCATTTCGAAGACACGGCGATTTAAAAATCACCTTGTAAACCTTGTTTTTCAAACCACCTTGTAAACTCAGAGGTTTAAAAGACACCTTGTAATCTCAGAGGTTTACAAACCAACTTATAAACGCAGCGGTTTAAAAACTATCTTATAAACTCAGTAGTTTGAAAACTACATTGAACCGTTGCTAAAGCCTAAAATGCTCTTTCAAAGGAAGTCTTGCAGTTGACCAAGATTCTCAAAAAGGGATGCCCCTAAAATACTAAGGCGTCGCACATGCGCTGGAGAGTAACAAAACAGAAATGGGGCACTCTCATCGTCCTCTCCACAACTGCAATAAAAATGATTAAATTGGAGATTTCATCTTCTAGCAAGGGAAGCTTACCTTAAACAGATATGATGCTTCAAGAAGCCTACCATGTAAGTGCGATTTTTTTTTCTTAAAAAAAAGCAGTGAACTTTCATACAGATGCTTGCATGTCGTTGAGTCTTTCCAGTTTTTAATAAATTGTTCAATACAGAAAGGGTTCAACAAATATTTTCATGATTACAACGATTTGCCCAGATTATGTAGATGTTCCAAATTATGACTTCAAACACCATGTTTGGCTAGCTCGCCTATCTTGCAGTTGTAGAAATATTCGATTCTGTATTCAATTTTTATATTTTTATGACTATTTTAAAATTAACATTTAATTTTGGCAATACCATTGACTTTAGTTACATTAAGTGATAATCTCAATTTGACCGCTAGTTTATATTCCATTCAAATTTTATTTTAAATTACTTTTAAAGTTCACTTTACTAATACACATATTGTTTTTATGATTATTTTTGAAAATTATTTTACAACCAAAGCTAACAATTACTCGTATTAATCGTTCAACTAATGAAATCTGTTATGGATTAACATTCGTGCTCACACGTACACTCTTCTTTTAGTTAACTTCTGAATAATCATTCTGTCTATCAAACTTACTCTGTAAGTCCCCATTAGATTTTTTATAATTGCTGCTAGTCAGATAAGGCTAGGGTTGTGGGGGAGTATACAAAATGTTTTTCTACTTATCTAATTAAATCAATTGAAAAAAATAATTTAAATTTTCTTTTATATTGAATGCAATGTTTATATTTAAAAATAAAATGAAAATATAAACACATTCACAAAATACACAAATCAATTGAAAAATGTAAATAACCCAGTAAAAACCCCTTAAAGATCTTAATTCTAAACACTAGATTGCATTTGCTTAGTTTATCTTGAAAATTGAAAGATTAAGTATTGCATTGTTAACATAAAGCATTGCAGGTGGATGCAATAAAACGTAAACTTTGATCCAATATACAATAAATATTGAAGATAAAGCATATATTTACATATGAAGGAACAATCAAACTCGAAGTATTGTATATTAATTTCAGATTACAGGCACCAAATACAATCTATGAACATTTCCGATAAAAGGAAACCGTTGGAGTCTATTGTAAACAAGCTTTAATTTATTATAAATAATTCACAGTTGACGAGAGAAATTTGTTTTATTCATTACTATTAGAAATTTTTTAAAAAGTTTAGTTAATTGTTTTAGTATTGTCATTAAAACTACTATAAGTAACAATAATATATAAAAGTTGAAATTGAAATTTTATTAAAATGCTTTTATATCAATTAAAAATAAGCGATACACAGATAAATTTGTGACAAATCAATTACTTCCAGATAGAGTTATTAAAAATTTTTTTAATCTTAATTCTAATCACATGACTAATTATTAGGATTAATTTTGTTTTGGCAAATGCTAGTCAACCAAATACACTATATTCGTGTCATATAATTACATCCATTAAAGTGAATCTGTGTCTAAAAATAAATATAAAACTTTTAAAGAGGCTTTTCCAACAGTAGTGAACTACAATAACAAAAATTCATTTTATATTATTTTAATCAACTGAATTTTTGGCTGATTCAGCTGTTTAAAGTATTGCCAAATACCTATCATCAGTGGTCTTGAAAATAATTCTTGTAATTTTTTGAGACTGCAAGTAGCAGGAATCGAACTCGTGCCCTGCCACATTAAAGCTCAGAGTCAACCTTAACCAACTGAACCAAAATCGTACTTGACTTTTATGTTCGCACATTTTTCTAGTTTTGTTACTTTGCTTTTATGAATATATCTAGTTTTGTACCGAAAAATCACCTCAAACTATTGTTTATTATATATTCTTCTATAAATTCATTGATACTTGATCATTGTTACAAGTACTTCTTAGTACTTGTTTGTCATTTTAAATGACACTTATAATTGACAGCTGTGTCAAATGCGTTTTCATTACATGACAAGAATGCAACATCATATGACTACCCGTTTTCATTACAATGACAATATTTGACCTAGAAAATGATATAGTGAAAACGAGACATATCTTTTTAATTTATTCATTAGCGCCTTAACTAAACTACTACATTATGCCATAAAAGTATTGTCTTGGTGTGACCATTGAATTTATACATGTCTTCCTTTGATAAATTAGATAATTGCCATATCTGAAATGCCTAAAATTTTCTGTCTAAATATTAGAGATCACAATTAATCATATTTGTTGACTTAAAATTAAATTTAAATTTCCGGAAATAAATTTATATATAAATATATAAGAATATTTAATGTATTTATTTACATTTATTTTATTTACAGATAAACAAACCACTGAAAAGCAATTAACAATAATTCACAAAATCCAGAATTATTCGGGTCAAGCACTTGAGGAAAAGTGCAAGTACACAAGCAAAGCGGGTTTATTTAATATTTAAATACTCATCCTAAATCTTAAAAACCCAATAATTGCGGTTTTTATTTTATTGATTATAAACAAATTCAACAAGTTAATAAAGTGCAGGAAAATACAAAACTCCGTAGTAAAATCAAATAGAAACTAGTTCCATTCCGTCTGTGCTACAAGTGGAAAGTAAGTTTTTTTTTTCACTATAAATTATATTTTATTTCAAGTATTTAAATTAAATAAGATTTTAGTGTGTTAATATTGTTGAAAAGAATTTGAGAAAGTATTTTTCAAAATAAAAAAATAAAAGTTTTGACCAAAAAAGCAGAATATATTCAACAGTTTGAAGAGCAGCTTTTGATTATATTGCACTTTTTATACGTTTTTATATCATTTTTGTTTGCTATAAAACTATTTGGAAGTTCAGAAAAGTCTACTTCAGTACTAAATAGCATGGCACCTGCTAGTAATATTGTCGGCCATTTACTTAGCATTCACCTGTAAAAGTAGTTTCCACTAAATCACTTTGTGAACTTCATTAAGTATTCGTCTGGAATGGGAGCACTGAATTCTCATGCGTATCATGACCCACACACGCTTTACCAGTACTCGTAGTGCTCGTAGCGCTCGTACATATCATAGCATTAGAAAAGATAAAACTTTTCCCAAAGAAAGATTAATGACATCGTGTGCACAAAGTTTAGTCGAATTTATACGAACTTTTATTTTACGGATTTTTTTCTTTTGGTTTTTGTTTTTGTTTTTGAATATAACATATTTAATACTTTTACTCTGCATTTCGAAATGCTTTTTTCATATAAATTTGTTATAGTTTTGTTGTAAATAAAACAACATTTTAGGTAACCCTAAACATATTTTAACAGAAAATACGACCTAACATTTTAATTCCCAGTGGTCTTAGTTCAAATACTGTCTAAGTGTAGTAGTTTTATGGTTATAAGTTCAGAGAAAATTTTTATTTTATATATATACTCGCATTAAGAAAAAAAATCCAAGTTTTTGTAATAAATAATATTAAGTTATAAATAATGAAGTGTGTAGTTAATTACTTAATAATTAAAATATTTTTGTGTTTTTCTTTTCACTGAAGGAAACAACAAAAAATATTGTTTGCTACTTGCAATAAAAAACTTACTCATATCTTCAATGCAATTTGTAAACAATTAACTGACGATGAAAGTTTAGCGTTTTGTTAAATTATAAAAAGTATAATTGCACACTATTTTAAAATATAATGAAATATTATAATTTATTTGCTAATATATTAAAGAAAAAGAAAATTTTATTATACCCTAATGTACCTACTGCTATTAGGCTTCCAACTGGCAGTACTAGTTTTCTCCATCAATTCATAAAACACTTTCATTAAAAGTTAATACATTTTTATTGATACTCGTAATATGTATGCAAAAGTATTTTAATATTTAGAAATTTAATTGATTTAAGTTTTTTCTAACAATAACAATACCATCACACTTTTATAGTTTATTAAACTTTCAATTTACCTTACCATACAAGTGGATATAAGAGTATATATATATTTTTTTTCATTTCTTGCCATAAATATTAAAAACATATCTAAACAATATCTACAAATTTATATGTCTGTCATGTGAAATAAATAAGTATAAAAAAAATCACCTTTCATTGGTGATATACCTATCAACCTAACACCGAATGCTATAAGAACATTGTAATTAACATGTTACTATTTGCCCTGTCAGATAAAAATCGAATACCTATACACACTCTATCGTATCGAAAGATACTTTAACCAGGTATCATCATAGTGTGCAGCACCCCAGCCACAAAGATTTTAATCAAACTTCATACCAAATGATTACATGCTGTGTTTAGAGATTTAGTGTCTTAACCCTAATTATTTAGGATTAAAGAGTTACATTGTTGTGTTTACTCCAACAAAAAAGAACAGAAGAGAAAAAAAAACAAAAATTTAAGATAGAAATAAAATTAATTTGAGATACAACTGCACTTCGCTGCTATGTTGTGCATCTGGTGAATGTGAATCTATCTATTCGATAGGTTAGGATGGTAAATGTTAAATGACAATTTATTTTTTTGGCAGGTGCTATTAAATGATTTTTCTTGTTTTACCCTTTTTATTTGTGTTTACTTATATTTTCTATAAGTATTTATCTTTTTCTCTTCTTCATAGCTTCACTATCTTTTTCCTATTTTTTAGATATTTGTTGTTTAAAATACTTGTACGTATATCTTTTTGTAGTTTATTTGTTTTTTACGAGTACTACTGACATTTCTTTATTTATATTGTATTTTTTGTTTATTGTTTGATTGAAGCATTTCTTTATTTTCCTTCTTCTCTTGGTACTAAGTATCTTGGTATAACTTTACTTCATAGTCCAGTAAAATAAGAAAAATTAAGTTGTATTATTTAGACTTTTATGAGGGTACAATGTTTTTATTCATAAAATATTTTATTTCTCTGAAACCCAAGTTGTGTCTATATTTACCTTTTATTTTGTACGGGTATTATTTGTTCCTTTTGTCGTCTTCTCAAGTTATTGGCTTAGTTCAACGGATGTATACTCACTCGTCTCTATTATAGTGCACAGCACAGTTTTATGGGTACAATCTGGTATATCAACCAATGTGTCAGCTATAATAATATTGTATTTTTACATATATTTGCATCATCTTGTTTAAATAAGCATTTCCTGCGTAGGTGCTCTGATTCGAAATTCTTTGTAAAAGTCGGCATATTAGCTTTGAATAACAATGTCTGTACATTTCGTAAAGGTTATTTATATTTAAAAAGATATTGTATTTATATCATATACAATACATATAATATATTTGTAACATAATGATGGTAAACAACATGGTTATTTATTTACCAAAAGTTATTTATTAAATAAAAGAGAGTTTAGTTACCAAAAACTTTACTAAAAAATAATTAATAACAATAATAAAATATATAACATAATAATAATAAAATAAATAACATAATAATAATAAAATAAATAAAATAGAATAAGAAAATAAATTAAATAAATATTTATAATAATTTACAAATCCTTATATATATGTAAATAATATATGTCATGATATAGTAGAATTAATATAATTAATATTATTATTAATATAGTAATTATATATATATATATACATATATAGATATAAGTAATATGATGTCATAAACTAAGTATTTTATTTCACATGACAACACATCTCTTTTAAATAGAAAATGATATGAATTAAAAATCACAAGTTTTAATCGAGTGTATTGTTTAGCTTGCTATACAGTACAGTTCTAGACTTTGGATACATCTATTGGTTAATTATTAGACTATACTTTTTGAATATAAATATTAGAAATTAAACGCTTTCTAACATACGCTCAGGTACTGATACAGAAAGTCAATGTTAACTTCATTACCATTATTTAAATATTGAGTTTGGCAAATGTTTATTTTTTATTTACCTCTATATAGTACTCACAGCACTTAAAAGGGAAACTTGATTCTTTCTGTTCGCCATAAGACTTATATTAACTACTTTCATACGAAGACTATAACAATCCAAAATGTTTAGACTATTGATCATAAAGTTTCTTTCTTTTTATTCCCAAAACAATTAATTTACTTTTATTATATATTTTTTATACCAATGTTTTATTATAGTTATATGTAAGCGATCGCAACCTAGATATGCTTAAGTGGTATCCCTAACGAAGCACTATTACCTTTACTAAAACAATCAAATACTATTGAAAAATCTAATAATATCTTTTTGTTCAAGATTTCAGACCACTCTTGCTTTAACCAAATTAGAAGTTTTAAAATATGGTTCAGTAATCCCGTACCAGCATATATATACCATAGTTATTTATAAGAGTGTATTTCAACCCGTACTATAGCTTATAAGAAACTGAGATTAGAAAGAAAAGTTTTCGGCAAATATGGGATAAAATTAAGAGTACAGAACTCAATGAAATTAAGAGGTTGAGATTCTGATAGATTGTGAAAACATTGAAACTTTCAAGAAAATAAAAGCACCTTAAATTATGAACACATATTCTTATAAGCCAAAACTAATAATGACTATGGTTGTGACGCCGACACAAGGCTGTCGTGTTTTTACTACAAGTTCGCAACCTTTCAGTTCTCTTTCACTTAGATGTATCAGTAAGTCCGCTTTGTCTTTCATTATATACCGACAGACCATAAATGTATGTAGTACCGAGAGGTCTAGTTCAACAACCAAAAATGTATAGAAACATTATGTATATTTTTTTGTAGAACTTTATCCTGTAAGTAATATATTACTGTTTAGCTATCCTTCGAAATTATTCTTATTAATAAGTATTCGAATAGATTTAAGTTATCGATAATCACTTTACCTTTAACATTGGATCAAACTTTATGTGGTAGAAATTTATGTATGAAAAAGTAACTGTTAGTAAAGATTTCTTCTTTTAAATATCCGTAATCATGAAATTCATTATTAAAAAAGTGTATTTTGGAATTTAAGTTAAATCATTTTCCATTAATGTTCTCAATCGTATTTAACAACCTGAAAGTATATTTATCTTTTCCGCTACAACACAAAACGACAATTTGTTGCTTACCCAAACTCTAAAAAGTTCCTCTCGACTAAGTGTCTGCGGTCAGCTCAAGAATGTAGATAGCATCAAACTTAAAGTTTAAGAAAAAATTCTTCCAAATTTTTATCTTTGTTATCCGAATATACTTTGTTTTCAAATTCTTCGCATCATTTTTCCTTTGGCGTAGCTTAAAAACGCCTACATTTGTATGAAATTTGTATGAAAAAAATTGTGAAGTTTAATTTTCTTTCTTATTTGATATAAAATAAACCGAAAGAATTATTTTTAATTTTATAATTTTCCCAACCAAAAAGAAAAAATAAACAAAGTTTAAAACACCCTTAAAAATTTGTAACATCATGTTTTCTAAAAACATTTGATGACTTTACACTGATAAGATACAAATAAAGTAGAAAAAGGTTATCAACACTCGAATGCAAAAAATCGAATGTCATGCTTGAGTTAATGTATTTTAATTATATTTTTACATTAAATAAAAATTTTCAAAAAAGGAAATTCTTTTTTCTTTCTCTGTTTACCTTAAAGTAAAAATGTAATTCTAATTTAGATTTGGTTGGTTCCCTTTCCTTTCCTGCCCAAAGATTGTGTAGGTTGAGTGCGTAGGCATGCAAGTCTTCTTCTGCTCTTAGTGAATGCAAAGTAAAATTTTAGATAATTTGCCTCTTGAAGGTTCGTTCTTATAATGGTTATGCTCATGTGCACAGTATCTTTATTATATCAACAACTCCAATTGAGTTTCGGTTGTCTTAAGTATCTGAAGTTAAAGTGGAAATTGAAGTTGAAATAGTTGGAGCGAAACATTCTGATCAAATATGTGCGAGTATTAAAGTAAAACTGAAATCGAAGCTAGTAATGTTGCTAAATGATTCCGAATGTACACTTAAATGTTTCATAAAATAATTTAAAGTAACATTTAATAGCTAAAGGGAAGATATGCTTCAGACTAGTGTTACATGTCTTAATAGTTTTCAATTTTTAAAAAATTTTCCATGAAAAATGAAAAATACATACAAGAAATACATTTTTAAATGATTTAAAAAATAATATCTAAACATATTTCAATTTTTCATTAAATCGTTTAAGCGGCTTTAAGCGGTGTAAGCAAATTGCTTTGAGTAAAACCTAATTTCCTAATGATGTACCAACAAATACCTTTAATATTTATGTTTTATACATTATTTATACGTGTAGGCATGGGTATATATATATATATATGTATGTATGTATATATAAGTACTCTCAAATCAATTAGTAATGCCTCTGAAATTTTTTCATTTTTTAATTAATGGCTGCGGATGGAAGTATATGAGTGCCTCATTTTCATTAATACAAAATTAGAACCCTTCTTAAGACTTTGAAGAAACAGTTTTTTTAACAGCAAATTAATTGCTTTTTAGCATAAATTTATTTATTTAGAAAAAAAATTCTTTTAAGAAGGCTGCCTAAACCATTAACCACAGATAGAAAAAGTTTTAAAGGCATAAGCATCATTTGGATCATTTAATAATTAATTATTTTGTTTACAGCATTAAAAAGTAGTAGAAAATATATTAGTAAAATAATAAAAAAATGTAACTTAATCCTTACTTTAATGCAACAAATAAAAGCTTTAATACCCTACACACAGATACATATATTAGAAATCAATTATTTGCTATTTAAATATAGAATTTGGCAAATTTTCTAGCAAACTAATAAATTTTATTAATTATTGTGTATTAATACAAAAAATCTGGGTTATCAGGATAAATTTTGTAGTATCATTATATCATATAAACAATCAGTTTTATCCAATGATCGATTTGAGTTGCAAAAATTCAGAAAAAGTTACAGTGTGATGTGATAGATTTGAGAGTTAGCATAACTCCCATCTTCTTTTCAAGTACTATATAAGCAATTGGTATCTTAAACTCGAAGATGACACTAAGGATTTTCATAGCTAATTTAGCTAACCCTCGCAATTGTTAAAAAGGACAGGACTATTCTTTTGTGTATTATGTGAAATAATGACGTTTAGTAGGCTAGTTAGTTCGTCCGCTTCTATAATGATTAACATAGGTAGTTAGCATTATTTTTAATAAATTCAAATACAGATTCCACTTATATTAAGTTAAAGAATGGAATAAAAAGTAAGAAATCTACCACAGGGCTTCAGCCGTTTGTTGGAGGGTATATGGATAGAAACTGTTAAATTCTTCTAATTTTTCCGTTCAACTGACAATTTTTACTAAAAACAATGTCCAACTTTAAAGCGTAGAAACCTATTATTGAGTAACCTGTTAAACCATTTCAAGTTCGTTACTAATAGATTATTTATTAACTATGTTTATTCGGATTTTTCGTAGCGCTTATATTCTGCTAATCCTAGAAAATCGGTTTGAATAAAAAAAAGATACAGTCGTAGTTTAATAAATATATATTCTGTAATGCTGATCAAAATTACAAAGTACTTTATATGGAAGTACTTTATGTTTGGTTCAAAATGGTTTTTTGGGTCAGAAAAAGGATAATCGTGAGAAATGGGGCGCTATTTTCAGTATTTACCGAATTTCAACATTTTAATGAAAATTTTATATTCATGGAAAATAAACTTGATATTCTAAAAACGATCTATTTGAGTGACTTTGAGTATATTATAGTTTCATAAAAATTAAATAATAAAAAATTTAATAATCAAGTATAACTAACTAAGCAATTAATTTTATTTTAAAGAGTTCAAAAGTAATGTTGGTTTAATTTTGAAAGTTTTTACTCAATTTAATTCTTAAGCAGACCATACAGCTGTTTGGATAGCACCAAATACGATCGATACTCGTAGTGGTCTTTGGAAAAATCTATTGTGTTAATTATCACTATATAATTTTTGGACTGCAAGTATTAGCAAGTGAACCTTTGACCCGTGAATCAACAAAATTATAAACAACAAATATTGAACACAAAATAAGTGTACGTAGGCTTTGTGCCGAGACACAGGACAAAGGTTCAAAGTTGATGGAATTCAGTTGCAGTCAAAAAATTATATACGAACAATCAAACCTACAGATTTCTTACAGACCATTGCTGTTTCGTCATACCAAAAATTAACTTGACTAAAAAATTTTTCTTTTGGATTTAAACATTACGTCACCTTATTATTCATTTCTTTTCGGAATAGATTTTTTGTGAAAAGATATTAAATTTTTAATCAGATATTTTTAAAATATTATTTATAAGCTTTGTCTGGTTTTGAATTTATAAGAAATACTTTGAGGAAAACCTTTACTAAAGTAAAAACAAATAAATTTATAAACATGATTTGTTCTGCAACACAACCACTGTTAACCTTCAGCTACTGAGACATGTACCCTCTGCAGCCGTAAACTTCTTATCAAAGTGGAAGGTTTGTGAGTCCCGCAACACCTGCTGCGAAATGAAAGCGCAGCTGGAAGTTGAGATATTAATTGAAAATTTTCACCAAACGAACACATAAATGGAAAATGGAAAAATACATAGGAATTAATTAAGAAAATACAAAATTTTATATTTTCCCAAGGAAAACACCTGTTTCGCGAATCAACAGAAGTATAAAAATTAGTATTATCCTTTTCAGCGCTTTTGAATGAGGATTATAAATTGCTTTGTAAAACAATATTAAATTTATTTCTTTTTCAAGTACTATATATATATATATTCTTATGTTGAAATTATATTTGTATTATATTATTTATTAAGCTTTTTATTTCATATAATTTTTTTCATTCTCCCCTAAGTAATTCTCTAAAAACTTAAGCATACTCGTAAATTGTCTATCTCGAAAGCGAAGAAAATTCCAACTAAACAATTTTTAATAAATAATAATTCTGCTTTAGTCGCCTTGTCTACTTTGGGTGTCTTCTCTGGTATATAACTTACACTTTACTTTACTATACTTTACTATACTTTACTTCTGGCCATAAATAATATTCGTATACGTTTTCGTATTCGTATTTGTGAAATGGTGAAATAACTATTTTGTACACAATTCGTGTTTTGCTCTAGGCTACTCTACTGCATACAAATCCTATTATTTTGTTAACTTGGTCCTTAACAACAACGCTGCGTATAAACCTTTTGTAATTTAGCACTTTCCTGACATTGCGTTTTTAACTCACTGCAGTTGTGGAATTATTTTTTCTCCACTCCGTACTCCATACACCGTACTTTGTTTGTATTTTTATCAAGATTTTTTTTATTATAGCGCTACTATCTGTGAAATATGACGTTTTTTCTTTCTCATGTGACGATAGATTTTTTCATTGCAGTATGCAATCTTACCCAGAGCTTTTTTCATTTTCATTATCTTTGATTTATTGCAATTCTTTGTTTTCAAATCGGCAAACAGCAGCGGCGATGCAACGAAATTGTATAGTTGCACTTTGCAGCACGAGTTGCACTAATGACTGGTTGCACACTATCTTTTTTTTAGTTAAGGTAAGAAAATAGTTTAATTTTATTCAGTTTTTCACACAAACGCATACAGACACAATTTGTAATTTTGTATCTTTGAAATATGAGTGACGGTGTGACTCTGTAATTAGTACCGTAAAGTTTAATTTGAAAGTCTACGGGTCAAATTACAGCTAAGAGCATAATATGAAAGACATTGACATTGTTAGAAAGGCAGCAAGTTCATCTTACTAATTAAAAAAAAGAAATTTATTTGAAAATAAGTAATAGAGATTAGTAATATCACAAATCAATAATTGACTAATTGACTAGTAATGTTGTTCTGGTATTTTTATATATTTTTAATCTGGCCTTCTGCTCAAAAGGCCAGATTAGTTGTTGTTTGCTAACTACTCCTTAAGTAATAGACGTTTTTCAAAAAAATTTTTGTTATGTTGATACACACTTTCTTGACATATGGTACAAATTTGAACGCCATCTGTCAATTAGTTTGTTTACAACAGCTGTTGAGGTGAGACTACCTCAAGTGCATATAGCGATTTTTACTATGGAAAATTCTTGTTGTAAGCGATTTTTTGACCAAACACAGCACCACTCGCTCAGGCACCATATTCGCCAGATCTGGATCCGTGCGACTTTTTTCTGTTCCCGAAACTCAAAGTGCCCTTTCGTGGTAAGCGTTTTGAGTCGAATGAATCGGTAAAAGAGAATTCGCTGAAGGAACTAAAAGCCATAATGCACGGGCCTACGAAAAGTGTGTGAAAGATTGGGTTAAGCGTTGGCATATGTGTAACTCTTCAGAAGGAGCATATTTTGAAGGAGATCAAATAAATTTGGAATAAAACTTAAATTTGTGAGTTTAATTTACAAAATCCGAGTACTTTTTGAACAGAAATATCCCTTCTTGTTAAATAATTAAACGTTTAATATTTTTATTATACTCTATATATCGACTATTCTTGAGAGTCATCATCAATATTACGATCTACAAAGTAATTATAACAATTTAGTATTATAACAATTTATAATTATCTTTGTAGATCGTAATCCTGATGATGACTCTCAAAGAAAGTCGAAATATAGAGTATAATAAAAAATATTAAACGTTTAATTATTTAGCAAGAAGAGACCTACAGCCAGATTAAAAATATATAAAAAACCATTTTAATAAACAGATCGAAAAATAAATTTAAAAATATATTTTAAAATTTATTTTTTGAATACAAATAAAATTTATAAATGTTAACTTGTTTGATGTGATTATTTTATATAAGCACTACATAATAATAAAAATATATTCAAATACACATGTTATCTGCATACATATTTACAAAAAGTGCATGTGAACATTTTTATCACTTAACTCATAGTGATTACTGACTTACTCACTATTACTTAGTAAATTATTAGCAGATAGACGGATATCATTAATCAATTAGTCTAGACATGCTGATTAAAAATATATATAAATCACATGATCTCTTTTCCGATATTCATTTCTTCATTAATTGTTTCTAATTGTTGAGAAAAACACAAAGTGATAAAGGGACATCCCTAATCGAATCGTTTAGCCACGCTTTATAAGTATATAGTAGTTTATTCGTTTGCTTCGCGAAACAAAATTTAAAAGACAGATTTTTATTTATAGAAATGACGCCAATATAATTTGCTTTTAACACATTTATTCCAACGATTCTTCAATTCATGTATTTTATTACTGAGATGGTTTTCCGAATAGTCTGCAATGTAGCCCTTCAAAACAATATTTACCTCTAAGGATTATTAACGATCCTCCAATTATGCCTTTCATTGATGTGCAAAAGTTCTAAAAGGTTTGCAAAATAGCACTTTACAACAATAAATCTCTTCATTGGATATCATATATCTAAAGAAAATACTGAAGTGTGAGAAAAATTAGAGATCAAAGAGGCTACATCTGGTGAATAGAATGCTTGTTGTAAACGGGTCACTTATGTCTAAATTCATTAATT
>NC_051847.1:203756347-203761336 GCF_002237135.1 Teleopsis dalmanni | reverse complement strand
ATATGTAGTATGCGAACTAAAACACCCCCTATTCGACCTATTCCCCCTCGGAATCACTTCCGCCTTACTTCGAACAAGGTCTCTTTTATGATGGCATTTCAAGCCATGCTCTTGTGATTTTCGATCTGCGTCTAGACTTCCACTTTTTAACTACCTTTTTCTTGATATCTGCACTATTTATTAGCCTAGCTTCTGGTTCTCTTTTCTGGGTCTAATTTATTCGCTATGAGGACTTGAACCATATATGACTCTATCGTTTGCCAGCTCTCTGTCTTCGATCTCATATTTTCCATCATATTTTCGGGATTTAACAAACTAAGGTTGAAAGTAAAAATGACATTTAATAAAATAAACTGAAAGCACTTTGTGTTAGTTAATAATTTCTCAATGGAATCACAAACATCAATAAACATTTTACATATATACATAGTAATAGTTGATATATTATTTAAATGCTCATCTGCAGAATTATTATAAAGAAAATAGAAAATTCTAGTTTCAAGAAGTTGACTGTCATAGGTGTATCTTAGACTATATTTTTGTACGGGGCCATGAACTCAAAACTAAAATTATTCATTATACGAAAAAAAATTTTGAATACTTCAGCCATATCTTAAGGCACTAAGAAAAATATGGTCTACATAAGTAAGTCATTGAAACTGGAACTGAAACAATACGTGGTCCTCGTTGACGAACAATATCATGGCTGAAGAATCTTCATTAATGATTAAATAAAAGTAGAAGTAACGTTTTTGAACTCTTACTGAAAAATAGCGCTGGAACTATGGCAGATCTTTTGTGTCTAGCAACCAAATTATACAGAACATAAAATACCTTTGATAAAGTTCAGAATGTTCTTTCTTAAGAATTTGCTAACGTGAAATTTCTGCCCCTTAACGGTCTTCTGTTAAAAACCGGACAGTTACGGAGAATGTAAACAGTTTTTTTCTATAAGATACCACGTCATTTTAAACAGATTAATGTTGTTTAGTCCGAGCTCAAGTAATGATGATTCGTCAGATATTTAGCCTAATATTGTCTAATATGAGAAATGCTTTATACAATATGAGTTAAAAAATAACCTCTTATTACTTTACCAACTTCTGCATATCCTTGTAGGCAGAAAAGTGTCTCTCTGAATTGGGATGTCTGGAATGTTTGCTTATATGAGGTTATTTTAAATGATGTTAGCAGTATTTATTTATTCAAATATTTTCCCTATTTAACTTCTCTCCATTTCTATGGCGTTAGGAATGGTGACTAACTGATTTCTTTTTTTGTTTTGTGCAAAACTATTTCTAATTCTGTATTTCTATTTCTAATTCAAATAAGTTGAGGTTACATCTTTTGTCAGTATTGTTTAATTCCATATACTGATGGATAGTCATCATTAATTGACTATTTTTATTGACTATCCATATTATTATCAGTACATGGTATGAGAAGAATATAAGAATTTCTGTATCCTCTGATGATCAAATATAATATTAATTATCGAGCAAGCGAATGTCTTGTCAAGGTAATCTTTTCGAACCATCTAAATGATGATAAGTAATTAATCAAAATATAAAAACTTAATTTCTAATTAATTTATTATTGCTGAGTAATTTAAAGGAAATCCACTACTCCGTTTCATTCGCTACTCCGAAATGACGGCCGCGTTGCAATTCCATTTGGCTCATCACACTCGGTATCTTTATGCGGTCGTGACAAACAAACGTGTCCTTCTCGATTTAAGCAAAAGTCACGTAGTTTCCAGGTAATTTAAGTTTGTAAAAAGAGTTGCTGATTTTTTCCTTCGGTTAGTGGCTTTAATGTTTGTTTGTTTGCGATTGCCATGTTCGAATTGTAATGCCAAAAACACGTTCCTGTAGTTTTATTCCTTTCTCTTCGTGCTGCAATGAAATGTGAGCAACGTGACTGCAATAGTGCGTTGAGGTCCTGTTTTTTAGTTTTCCTCAACTCAATTCCGACTCGAAGGAAAATGCTTGCCATGATGAATAACATCAAAATATTAAAAATAATGCTTTTTCTTTTATAATATTTATTTTTCAGTTGTTATTGATTAGTTTCAAATGAAGTGAACGTGATTGATAACAAACCGATATTTCCAGTTTGAAAAAGTAAGACGATACTGTCATTTTTAAAGAGAAACTTTTGTAAAAATTATAAAAAATTTATTAAAAAGATTTTAATTATTTTTGTACTTCTTCCTTTGAATACGGTATATAAAATTGAAATTATAGCGAATGATATGTATACATGTACATAAAACATTCTTTAGCATCATTGAACTATATGCAAGTATCCTTTACCATGAGGTTTGGGCTGTGGTTTATATTAGCAGTAGTGTGAAATGATTAAAAATGTTTAAGGTACTTACTATGGTATACTCCAATTAAGAGTAATTAAATCTTAAAATAAATTCATTAAAATTACAATGGTAAAGTTACTACGTGATAAATACTTTGCTATATACAACTCTTCTTCTTCTTCTGGGTACCTTGTCCGCTTCGAACTTTGGCTGACATCATTGCGATTTTGAGTTTATCTGCAACCTCTCGAAAAAGTTGTCTAATACTTTTATTGAACCATTGCCGTAAATTCTTCAGCCATAATATCTGAAGAGCCACGTTTGCTTGCAACGATAAATTTCAGTAGTCCGTACTTTTCCGGATGCCTCAGAATATGATCAAAAAACTCCAACTTTCGTCGGTTTACTGTTTCTAATGTTTCTGTCCCTTTGTTGACGCGTCGAAATACCACTTTATTTGTAATTCCTTCTGTTCAGCTTATTTTCAGCATACGTCGATAACACCACATTACAAAAGCCTCGAGTTTATTCATCGATGCAACAGCCAGCGTCCACGCCTTTGTCCCGTAGAGGACTTTGGAAAATTATGTAGAATTATATTTCGAAATGACGTTTTGTTGCCACACACCAAATTACTTCCTCTATTGATGGATATGGTCAATTCTTTGATATTAAAAACAATAACAATATTTACCATCTAATAAGTTATAAACTAATTTAACCAGAGTCTTGAACAGACCATGTAAATACCTAATCTGGTTTCTGTGGAAATTTTAGAAAGGATTTAAGTGCTTTTGATTTATAGACGTTTATTTTATTTTTATTTCTTTAAGTATTCAATATTCAGAAACGATTTTTGTAGATAGTCAGGCCGCGCTGAAAGCAATTGAATCTAAAACAGTTAAATCCAAGATTGTATTAAAATGTCGCGCCTCACTGATGAACATAAAACATCACAAGGTCTCTCTTTGCTGGATTCCTGGGCATAGCAATATCGAAGGGAATGAACTAGCAGATGAGATGGCCAGAAGAGGTTCTGCAATGCATAGAAGAGAAGCCGACCTTACAATACACACACCAATGTGTGAACTGTTTAGGATAATAGAGGAAATCACCAACACGGTGACAAACAACATATGGACTAACCGCGAAGACTGTGAGGTCGCTAGAACCTTATGGCCGAGGTTGGACAAAAATAAAACGAAAAGCCTTTTAGGCTTCAGCAAACCTGCAGTTCGTGTGCTTACTGGAGTACTAACGGGGCACTGTGTCATTGCATCCATGCTCCAACGGTGGCGAGTTCCAACAAGCGGTTTATGCAGGAGTTGCCAAGATGAAGATGAGGTAGAATCTATCAACCACTTCCTCTGTCTCTGTCCAGGACTTCAAACAAGGCGACTTCAATGTCTCGGAGATCGCTTTTTCACTGGCTTGGACGAGATAACGAAAGTAAACTTATCGGATCTCGTCAACTTCATCTGGAAAACCAAATGGTTTAACAAGGACATCATATCGCCTCTCCCGGCAATATTTTTTGAGGGCATCACAATGGGCAAAATATGCCTCCGAGTGGAAGTGCTGACAATTGGCAGCACGCGCCTTTCGAACCTAACCTAACTTAATATTCAGAAACCGAACCTGAATTGTTATTTTTCACTAAGATTAAATAAAATAATTCAAAGAAGTACATTGCTCTATTAAAAAGTATAAAATATAAGACTCCAGTTGCCATTATAGTAATGACAATAGAGTAAAATACGTTTATTTCCAGCATAGGGTAGTTTCATAGGGTGGTTCGCCACAAATTATATAAATTCTCAAGATAACCAAGGTCGACACCCTATAGCTAGATTGTTTTCTCTTGTGTAAAATAAATTCACAGTATACTTTCGGTAAACAGCCTAGGTATATGTCAGTTGTATTAGATTTTTTTTGCTAAATAAATTCACTGCTTGATGGAAGAAATAAATTATTATTTGCGTTTCATAAATTTGTTTAAACATATATGAAGAGAGCAGGAAGCCTTGCAGATTCTTTATATTGACTTGTCAATGCAAACTTGAATTTAGGATGAAGTCTTTGGTAATAACACTTAATTGAAAAAAATATTATACTGTATGTACTTTAAAAAACAATCTAAAATAAATCATATTTTATGTCAAAAGTTTATTTTGGTTGTTTTATGGGTTAAATGAAACATTTTATTTGTTACCATAAATTTCCATATAAGTTCGTATCATAAAAAAAATATTTAAATCTATAAAAATTTTTATTTTATGTCAATAATAAATTTTCGATTTCCATACGCAGAATAATGAGTAAAAGTAGTTTTCATACTCATAAAATCCTTAAGTTAACTACAAAATGATGTTCGTTAGCAATGTACAGGAAAGCCACATGATAGCATTCACGCATTACCATCGCAGACACAAAATACACAAAATACACAGAATACACAAACTACACAGAAAACAAAACAAACACACAAAAAAGTCATAAAACGTTGAATATGTCACATGCATACCAAAGTCAACGAGCATAATTCATCTTCGATGGCAACATTGTTACACAAACACAGATTTGCATGCAAAAGATGCCTGACACAGCGCAAATGGGAGCGTACACCGCAGGATACTCCATTCAATGAAAGGATGAATTTCAAAACCAAAGAAATC
>NC_051847.1:203750647-203756247 GCF_002237135.1 Teleopsis dalmanni | reverse complement strand
CATTTTTTTTCTAAATTTAAAACTGGCAACATAATTTTTTGAAAATAATTAATGTATTAAAAATCTCATAAATTCATATACATATATAACATCGACATTTCAAAAAGAAAAAGAAAGAGAAAGTAATACGGCATAAAGATCGAAGATCGTATGAGAAATATATATAATATATGTATATAAGATTTAATTATTTGTAATAACATTATGTAAATATATGATTTCTAACAAATAAATGAATATAAATAAAAAAAAAAGCATTTCACATAATGTACTTATATATAACAAGTTTTATATTAAAGTGTTTCCATTATAATTGGAAAACAAATAAATTTATTTATATACATATGCGTAATTGACAAACTACAACAAAAAAATTTAAAAAGTGCTACTCAAAAGCACTTTTTAGTTAATTCTTATTTTGAATGAAATAAATTTTAAATTGTTTAGACCGCAACAATGTATTCTTAATGAATCGCTAACGAATCAGGTTTCTCACACCTAGCTTAGATATGTACATTTAAATAATCGAATATTAAGTTTGTAGAATTTCATTCTACCCTTTATATAATACCTACCATTTCTTTTAATTATGTAATTTAAAGTGCATTTAAAAAAACGTTTATTAAGTCTACAAAATGTCTTTCTATGGTTAATAATATTTAGTTTTGACCTATAACAACATATTTTTGTAACTTTAATAAATTTATATAGTTTAAATATTATAAAGATGGGATTACAGTCTTTAATTCAAATTTAAGTTGTGTTTGAAGATACTTTATTCATAATAAAATAGGTTTTATTAAAAATTGTACGTTTCTCATTTTTATTAGAACTCCTGGTATTTGCAGTCTCCAAAAAATAAAAATTATTTACGAATAATTAAATACAAGATGGGTAATTGGTAATACTCGAAACAGCTGTATGGTCAGTCAGAAATTTAATTAATTAAAATAATATGAAATTAATTTTTGTTGTTGTAGTTCACTACTGTTCGAAAAACCTCTTTATTAAAATTTAATGCTATATTCTTCACAGATTTCTTTTGTTTAGAGTTTGTTAGAATATAGAATTTAATGCTATATTCTTCACAGACTTCTTTTGTTTATATTTTGTCCTTATATTATATTTTTATATCTCCTTATATTTGTGGTTATTTAAATTATATTTCCTATGTTTTTGGTTTTTCTTTTGGGGATGTCCATTGTGTAAATATTAAATAAATATTAATAATCTATAATTAAATTTTTATTAAAAAAACTTAACAAATTTATACTTAAATTAAATTTAAACTTAAATTCAAACATAATTTAAGTTTTTTTATTTTAATGGTAAGTTTTGTAACTTTCTAACTAATCATTTAAACTAATTATTGCTAGTAATAATTAAGAAACCTGATAGGACTTAATAAAAAGAAAAGAATGCTATTTGATTGTCTTCAATTACATATCTAAAAATATATGTTTTTATTTCATTACATGTGTTGCTGTAGCAACACGAGACACCAGTCGTAATCATGTACATAATTATGCTCACAATAAAGCTCATCATCCAACATTAAATTACAGTCATCAAGAACAGCTGCGTCTATTGGACAAATGCTATGTAGTGTCTAATGCCAGAATCATTAAGCAACAGCCACTTCACACTTCCAAAACACTAGTTATGTCAAAAGTACTTAAATAAAAAGAAAATATATTTTTGGCAAAAAACTTAATTCGTATGAAAAACAAATTACATATGCGAGTACGATATTTATATACCATTTACATTATATTTTATTTACGAAGTTATATTATCTTTACTTTTTATATTAGCATTTCTTGGCAAAGATTATAATTTCAAAGTGAAGAAAAATAAATTTAAATAAAAATTTATCTTTTCAAACCAGTTGCGCTATTATATGAAATCATTACTATTTTTTATAACTTAAAAAAATTTAATTATTTTTCTTTGCTTAAATAAACTAAAAGAAAAACTTTCTAATATAAAACTCAGTTTTCCCGTTTGTGCGCCTTATCCTCAGTTGCGCTACCACTAACCGCATCGTCAACCCCAATATTCAATTGATATTCATTATTCAACATTTGTGCTTTTCTAATACTATCACCCAATGAAGTCAATGAAGCTAACCGAGATATTGAGTTATTTTAGGTGCTAATGTGCATTTGTGTGCATATCGTTGCTTCCATACTGGCACATAAAAATGTAGCTGACAGCAGTTACCATTGACAAGATTCGTAAGCGCTACGAATTGGCACTAAATCCAAAACGACACTGACGTTCATGGATTGCAGTGCAAGAAACTCTGTTCGATATCTGCAAAGCCAATATCTATGCAAACTACTAACATACATTTTCACTGAGTCATTACCATTTTGGCCCACATTGTTCGTAGGGCGAAGTGGTTAGTTTGTGTGATTGTACAAAATGTCACAGATGAACGTCAATTGAGAAATAATGATATTTTCATGAGAGTAATTTTGCTATAATTACAGAACTTATTTCAAATTCGCACTATACTTGACTTATTGCAATCGAATATGCTCTGAAATCTGAGTAAGTAATTGCAAATGTAGCACAATCCACTTGAGCATGCTTCTTTGGAAAGATATGCTATAATTGACTTAATTTTTGTCTACCTCCAATTTCATGTAATTATTAATGAATTAAATTACACTCGGTTTCAATTTTGTTCACCACAATTAAAAAGAAATAAAGCGTACGGATTTCCACCAATTAATTTGTTTTATAAGGAATTGCTATTTGTATAATCACGTCGGTAATAACGTAAAGATTAAAGTAAAAAGGACTATTGTCTTTCAAAATGTTTGATTTTAAAAGGATTAACTTCAGGATTATTATAATTTAAATGAGCTTTGGTTCCAGTGTATCAATTTATACAAACTGCTAACTTTCAATTTATTGTGGTTTGTTTAATGGTGAATGGTATTGAAAAGTTTTGGGTTAAACTAAGGCCCACATGATCTATTATGCACCCCTTTGTATTTAGACATTTTGTATCTCGAGGCATCGAACCAGCTCCTTCGAAGGGAATTTTCGAAGGTCTTCACCCTTCTTGTTTTGGTTTAGTTTAAGAAATGTGTAAATATTTCGGGAGCATTAAGTATTTCTTAATATTTTTTTAAAAGGTTTTTCAACTACAGACAGATTTAAAGAAATTTTTAAAAACTATTTACTTTTGAGAGAAAAGAAAGCAATTTCTGTCTAAGATTTTCTAAAACAATAGTTTTACTTATTCGTTAATAGCATATTCGGCGATATTCGAATTAAATATGCTTGGGTCGTTCTTACTTAGCTTTAGTTTTTTTCAGATGATTTCCAAAAGTTTTCAGTTACCCACAATAAGCTTGTGATTTTTTAATGCATACGGCAACATCCACATTTAAGCAGTCTTTATTTATTATAACACTTCGAAGGTATATGAACGAACTCACGCATTCTAATTCTTCATGAATTATTTACGATGAAAAAATCTTGTGTTAAACTTAACGACTTTCACTCCAGCTGTCTAGCAAATGCCCCCTGCGGTGAAGGAGTTAGAATATTCCCGCGGTGAGGTATGCCTGTCGTAAGAGGCGACTAAAATCCCGGTGCCAATCAGGCACTTGTGTAGGAAGTTCGTATGGTAATAAGCCATCTGATCAGAGATGATCCGATCTGGTGCTACGGGGGTCATTGGCCCACAGCTTCGGCTGGACTGAGCAGTTGAGTTTGGCATCGTAGTGGCTGATAGTTAATACCTAAACTTACGCGAGAAAAATGTTCAGTTTATGGTTCACATTCGGCGTGGAGTTGTGTATTCATCACCAGGTGCTACAGCCCGAATTGTAGCAAAGGCAGTAGGTAGATCTCGCATTAAACCAAGATGGAAGAAATGACTTACACAAATTCTTCATTGGTACTGGCGAAGTTAATTCCAATGGGGCGCTGATTGACGCTTTGTATAAAGACGTTGTGCTTTTGAGTACCGTAATGTTGAGCCTACATGGCAGGTAATCACGTTAAACGCTGGACTTCCTGTCTAGCAAATGTTTGTCTTCCCAGACTCTTTTCATAATAGGCCACTAAATATTGGCTAAATGACTTAGTCTCATTTAAACGCTGGGCAGACTATCATTTTTGAGTGTCATTCAAGAGAGAAATTCTTAGAATGGCACTCAAAAGTGAATGATAGTCTGTCACCCAAAAACTTGCAACTGTCATTCAAGAGCATATTTTTTCATGGTTGCACAACACAATTACAGTGTTTGAAACGCAATCACAGCGTGCGTAAACACCCTCATTCTTCAAAAATTTTGCTTGAATGACAATTCTTGAATGTAAGCACATTCAAGTTCGGTCGCTAGAATAAATTTGCACAAGAAAGAACGCAACTTAAATGACATTCAAAAATGATAGTCTGCACCGCGATTTAAGGAGTCCTTCGTTTTTACTATTATTACATAGGTGCTATTTGGAGCTTTAATGGTATTTAATTTATATATTTAAATATATATTTCGATATCAAAATAATTCTTATTCGTAACTAATATAGTCAATAAGTGTAATAGTTATTATTTTTAAGAAAATGTTAATTTTAAAAAAAATTAACATCAGCAAAACTTTTATTACTCATTTTATATATTTTGTATTTATTGGATACTCACAATTATATATTAATTCATTTCAAACAAAAGTTATTTTTAAATTAAATAATTAAAATTTTTACGTTAGATGGTATTAAAATAAACAAACTTTGTTTAAATAAAAACACATTTAATCTCCAATTAGAAAGTTCATTCCGCAAGTATTATTAAATGATAATAAATACTGTATTATACAAATCTCCTAATTATTTTAAAATAATATAAAATATGCAAATGAACATAATTAAATCCACTACATGAGTATGAATTCCTCTCTCTATTCAAATGAAAAGTAGAAAAACATTTATTTAAAATTCAAATAATTAGATAAAAATTTCATAAAGAAATTAAGTCTTTTTTATTTACGTTGTGAAATATTTATTATTGGCATAAAGAGGAGCAAGAAACAAAAATAAATAACAAATATAACCACTAGAAATGAAACCATTTTGGAAGAGTGCCAAAAATCTTTGCTAATAGTAAGCAAAAATATATGCAATCTTCTTCCCTTCAGTTATGTTTATAAAATAAATAAAAATTAAAAAATGGTTTTAATAGCATTTAAAGATTTAAATTTGCTGAATGGAGCAGTTAGGCTGGATGCGGTAATAGCAGTAGCCCTCCAGTATTAGCCGCTATGATGACACCATAAATCACAGTTGCCATAAATAATTTATACTATAAACGAACTGCTGCAAATGTGTGTTTATGAGTCGAGAAGTAAAAATGTGCATGTGCGTTCGACAAAGTTTATGAGATTATTAATGCTTTTAATATGAATTTTAGTGCTTAAATAAAGCATAAGAACACGCCCACGCAATGGTGTAAAATATACCGGCTATGCATAAATCAGTCGACCAAATGCTTGACTAAATTTTGGTGTAACATGTACACCAAGTCAAATACATTCAAGCGCTGCATTGCACTAACCTTTGATGTGCTTGTGTTTCTGGA
>NC_051847.1:203741789-203750547 GCF_002237135.1 Teleopsis dalmanni | reverse complement strand
TTTTATATATATAGATTTAGACAATATTTAGATTTATTTATTCTAGATCTGTCAAACTCTATTGCCCAGTCGACCATTTTTAAAATAATCTAAAATTTTTGTAGCTGTGTTAGTAGATATTAATATATTTCTTAAATACATATATCGAATGAAATCATTATTTATTTGTTGTCGTATAAAACAACTGTCAATTTCAGGGTAATGTTGCTACTCTGGCAAAATATCTACCTAGAGTGTTATAAATTAATCCCGAATGTCATGCATTAATCTCCAGTGGTATACATTTCGCTCGAGATTTACCAATTGAAAATTAAAACTGCAGTAAAAGTTAATCTCGATTAAAAAAGTTACCCCAAATTTACCAATCGAAAATGCCATTACCTTTCATTTTTTGCACCTTCTTGCATTTCAACATATCAGATAAATATAAAATATAGATTACGGTCAATAAAGTTGATACCGCTATATATGATGCGATATATATTATATAGCTCAATGTAAATATAATAGCAAAAATAAATAGAGTAAAATATATTATTAAACCATAATGCCATCTATTTAAAGATTTTAAAGACAACAATATACAATGTTAACTGCAGTCTAATAACTGCAATCACTTTGTATAAAGATTAGGCTTTAACATTTTAATTGAATTGTTCACTTGCCCCATTCAGATACTTTATCTTCTTTTCAATTGCAAAACACACAAGCATTCAATTTATTTCAATTGCTCGTTTTCAATTGACTTTGAGTGCAAATCACAGTGATTTGGCTAAAATGTGTCATTTCTGTTAATTTTTTTCCTTTTTCTGGTGTAACACACTATATTCGATTTAGTTAGGAAGCGGTTAAAAGTATGTAGAAAGCAAGGCACATTCACTTACTCGTATAAGATGAAAAAGGCTTAAATCGACAATCTCATTCGGAATAGAAAAGTAATTGACTGTCAGTTAAGTTGATAAATGACACTGCAAATTTATTGCAACAGAGGCATTTTATCATATTTTCCTTTGTAACTTCATTTCAAATTACGTGCAAATTAAAGTACTTGAAGAACTTTAAACTTTAAAGCTCAAAGTAGTTGAAAAATATATATAGAATTTTTTTTTCACTTCTAATATCTTATTTCATATTAAAAAATAAATTTTGAAACTTATAAATATTAATATATAATTCTAAATATATATTATTATCTTGAAGCTAGTTAAGTCAGTGCATTGAGCACTTTTACTCTCTACTAACTGCGAGATTTCTCCATAACCCCTCTCTACGCCTTGACTGGATTATTGTTTATCACTTCATCAGACTAAACAATAACTGACTTCAGATCTGCATACCTCGCTGAGTAGCCTGTTACCATTCTGAGATTCGATAACGTGCTGTTGGTAAGCCTGTCAGTTTTCGTAAATAGTTTCAGCGTTC
This sequence comes from Teleopsis dalmanni, assembly GCF_002237135.1. Classification (NCBI taxonomy): domain Eukaryota; kingdom Metazoa; phylum Arthropoda; class Insecta; order Diptera; family Diopsidae; genus Teleopsis; species Teleopsis dalmanni. Next base: position 203,749,125 of record NC_051847.1, on the reverse strand, counting down.
TATCCTTTATGTATTTTTTGATCGGATCAATCTTGAGGTTCCTTAGGATGTGATTCGTCATAATGCACAATAGCACCTTGAAAAGTTTTCTCTGAGCCTAGCTTTATGTAATTTCCAGCTAAGGCCTTGCAGTAGTAATATTTGAGGCCATAGTGAACGCTACACATCCATATAGAAGTGACGGTCGAGTTATTTGGTTATATATCAGCTTCCTGTTCTTAACATTGAGATTTTAATTTTTGAATAGCGGTTGGAGATGATGAAGAAATTTGACACAACTAATTCTTTTCAGTTGAACATGTTCAAGCCATGTGAATCGTTTATCCACCGTGATGTCTAGATATTTATTTAGATATGCTATTATCCCAGTTTATTACCATATCTTCCACGGGTTCCGTCCCCTCTTACGTGTAATGAACAGAGCGTTAGTTTTTTCGTTATTGATATTTATTTTCCATTTCTGAAAATACTCCAAGATGAAGTTTATATGCCCTTGAAGTGTGTTAGTTATTGTAATCTTAACTACATTTTAATTACGTTTACTTTTAAAACCACAAAGCAGATAACCCCGTATAAGAATCGCAGCACAAAGTTCAAAGAATAACAAAAATCGACGAAGATAAACTCTACAATAGTCTGAAGTTCCAGATTCTCGCTTTTAAGATGTGCAAATCGTTGTATTGAATCAGAAAGGAAATATAGTGACTGAAATGTATCAGTGTACAAAATTCTTTTTGTTATTTTGTTTACTTTGAATATAAATTAAAATAAATAATGTTTAAATTGACAGCACAAAACACGCGAAAACTGGAAAATAAAAAAAGAATTGACGAAAAAATTGTCGCTAGGTATGAAAATTTCTAAAGAAAAACCTCCATATAAATATTTTCAATGTTAAAACGTTTTTCAATTTATTTCCGAAACTGTACTTTCAAGTTTACTAAAATTTCACCATGAACATCTAAGTTCTATAAATAAATTTAACCGATTGATTTTGATGAAGTTTCATCTTTCTCAAGATGAATAAAAGTCAATTCTTCGGGCAATTGATGGATTGGACAAAGTTGATCAGCAAAGTATATGCGATATATACGACAATTTGGATATATTTGTAAACGCAAGGTTTCAGCATATTGTGTTCCATAACTTTTTTTAATCAAATCGGCGAGATCCATTTGAATGTAATTCCAACCATGATCTAAGCTTAATGGCAGCAAACAAGTATATGGGGAAATGCGAGTTTCAGCTGTTGTAGTACCACAACTAAAGCGACGCCACATATCCTTATCATCTTTAACCTTTGAAAAATATATCCTCAACAAAGTAATTATATAAAATGTGAAAATAAGAATTTACCTGTACATCAAAAGCGAAAGGTGAATACATATTTTTTACAATCAAAACGAAAATAGGTAATTTATTGTTTATGGTCACATTTTTTTTAAGGCTTATGGTAATAAAGGTTTTCTTCGTGTCACCAGCAGATAATTGCAGCACTGGTTTATCGATATCTTCATCAGTAAGACGTGTTATAGAACCACAACGCACCGATTTACCCCAGGAGTACAATGGTTTTTTATTTAGACTGCTAAATATTAATTGAGTCTGTAAGTTATTGAAACTGCAAGTCATTTTGCGAAAATTTCACTTAACGAATTTTCAATGGAAACCTTAACATTAGTAGCTGGTTTGCTATATAAAATACAGTTTTGTAAATGAGAACCAAAATGTTTACTAAATTTTAAAACTTTTTATTTTTACTGAAGATTATTTTAGCTTAAAATTTTCTAATGACATATTTCAAATATTTTTCTATATTTTATGCTCACTGGATTCGTTTATAATCCAATTGTAAACGAAATTTTTATAAAAAAAGTTATCGAGCAATTTAAATTCCTTGGGTGTATAGTAACCATTGGTAACAATAGGAATCAGATTTCTAAAACTGGATGTACGTTGTTAAATTAAAAAGTATTTTATGTGCAACGGATCTCTTTCTACAAAAAAAAAAAAATTTTAATCCTTGCGCCAAATCCGTTTTATGGTGCGTTACAAGTTGCATGTAGTATGCAAAACTACTTAGAGAAATTTAGAACTAAAAATATGGGCCACAGATACTAAGAATATTGAAATTATAGTTACGTCTACTTAGGTAACACTCTTTATACATTAGCTTCTTTAATGACACCCACAAGGAAGAAGAAAGCCGACTCGATAAAAACTATTTAGAGAAACTTTAGAACTAAGATACTGAAATTATGGGCCACAGATACTAAGAATATGGTGATTGCTTGCGAGCATACAGTAAATAAATAATTAAATGAAATTATACTTGGGTTTAGTTAGGTGACATTCTTTTTACATACGCTCCATTAATAATACCCACAAGGAAGAAGAAAACTGACTCAACTAAAAACTACTTAGAAAACTTTTAGAACTAAGATACTAAAATTATGGGCAACAGATACTACGAATATGGTGATTGCTTGCGAGCATACAGCAAATAAATAATTAAATGAAATTATATTTAGGTTTAGTTAGGTGACACTCTTTTTACATACGCTCCATTAATAATACCCACAAGGAAGAAGAAAACTGACTCAACTAAAAACTACTTAAAGAAATTTAGAACTGTCATGTAGAAGCCTAACTTTTAAAATTGTAGGTTTTTGAACTTCTAATTGATAATAATAATAATCGATTCATCCTCAAAATTAGAAAGTTATTATATACTCAAATAATTAGGCTCAAATAAGCCTCAAATACTGCCATAAAGCATTTACAGATAGCACAAAAACTGGCTTCAAGAAGACTAATTAAGATTCCTTGGTATATTAATACAACAGATATGCATAGAAATCTAAGGATCGACTTAGTGAAAAAATATATCAAGGACAGAGCCCTAAAGTTATTTACAAAAGTCTATACGTTAAGTCCATCTCAGGACGCACAGGAAGTTATGCTGATCTACGGTTTGTCATAAATGATAATAATTCTAGTATAGTGAAAGCTTAGTATGAGGCAGAGATAAGCCCCCCCCCCAAACAATAAATGAGTAAAAGTGTGCATAGCACTAACTCAAACCACAACAACAACAATAAATAATATTGTTAAATATTATAATATTGTTAAATATTATTTATTTAATAATGTTATGTTAGGTATTGTTTAATTACTATACATTATTTAGTATATTATATATATACTTTAATATATTATATATTATATACTATAACGTTGCTCAGAGTATATTCCTGTATATTTGTTTTTGTATTTTTATTTTTTTATTATAAATTTTATATGAAATTAAAATTATTATAATTGGAAGCATCTCCAGCATTTCCAGCGAAAAAATAATTAAAATATAATCAAAATTTTATATATATAGTTTTTGGTTTTGCAATAAAATGGAAACTCATTTAGAAACTATTAGAAAAAATATAGCAAATGATAACAAATCCATAAACTCTACAAAAACAAATTTTGTGCATTTGTAGAAGGATATATACGAGTATTTTCATATATTTGTTTAAATGTGGAATATTCGAATTTTTCTACAGCTAGAGTAGAAGAATAAAATAATCAAATAAAAATTGATAAAAAATGTCCAGCATGAAAACGAATGAAGCAAATGATGTACGAAATTCCACTATTCATGGTTCTTAACACAAGATACAAGATATATATATATACAAATACACACATATATATATATAGAAATACTACTACATATGAACGTAGAAAAATTACATTTAAGTGTGTTTTTATTATTGTTTTTATACATTTTTGCCAGTATAAAATATAGAGAAAAATCCAATAAATTGAAGTTGGAACTTGCACATATCGTTTCTACTCATACTATATATATACATATATACATAAAGTTGGAAAACATATACATATCTACTGTATAAGGAAAAATGTGGAAAATCAGTTTATATGAAGCGTAATATCATTTTGCGAAGGCAATTGGCAAATGCGATTGGTTGCACAAAAATTGCCAAGTTATTGGTTTTTCATACGCCTCGGTGGACGTAATACAAGATCAAATATAAAAATCCAATACGTTGAAGAAAATGACTTATGTATATAAAGGTATTAAGGACTAAAATGTGATTTACCACTATGACAAAATCTGTGCAAGAGTACTTGTGACAAAATTGTCAGAAGAAACACACATTTATGGATATAAATAAATATATTCGCAGTTTATAAGAAGCATTTGCACTCTTTAACACCAATTAAATAGTTAAAATTCCTGACAGGATTAATATATAAAATACGAATTGAGTCCACTTATTAATATAATTAAGAACCAGGTAAATTTTTACTTTATAGGAAATACAGATAATACAGATATTGTTCAGGTTTTCATCAAAATGAAAATTATTTGACCATTCAAATAAGAGTGGATACAGTAAGATAGGTAAATACATTAAAGTATATAATGGAGAGCAATTGGATTATTATTGTTGGTGTCAATTGTGAAAAAACAATATTTTTATAATACTTGAATTTACTTAAAAGCTATTTACTTTTGTCAAACTCAATTAACATAACCAAAAAAAATTTTAAATGTTGTTTCACTATTTTTTCCTATAAGCAACTTAAATCTACGCATACCTTCTGCTCAAAAAGTATACGGATTTTGTTGTTTGTTAACTACTCCTTAAGTAATTGATCTTTTTCAAAAATTTTTTGTTGTGTTGATACACCCTTTCTTGACATATGGTACAAATTTGAGCGCCATCTGTCAATTAGTTAGCAGCTGTTAATGTGACACTACCTCAAGTGCATTTAGCGATTTTTACTATGGAAAATTCTTGTTGTACGCTATTTTTTGATCAAACAAAAAGAGAATTCGCTGAAGGAACTAAAAGCCATACCTTCTCGGGCCTACGAAAAGTGTATGGAAGATTGGGTTAAGCGTTAGCATATGTGTATCGCTTCAAAAGGACCATATTTTGAAGAAGATAAAATAAATTTGGAATAAAATTTAAATTTGTGTGTCTTATTTACAAAATCCGAGTACTTTTTGAGCAGAAGGTATATTAGGATTTATTTCACTGGATATAATTAATTCTGACAGATTTAGAATGACAGACTTATAGAAGTTGTATAAATAAAACAATATAAAAAATATAATAAATTTATTTGCTTTACTGAAAGTAAATTTATTTACATACGTTCTCAATTTTATAATTATAACACAATTTTTATGGTTTTTGGTACAATTAATTAGTCATATCCATAATCGCTGACTATATATACACATGACATACCTAGTGATATCAAGAGAATCTAATAATAGCATAAGGAATTTTATTATCTACGTACAATTAGAGGGTATACAAGAAAGTTCCCTCATAGAAATTTTTTTTATATATTCAACAAGAAATAACTGAAGACTTAAAATACATAATATTGTATGCAATAGCATTATATCTGTTAACGTATAAAAAATAGTAGTAATGGCTTTGATATACAAAATGTAACATATTAGAATTAAACTGTACATCTTATCGAGTATTTCATTTAATACAATAGATATTCATAGAATCGAAGTATATTTTATAAATACTAGATTAATTTGCTATTAAAATTAACAAAAACTACAATTACAAGCATTACTATAAAGTAGTAAAATTAATTTTATTTCTTTCTTTATAATAAAGAAGTATCATTTCAATTTATTATCGAACTCAAGCTATTCATTGTGATTTTAAATAAAAATTTTCTGAAAATCTTTTTCATCCATACACATGTACTAAGAATATTATCAGACGCAGTGACGACAAATTTTCATTTTGTTCTTACTTTCCATACTTTAAATACGGAATCGTACTTTAAGTCCAGTTCCCACAACGTCAGAAGTGGGATTATTGCTTTTTAACATGTTTCTCGAATTTGTATCGTTGTCTCGAAAACTGAAAAGGGTTCAGTCGCTCATATATTATTCGACAATTTAAAAAATACGTGTCTTTTGCACATATCTGTTTTTGAAACAAAAATGCTGGTAATCTTGAGAGCCATAGACTAATATAATCTTGCACTAAATTAATGGAGTTTAGATTAAAAACAAATGATCATCTTTGTTTAAAGTGACAACCAAGCTGCGCCTAAAGCCCTGATCAACCCATTTACGTCATCAAATCTAGTTGATGAATGCAAATGCAGGTTGAAGGGAGTCGACAGACATAATAACTTAACCCTTTAATGAGTACCTATCTATTTCGGCATATCAGAAAGACGGTATCTATAGACTTTGCCTAAATCTATTGTGACACAAAATATTGCTGGTTGGAACCAATCTAAACTAAACCTAAAAATTATATAGATTACAGAAACACTAAATTTGCTCTACCTGAAATAAGTCTAAAGACAATGGGTTTCTTGTGACTCTTTGTCGCAAAGAGTGTATGCTACTAATTGATCCAATCATTTCTATGCTTTTTCCCACGCTCTCCAGATTCAGACTTAGTCTTCTAAATTCAGACTAAGTTGTAAGCAGCTTCCAATGGTTTTTTCCACCCTCTCCAGACACAGACTTAGTCTTCTAAATTCAGACTAAGTTGTAAGCAGCTTCAATATAAATTCCTTACTTTTTACTAGTGATTTCCACTTCCCAACTTTTATCAACACTTTCTTTATATTTATACATCTAAAGAACCAAATTTGGAGTGATAAAAATGTGATAAGACAACATGAACTTATCCGACGACCCAACCTAGGTAAGGGTATAGCTATATCTGTAGCAGTTATTTATAACAAATAAGTCACTTTATTTTTGAAGTGTACCTTAATTGTACCTTTACACTCATAGAATAACTCAAATATTCAAAGAAACCAAAACCCACTTGGTATGTTACAGAGCCCACTTAGTATTATTAGATTTAAATATTATATATCGACATATCTCTCGAGATATCATCTTTAGCCGCAATTACCAAATCACACCATTTATCCTTATTTTACAATATTGACATGGATTTTCTCTATCTTTATCTTTAACTCGCTCTTTTTCTATTATCTTTATCCTACATACTGGGCAGACCGTACGAAGGGATACAAATTTTTATATTATGTCACTGTTAAGAATACTAAAGGTCAAGCTGATAATGCCCTATGCACCTAACCAGAAGAATAAAGTTGTTGTGGTCTTTACTCCGAAACTTGGCAAATCACACAAGCACTTTCCAAACTGTATTGCATAAACAGCTAGTCAAGTCATGCCTAGATCGCTTCAACTCATCAGAGTTTGTGAATTGCCAACATCATAAAAAAATAAACAAATCACTGTTGTACTACTTTATATATTACTTTTTTATTCTACTAC
>NC_051847.1:203684856-203741689 GCF_002237135.1 Teleopsis dalmanni | reverse complement strand
TATGCTTAAGTGAATTTTTCATCAGTCATAGTGATGAAATTGGTGAGATGAACTTTAACTGTCTAACAGTACGTTCCACTACATACTTAGTAAGCGTAATTTACTGAGTAAATTGCATTTGCCATATAAAGAGTTTCCGGGCTTTTTTTTTTACTATAGAATATAGTAAACAAAATTCGACCAAAATTATTACCAAATATGACGAATGCAACATTGGAAATTCTGGCAGATTAATCCTCACCGTTACTGTCAGCGTCGTTAACATTATAGTCAACATTTTTGAACTCAAAAAAAACACACCTACAAAGAAAAGAAAAATCAATGATAATCGACTATATTTTTTTATTTTTATTTTTAATATATTATAAAGTATTAAAATTATAAATGTAATATAAATTTTATAATTATATAAAATCTAATTATATGAAAAATATATAAGTACACATTTTATGTTGTTTTTATTTTTAATTATAAGTTATAAGTGTTATTAGTAACTATTGGTTAAAATAAAACTTACTGAAAATTTGTTTCAAACACCGCCTTATTTCTTTTCTATTTGGATTGTGGTTGTTTAGTGTTTAAACTTACTTTGAAGCCCTCTGTTGTCTTCTCAGAACCGACATACTGATTTCATTTTTATCTAAAATAGCAACTCAGTAGAATTGTATTCGTTATTTAATAATATTTACTGCCCGCATTTACCAGAAGTCCAGCACTTTCTTTGGTTTCTAGTTATCATTGAAGATGTTTTGATTTTGAATAATTTGTAATTTTTTGTTTTCTTTGTATATGCAGCAACTGCTGATTTTATATTATGAAAAATATTACAAACATTACAAACATTATATATTAAATTATTTAAATTTTTTGTCTTTTCTTCAATGCTAATTTATTTCCTTCTAACACTACAGGATTTAATATCATCTGTTTACAATTAAAATGTAAACACAGAAAAGCTCTAAAACTAGAACTTTTTGACACATAAAAGCTCTTTCCCATTCCTTAAGTAACTCATGATAATGTAAACGCAAAAAGCTCTATGTTACTATATGACTTACTAAGTGCGTAGTGGAAACGTAGTATAAGTAGCATGTTTAAAATCATATAGAGAATTAGCGTATCATCATGATAATTAAATCCTGCCCTATTAATATAGACAAACAAATTTTATTCATCACTCATCATTATTTTTTTCAAAAGTAAACAAAATTAGCTATCCAATAGGTAATAGTGTCTTATTACACCTCTAGCGCAGTTTAAAGATTTTTAATCCTCCTGCGTTTAAGTTGTTGCCACTGAGTGCACCTTAATGCATGAGTTTGGTCGAATGAGTACAATAAAAAGGAGACCCGGTTGGGATCATTTTTGTTACTTCTTCTTCTTGAAAGCCTATTTACTTTTTTTTTTTAATTTTAACATGCTGCTTATAAAGTTATTTTGTATCTATCAATATTCCAATATATTGCACTTTTTGAGCATAGTAGGGGTATTCACTCTCTCTTGCAAACTCATTGCAAGGTGCACGAAATGCACAGATTGTACGAGAATGCAAATAACAACAACAAAATACACGCACAAAATTTCGTGCAATTGCGTGCAATCTTCCAATGCTGAAACCTATGTATATTTGCTTGCAACAAACCAGAAATGGCGGAAATCAGCTGTTTTGTCATTTGTTGCTTCTCATTTTTAAATTTGAATTGACTGTTAGTAAAATTTCGAGATATGTTAATCTATGGCTATGCTATATACATGCGTTTCGTTCATATACATATACATTTGTGAATTAATTTATCTATTTATCAATTTCAGCGAAACTTACGAAAATTTGTTCACATTTTGAACTATTGAATGAAGTGTTTGGACGCATGTCTAATTTTGTACGGGAACATTGCCATAGGCACCAACTAGTTCTGCGCTAGGCAACGATGTTTTTTTTATTGAATCGTCTGCAGACAACACATCATCCAGCTCTGCACCGAAAGTCGTGCGTTCTGCTGTGCAAAACCCCACTACCCCCCTCGATAAAAAATATAACAAATAACAATAATAAATTAAGAATTAGTTATATTTTTATTATACTAATTATTTTTATATTATATTATTATTACATATATCTCCAACAACAAATAATGTAGCGACTTTACGAATAGCCGCATTTTCGCCTGATGAACCCAAACGATATAAAACAATAGCAATCCTTAATAGTTTATTAGTGAGACTATTAAGGAAAATACGTTCCAATTTACTCTAAGCATCTGACAAAAACGGCCTTCATCAAATTCTTGAAGAATGGTAGATCTCCATTGAATAGATTTTGGTACGGGTTGGTGATTTCTGTGATGGTTTACTAAAGTAAACAAAAGGTCTTCATTTAATTGCTCCATCACTTCCCAGTAATTTGCATCATCTAACAAATAGAAACTATATAGTAGTGAAAACTACATTAACAACATGTTAATACCTTCAATCAGAATATTAAAAGCACTATTTTCAATTAAAAAATCTATACATTTTTGTATTTCACTTGTTCGCGGCATTGTTATACTATTATTTTTCTTTGCTCAATGTGAATCGACTGCAAAAACAGCTGATTCATTTTGATGATACAATTCTGCAACAGAGGTGTTCTCGCAGTCTTGCAGTTTTTGCATAGCATTCTTGCATTTCGTGCTCCCTGCAATGAGTTTACAAGAGAGAGTGAATACCCCTTATGTATATTTGCTTGCAACAAACCAGAAATGGCGGAAATCAGCTGTTTTGTCATTTGTTGCTTCTCATTTTTAAATTTGAATGACTGTTAGTAAAATTTCGAGATATGTTAATCTATGGCTATGCTATATACATGCGTTTCGTTCAATAATTTAAATCGATGTGACCATTAATTAAGTTTTCACAAATATAATATTATATAAATATACATTTGTGAATTAATTTATCTATTTATCAATTTCAGCAAAACTTACGAAAATTTGTTCACATTTTGAACTATTGAATGAAGTGTTTGGACGCATGTCTAATTTTGTACGGAAACATTGCCATAGCCACCAACTAGTTCTGCGCTAGGCAACGAAGTTTTTTTTATTGAATCGTCTGCAGACAACACATCATCCAGCTCTGCACCGAAAGTCGTGCGTTCTGCTGTGCAAAGCCCCACTACGCCCCTCGATAAAAAATATAACAAATAACGATAATAAATTAAGAATTAGTTATATTTTTATTATAACAATTATTTTTATATTATATTATTATTACATATATCTCCAACAACAAATAATGTAGCGACTTTACGAATAGCCGCATTTTCGCTTGATGAACCCAAACGATATAAAACAATAGCAATCCTTAATAGTTTATTAGTGAGACTATTAAGGAAAATACGTTCCAATTTACTCTAAGCATCTGACAAAAACGGCCTTCATCAAATTCTTGAAGAATGGTAGATCTCCATTGAATAGATTTTGGTACGGGTTGGTGATTTCTGTGATGGTTTACAAACAAAAGGTCTTCATTTAATTGCTCCATCACTTCCCAGTAATTTGCATCATCTAACAAATAGAAACTATATAGTAGTGAAAACTACATTAACAACATGTTAATACCTTCAATCAGAATATTAAAAGCACTATTTTCAATAAAAAAATCTATACATTTTTGTATTTCACTTGTTCGCGGCATTGTTATACTTTTATTTTTCTTTGCTCAATTTGACACGGCTGCAAAAACAGCTGATTCATTTTGATGATGCAATTCTGCAACAGAGGTGTTCTCGCAGTCTTGCAGTTTTTGTATAGCATTCTTGCATTTCGTGCTCCTTGCAATGAGTTTACAAGAGAGAGTGAATACCCCTATAGTATAACAACAATAAGTCCTTGCACAGAGTCTACTCTTTTTCACTACTTTTTAACTAGCAATAACAAACTCTCTTCTTTCCCTCACTTGTACTCATTTTGTCTTGGATATATTTGTTGTTTAAATGTGAAAAGTTCTGCTTTTTAATTTCTTCTTCACCATTGATTACTGGAATAGAGTGCACGTAAATTTGAATATTTTGATTGTTAGCGATTTATAATATAGGCTGCGTTGCTTACTGCCATTTTTTTTCCAAACGTACTGAAATTGAAGTAATTTGCTCTTAAAAAACGCAAATTCTGAAATTTATTACTAAACAACACTGATTTGCCTTAGTGTCGAGGCATAAATACACCGGCTCTCATACTGGAATTTGAATCGATATATTATTTTTTCTCTCAATCTCAATTCTATAATTTACATTGAAAACAAAAATAATTTTCCTTGAAGATGACTATCGAAGATAGTCGAAATATCGGAAGAATTATTTTTAATAAAGTATAAATGAATTTTAAATATAAATAATAAATTAGTGTCTTTTTTATTTCTATTTAAATTTGACCAATTAGCCTGATAACAAATTATTATAACAATAATTTTTGGTCACAAATAAAAGTATTTAATATTTTTAAAAATAATTTTAAGTTAAGAATATCCATAGTCGTTGTTACCAATATTAACATATATATTAAAAATCAAAATAAAACTTTTTATTTTATTTAGATAAATTAAAATTAAAATTAATTAACTAAATTAAATAATTTATTATTTTATTCAATTATTAGAAATAAATTTAATTTCTTCTCAATATTAGTTTATAATTTTTTAACGTTTCCTCAATTATGCTTAAGCAATTATACAGTATACAGAAAACTGTTTTCCTTAATTTCCGATAAGTACAAAAACCCTAGAGCTGGTAACTCTAAGCCGGCAAATGATGTAAAATGTCAAACAGTTACCAAAACATTATTCTTTTAAAGTTCACTTTCAGTTTTCTAGTGAAATTCTATATGTTCGGTTAGAAGCTAAATTACTCAATTCGAAATGTTCACATAATAAACGTAATTATATTTTTTATATTTAATGACTGTGTCGTATAATTATTAAAGTGCAGTGCTATCGGGCAATACGCTCTTCGTTAGATAAGCTAATAACATTATAACTAATCTGTGAAAAATCGAACCAAAGAATTTGTTCAAAAGTGATAAGAAAACAATAGACGTACAGGTGCGCGTTAATATTGTTAGAACAAACAATTACATTATATGTTTCTTTGTTGTTAAACTTAGACTTTGTATGCTGTTAAAGCAAGGTATTTTTTGCAATATTGTAAACTTGACAAAAATTTAAAATTTTGTATTTGTAAATTTAAACTAAAAAAGAATTTAAGTTTTGTTTACATGCAAAATGTGGCCATTTGCATCCAATATGAAAATTGCTCTTCTGCAATTTTTTTGTTTAATACTAACAATTGGAATAAATTGTGAAGAAACTAATCCTTTGGTGAGTAAAAAAATTTTAAAAATTTCTTTCACAATAAATTAATTTGTTAAAAATCCTTTGTTGTAAATTTGTCTATGAGTTTTTTTTTTTGTTTTTGTTTATTATTTTCAATTCGTCATATGTTTTTGACTTTTAACAATATTTGTTGTTATTGTATGAGAGAAAGAGTACAATTTTGCTGAGAGAACACTTGTTTTTAACACTTTTTTATTTTCAAATATTCATGAAGAGTTACAGGTGTCTTCGCAGTAGTTTTAATGCTTGAAAGAATATTATATCTAAAGAGAATATAAATGCCGAGATTTATATGAACAAACACTTAATTTAGAGAAAAAAAATGTGTGTAAAATATTTTTTATTATATAAATATTTTTTAATATTCATAAAAATTTTTTTTTTTATTATAAAAACTTTTCATTCATTTACTTTAATTACAAAATTATCTTGCATATTACTTTTTTTGTATGGATGTTTTTTTTTTTCAAATTACAACAAATTTCCATTCATGTAGCTTGCATGTGTGGGTGCGTGTAAAAATCTAATTAGATTTTAAAATCAATAAATTTGAGTTTAATTTTAAGATTTAAAACAATTTAATCTGTAAAGTGTAATAATGTAGTTTCTTTGTATTTTGAGTTTCAATCAATTCTAGTTTATTTAGTTGTTTATTTAGAAAATATATAGTCTGCATACATGACTGAGTATTTAGAGCTTCATTACTTTGGTCTATATGATATATGACTACGTTATTGAGACAATGGAAACTTTTCACTTTAGTAATTATATGCTTTAAAACTTGTTAGATAATATGAACCCTGTTTTATGTGAAATGTTGCATAATCCCCAACGGGGTTTTTATAGCACATCAGCTCTGTAGGCTGAGCTACTATCTCAACAAAATGTCTATTTTAGAGGAAAGTATTGGTCTATTTTATGAGATGGGTGTTCAATCGTCTGAACTGATTCAAAACACTTATCTATATTGTTTACAGACCTGTTGCCCCTTATAAAGTAGGATGTTCGCGGTGTGTAGCATTACTCATAATAACAGTCGCAACTGAGTTATAATATTAGGACCGTGTGCGAGTTCGAGTAAATTGATATGGAGTAAATTGAGGTGGAGTAAATTGAAATTTCCTAGGGATTTTTTGCACCGGACTTTTGTAAATATTTATTTATTAATGCACTTATTTATTATTTTTGGTTAAAAGTTTTTTTGTTTATATATTTAATAAACATCTTATATAGTGCTCAAGTGCACTAGCTCAAAGAGTTTCAACATAATAATAAAATTTTCACAATGGTAACATCTAATTTACCTAATTTTTATTAAATTTACCCTATACGAAATTCTGGTAAATACCAACATTCGCTGCTATACCGACATAATTTACTATCTCCCTCAATTTACTATCAATTTACTCGATACTCGCACACGGCCTAGATTCATTGAAATGAAAATGTAGGGTTGTATTTGAATTCAACATTGAATTTAATTGAAAGTGTGTTTAGACTACCGTACTTAACACATTTTCGGGTTTATCTCGATAAGCGTGTAGCATTTAGTCACATTTGCCATATAAAATCTACTCAAAATTCATGCAAAAATGTTCGAGATAAGCGTGTACTTATTTTTTAAGTCAATTGCCTTAATAAATGCTTCCTTGAAAAATACCAAATACGTGCCAATTATTGCTGCAAATTTTAATAGAAACAAAGATAAAATGAGGCTGTGAGTCAAGACAAATTTCAAACAAAAATGCAGCAGAGAATGAGTTGATAACTTTTTTTTTAAATCGATTCTACTTAAAATATTTAAAAAAAAAATGAAGCAATAGAAAAAAAAATTGATTTTCGTTTTTTGTTTTCCTTCATTGTTCTCTGAGTTTTAAAAGAAAACACCTGAACTCTTTTTAGCTGAAATTGCTTATATACGTGAGATAAATGTAAAGAGTAAATGTAGGTGTAAACATGCTAAAATGAGATAATTCCACAGATTTAGTCGTGTCAGATCTGATTGATTTATATTGTGCAGTGGCGTCGCTAGGCGTCAGCGATGCCGGCGACCACCGACGGCCTCGCGCCCAAGGGGCCTCGCAAAAAGTTACCGACTGTGGATTCTAAGCACTTAATAAATATTTTAAACAATTTGATTTGATAATGGCATTAACCATATTCGAAATATTTCCGAATGTTTATATAGTAACCAGATTCATGTTCACAGTTCTAGTCAGTATAGCTCCGACGGAAAGAAGCTTTTCAAATTTAAAATTGATTAAGACATACTAGAAAAGTATAATGATCCAAGAGAGACTATCTCCATTCGAAATTCTATAAACTGAAGCGAAAATAGCAGCTGACGCAAATTATGATATAATTTTAAAAAAAATTGAGTGAAGCTAAAAGTAAGAAAATTCATTTATTTTAATTTGTGTTTATTTTAAATTGATTATTTACTTTTACAACTGGGTTATAAAGGGGGCCTCGCAATTCTAATGTCGCCGACGTCCAGAGATGGTCTAGCTCCGCCACTGATATCGTGACACTTTTTTTGAGTTGTATATATGTATATTGAAGATAAGAAAAACAAAACTACATATTTCATTTATTATAATAAATTAAATTAGTTGGCTTAAACATTTTATGTATGTTATTTACGGATTTTAAAGACATATTTTACTTTTTAAATAAAAAACCAATTTTCGTATATTAATATCTCTTGAAAGAACTAAACTTGAAATTATGTATACATAGATACCTAGAGTTAAAAAACCTGGGTATATAAAGATATATGTCAAGACTTACCCAGTCCAAATTGGAAAAAAATTGTACCAATCAGCTTCTTTAACTAAAGTGGAACCAAATCTGTACTACGGTATTGGTGCTGACAAATCACTGTGTATCAGAAATGTATGCAATATGAGTTTGGATGTACTCTAACTACTTCTGTCGAGCTTGTTGATCTACATATGATGAAAGAAATGTCGTTTATTCGTGTGCCAGTGCCCATCATTGCCTAACAGGAGGTTTAAAATTTTCCAAACCCTTTTCCCCCGGTTGTCAAGTTTACGTTGTTGTAAATGTTATGTTGTTGTTGTAACTGTTTGTATAGTCACTTTTTGGGTGTGACGAACGTCACTTGGTCGTCAAACTCAATAGCACCGGAACGGCCGTTCTTGAATGTCAAGTTTATAAGCTTGTCCCTTCACACAACTTTAATGGAAAAAGTCGTAACTTCTCAAGGCAGGGCTGTTCGTGCACTAAATGTTTTAACTTCGACCTTTAAGGTGGTTCTTTAGGTCTGTCCTATAAACGGTGTGTTATTGCTGATAGTACAATATGCATAAAAAATTTACCTTTCTTCAACAGTTTAAAGCTAGGATTGTTACTCGTTTACCGAATAGGATATCTTAGCTACAATATACTATCCAAAATACAGAATTGTCTAATGGCTCAAAAAGCTGTCATAGACTGGGAGGTGATGACAAGTTTTGTTGTGTTCAGTAAGATTTGTTAAATTCGCAGTTTGCTGCCTGATAACATCTGTCGCTGTCTTATATTTATGATTATGTTATAACCGAAATATCGATTTCATATTTGACTACTATTTACTAAAGCAAAATATATATATATATTGCGACTATATAGAAACTGTTTGTATTCTCTAAAAAATATATGATATTAATTTATTCGGATTTATGTTAAAGCAGTTATAGACCGATCAGTATGCATTATAAAGGCACATAGGAACTTATTATATATTGAAATTTAACCTAAATTGATATAAGGAACATCTAAATTTAACAAAAAATAATTTGAGAGTTATAACAGAAATTCTAACAGAACATTATAGGTTGAACTACCACCTAAAAAAATCAGGAATTTGCAGGTTCAAAGAGGAGATGGGTACCGAAAAGTACATGCTAGGAATATATTACTCAACATTCAGATGAACTGGAACCTGGAACTTGGAAGAATAGTACAAATACTGCTATTTACTGAAGAAATAGGAATTATTTCAAGTAGGGATCACAATGCATCCTAATGTCGCGTTTCAATCCCCTCTATAAAATTAAGATAATTAAAGATTAAGACTAAACTATGTTGCAATTTGGAGTTTAAAATAAAAGTCTATTTTATATACTCTTGATCACACCCAATCTCTTCAAATTTAAAATATAAATAACAGTTATAAAAACTTCTTATCTCATACTTTAGGTATTTGCAACGACGGAATGTTTTCTAAAGGAGCCAGTTTATGAACATAAATTTGACTTTAGCAAGTTACATTCAGATTTTGCACACCAAGCCACTGGCATGAATGGTGATGTCTTCGAGTATAATCTCTGTGGTAATATGACGCGTACTTGCGATGGACAGAAAAATATTGCAGCGTGTTTAAAAAGAGGCGACAAGGAGTTTGTGCTCGGTATGTGCCTTTGAGTGAATATATTTCCTTTATGCTATTTTATTTACTTTATTTTAGTATTAATTTTAAAATATTTTCTGTTTTATTTAAATGCAGGCACACAACATCAACTACACTATAGCAATGGCAAAATGTTTTTCAGCTTTCTAAATGGCGCCAAATGTCCCACTGGTGTAGCTGATTTTCAGTTGTATGTTGCCCTTGGCTGCGATTACACTTTAGATGAGATACAATCACATGTGACACAGTATGTAAGTAATTGTTGGTTTTTATAGAAGCTTTTTCCCGGAATGCATTTAAACTAAATGCAGTAAATATAAAACGTCATTCATGCATCCTCTACCATTGTATTTAAAAGTTAATGAATTTTCATGAACTTACAACGCAAATAGATATTTGTTTTTGTATTTAAATTATATTGTTTTTAAATTATTAATTTTACAGGCTAATAATTCCTGTTCCTTCTACATCACCTTGGAGTCGCCTGAAGCTTGCTTACCAGAACCAGATGACGTTAAAGCTAACACGTGTACCTATACCGATACTTCAACTGGTCATGTATATAACTTGATGCCACTCAGTGATATGAATTATATGTAAGAAAACCAGTAAATTAAAATTATTTCCTGATATAATATCTTCTAATTTTCAGTACTACCGATCGAGCTGGATCTGCGTTTGTGATAAATGTCTGTAAACCAGTGCTCTATGGCAGAAACAATATGTGTCCGGCTGGTAGCAGTGTGTGCTTTGTTTCCTTAAAAGCCACTGATTATAAGAAAAAGTAATTTTATCTATAATTGCATAATATTATTAATTAACATTTTTTGTATATTCCAGGTACTTTAATTACGGTACTGTCCAACCAAATCCTACCTTCGAGAATGGCAAATTAGTCATGCGTCTTAAGTCAGATACCATTTGCAATGGTAATGAAACTTATTCTTCGGTTATATATTTTTATTGCGATCCAAATGTTAAGGTATTTCAGTGAAAATTTCTGCCTCCAGCATAAATTCTACAATTTTTTATCTTACATTTTGTTGCACAGAATGCTCATCCGGAATTTATTGGTCTGCATGGTTGCGTAAATGAATTTTCGTTTGTCACGCCATTGGCCTGTAATAATTTGGCGCCTTGTACGACCATAACGCACGGTAATGAAATGTAAGTATATCCAAATAAAAATTTTAAATAAAAATATTTTAAACATTTTCTACTTTTTATTCTTGGTTTTTCGGATTGTAATGAACAGTCTTGATATGAGCAGTTTAAAGGATAAACCGTTCACCTTACAGTTGCAGGATAAGAGTTATACATTCGCTGTGTGTTCCGGTGCAGGGCAGCCGTGCTTGGAAAATGATGGTAAGTTATATTTGCATAAGTGAAAGATATATTAAAACTCTGGTATGTTCAATTTATATATGGTTATTTAAAAAAAATCGTTATATAAATGGGTCAACAAATTTTTCGTTGATATTTTAATACTTGAATTTAAAGGAAAAGGTTAAAAATTAATTCCACTCTTGAAATCCATGTAACTAATTATACAGAATAAAAAGGATTGTATTTTTTTAAAAGCTTAAATATTTTAAAATAGTTGTTGAGGTAAATGAGTTTAAAAATTGTAAATTTTTTTTAAGAATAATATTTAAATAGAACGTAAAATAATTGTGGTGTGCTCCAATATTTAGTTTTAATAACAAAAAATAATGCACTATAGGCCTATTATACTAGAGTAATTACTTCATTACTAAAATAATAATAATCTATTTCTACTTTATGGATGAGTTGATATTCAGAACCAGAATATGTAAAACTACACCGAAGTATTAGATAATTTGTAAAAGTGTTATTGATACTGTAGTCATCCGGTAATTTTAACGCTCCCGTGCTTGGTTATCTTCTTCCGCGAGCGTTGAAGCGTTAATTAGAGGAGTAGATAGCATTTAATAGCTGTATTCGAGTAACTTTTACAAATTTTCCAAAAAGCCGTAAAAGTCTGAGATAATATCTTTCTACAAGTTTCGTACATAGATTTCTATTTAACAAGAAAGATTTATTCGACTAGCTTCATTCATTCTAATAAAATATATTTTTTTTCAATTATTTATTTATTGAATATTTCTAAATGAAATTAACAATAATTAATATCAAATCTTAAAAACTAGGAGAGAATATTTATTGAACAGAGTATACTCTAAGGTATTAAACAAAAAATGGTAGTTTATATTATAAACATATTTGCTACGGGTTTAGCAGCTGTTTCCTACTGGAAACAGCTGGATTTAATGTTTAGCTTTAAACAATACTTCGCAATACGAGTTAGAATAATATCAGATATCTTGAGTATGTTGAAATCCCTTTGAATAATGGAGTTTTCACATACCATGGAGCTTTTACAATCTGTCTGCAGTTTTTTTACATTCGAGTTGCATGTGGTACCCAAAAGCACTACACCTTATATTCAGATTGGTTTGATGATGGTGTTGTATAGAAATACTTTATTTTCGAGGCTGAGGGCAGGTTTGGGATTCATCAGACAATATAGTTGTTACAGCGTTAGTTTAATGTGCGTTATTTTGTTGCCAATGTGTTTTACCCCTGTTAAACTTCTATCAAGATAAATGCCTATGTATTTAAAATCATTGCTTTGAGAAATACTGTTAAAGAATATGTTCCCATAATTCCATGATATGCACTGTAATAATTTAGGATTTTATGAACTAATATGATGCAATTAAAATGGCTTTCTTCGCATATCGTTTTTATATATGTTTTATGTGGAATTCAATATAGTTCCTATTTCGAAACATAATCAGCAACTGAAACTTTCTTATCTGCTGTATAAATACTCACAAAAGATTAAGTTATCCCTCTATTCACCCTATTGGATACGTCGTTTCCTATTTTCGTATCATGCATACATCGACATCTATTGCAACAGCGATAACAGACAGAATCTTCTTCGAGATCACGTAAACCCTACGTTTGGTAACAACTTTTCTGGCCCAAATTAGGTCACAAGATGCCAATCGGGTTATAGTCATGTCAAAAAGTTTTTGCTACGTAAAAGCCCATCTGCTCCTAAAGTGTAGACGAACTGCTTATTCTTTATTATTTGAGCCAAGATAGCTGGGATCCCTATTACATTAAGATAGTAAGATGATATTATATCTTTACGTAGGTTTCCCTCATTTTCTCTTTTCTTTTGTTTTCTCTTTCTCTTTTTCGTTATTTATCTTACCCTTTCAGTTTCTGGTTACCTTGTTTATTGTACAAGTTACAACAAATAATGAATATATATTATATTAATTGCCTGCGATGTCACAGTTTCTGCCGTATGAATAGCACAACAAACTTAAATGACCTATTTGTATTAGTTGTATGACAAATTACAAAGCAGAGTTAAAATGTGTGTTTATACCGGTACTTATAAAAAATGTTAATAATTTATAACTAAATTGACGAATACAATTACTACGCAAATATATATTTTCTTATTTAAAAGCGAGCAAATCTTGTGATAGTCTGACTTTGAACATATATGAAATGAGTCATTAAGTTTATCATTTGCTTTAATTACTTTAATATATAGGTGCATATTTGTTATGTGTTATAAAATAAAAAATTTATATAACATATACATACATATATGGATAGTTTGAAAACGTATTCATTAATTGCAAAAAATAATCTAATGTATACCCAATTAGATAGGTAATTGCATTAAATTGCTTTTTGTTATATATTGTAAATGTAGTGTGTTTATATCGTTTTATTGATTTATTTACAGTTTTTATATAATAAAATTTAATTTAATTTAATTCATTAGTGTACATTTACTTTTACAAGCTTAGAGTTTTAGAGAAATTTTCTTGAGTAATAATAGCGTTTTTAATTATTTTATTCTTTTACAATACTTAAGTTGCATCTAAACATTTCTTTAAATTCTTTTTATATGTGTCAAGTAGTACTGAGCTTTCCGTATGTAAATAAAATCTTTCTACCCAATATTTTTCTTCTGATCTGTTTTTTGAATTATCTACTCATGTCAGGCTTTTTAAAATTTTTTTCTTAATTAAGTGTGATCGAAAAGAGTTTATATTTAGATGTTTAACCGGCTTTATATCGCTTCATGAGATACAACAAAAATTTTTTATCTGCATCTCACGTACTTGCAACTTTTAACCAATGAAGTTTTATTACCTTTAATTTTTATGGAATTAGTATTTAAATTTAATGCAATAATTGTAATAAAAGTTGTATTTATTGATTTGTAAAGTATCAATGAAAACATATATTTATATGCACATTAATCTAGTTATCATAAACTTACCTTATACATAATATAGATCAACTACTTTTATTCGAAGTTTATTTCAACTTCGTATTATTGACACATACGAAATCGGAAATGATGCACACATCCGGTAAATGTGCAAACATCATGTGATATAATCAAAAGCTGTAAAGTTTTTCTGATAATAAAATTCAGAAACACCATAACTTTTTACACATAGTAGTAGAATAAAAAAGTAATATATAGAGTAGTACAACAGTGATTTGTTTATTTTTTTATGATGTTGGCAATTCACAAACTCAGATGAGTTGAAGCGATCTAGGCATGACTTGACTAGCTGTTTATGCAATACAGTTTGGAAAGTGCTTGTGTGATTTTCCAAGTTTCGGTGTAAAGACCACAACAACTTCATTCTTCTGGTTAGGTACATAGGGCATTATCATATTGACCTTTAGTATTCTTAACAGTGACATAATATAAAAATTTGTATCCCTTCGTACGGTCTGCCCAGTATGTAGGATAAAGATAATAGAAAAAGAGCGAGTTAAAGATAAAGATAGAGAAAATCCATGTCAATATTGTAAAATAAGGATAAATGGTGTGATTTGGTAATTGCGGCTAAAGATGATATCTCGAGAGATATGTCGATATATAATATTTAAATCTAATAATACTAAGTGGGCTCTGTAACATACCAAGTGGGTTTTGGTTTCTTTGAATATTTGAGTTATTCTATGAGTATAAAGGTACAATTAAGGTACACTTCAAAAATAAAGTGACTTATTTGTTATAAATAACTGCTACAGATATAGCTATACCCTTACCTAGGTTGGGTCGTCGGATAAGTTCATGTTGTCTTATCACATTTTTATCACTCCAAATTTGGTTCTTTAGATGTATAAATATAAAGAAAGTGTTGATAAAAGTTGGGAAATGGAAAACACTAGTAAAAAGTAAGGAATTTATATTGAAGCTGCTTACAACTTAGTCTGAATTTAGAAGACTAAGTCTGTGTCTGAAGAGGGTGGAAAAAACCATTGGAAGCTGCTTACAACTTAGTCTGAATTTAGAAGACTAAGTCTGAGTCTGGAGAGGGTGAAAAAAAGCATAGAAAATGTTGCATGGTATTATCATCCTTGAAACGAAGTGAATATAAGTTGTTGTCAGCAAATTGAACACGAACAAGATATTTTACGTTGAGTTTAACAAAAGTAGATAGCTTTTATCTGATATGAAAAGTTTAAGTATTATAAAAATATTGTTCTTTCACAATTGACACCAACAATATTAATCCAATTGCTCTCCATTATATACTTTAATGTATTTACCTTCCTTCCTGTATCCACCTCCCTTATTTGAATCGTCCAAAAATTGTCATTTTGATGAAAATCTGAACAATATCTGTATTATCTGTGTTATCTGTATTTCCTATAAAGTAAAAATTTACCTGGTTCTTACCATAATTATATTAATAAGTGGACTCAATTCGTATTTTATATATTAATCCTGTCAGGAATTTTAACTATTTAATTGGTGTTAAAGAGTGCAAATGCTTCTTATAAACTGCGAATATATTTATTTATATCCATAAATGTGTGTTTCTTCTGACAATTTTGTCACAAGTACTCTTGCACAGATTTTGTCATAGTGGTAAATCACATTTTAGTCCTTAATACCTTTATATACATAAGTCATTTTCTTCAACGTATTGGATTTTTATATTTGATCTTGTATTACGTCCACCGAGGCGTATGAAAAACCAATAACTTGGCAATTTTTGTGCAACCAATCGCATTTGCCAATTGCCTTCGCAAAATGATATTACGCTTCATATAAACTGATTTTCCACATTTTTCCTTATACAGTAGATATGTATATGTTTTCCAACTTTATGTATATATGTATATATATAGTATGAGTAGAAACGATATGTGCAAGTTCCAACTTCAATTTATTGGATTTTTCTCTATATTTTATACTGGCAAAAATGTATAAAAACAATAATAAAAACACACTTAAATGTAATTTTTCTACGTTCATATGTAGTAGTGTTTCTCTATATATGTGTGTGTGTATTTGTATATATATATATCTTGTATCTTGTGTTAAGAACCATGAATAGTGGAATTTCGTACATCATTTGCTTCATTCGTTTTCATGCTGGACATTTTTTATCAATTTTTATTTGATTATTTTATTCTTCTACTCCAGCTGTAGAAAAATTCGAATATTCCACATTTAAACAAATATATGAAAATACTCGTATATATCCTTCTATAAATGCACAAGATTTGTTTTTGTAGAGTTTATGGATTTGTTATCATTTGCTATATTTTTTCTAATAGTTTCTAAATGAGTTTCCATTTTATTGCAAAACCAAAAACTATATATATAAAATTTTGATTATATTTTAATTATTTTTTCGCTGGAAATGCTGGCGATGCTTCCAATAATAATAATTTTAATTTCATATAAAATTTATAATAAAATAATAAAAATAAAAAAACAAATATACAGGAATATACTCTGAGCAACGCTATAGTATATAATTATATATATTAACTAATGTATAGTAATTAAACAATATCTAACATAACATTATCAAATAAATAATATTTAAAAAATAAATAATATTTAACAATATTATAATATTTAACAATATTATTTATTGTTGTTGTTGTGGTTTGAGTTAGTGCTATTGCACACTTTTACTCTTTTTTGGTTGGGAGGCTTATCCCTGCCCCAAACTAAGCTTTAACTATACTAGAATTATTATCATTTATTTGTGTTTTAACTGATGACGAACCGTAGATAAGCATAACTTCCTGTGCGTCTTGAGCGTATCGACTTTTGTGAATAACTTTAGGGCTCTGTCCTTGATATATTTTTTCACTGAGTCGATCCTTAGATCTCTATGCATATCTGTTGTGTTAATATACCAATGAATCTTAATTAGTCTTCTTGAAGCCAGTTTTTGTGCTATCTGTAAATGCTTTATGGCAGTATTTGAGGCTTATTTGAGTATATAATAACTTTCTACTTTTGAGGATGTATCGATTATTATTATTATCAATTAAAAGTTTAAAAACCTACAATTTTAAAACTTAGGCTTCTACATGACAGTTCTAAATTTCTTTAAGTAGTTTTTAGTTGAATCAGTTTTCTTCTTCCTTGTGGGTATTATTAATGGAGTGTATGTAAAAAGAGTGTCACCTAACTAAACCTAAATATAATTTCATTTAATTATTTATTTGCTGTATGTTTGCAAGCAATTACCATATTCGTAGTAACTGTTGCCCATAATTTTAGTATCTTAGTTCTAAAGTTTCTCTAAATAGTTTTTAGTCGAGTCGGCTTTCTTCTTCCTCGTGGGTATCATTAAAGAAGCTCATGTACAAAGAGTGTTACCTAAGTAGACGTAACTATAATTTCATTTAATTATTTATTTGCTGAATACCCGTAAGCAATCATCATATTCTTAGTATCTGTGGCCCATAATTTTAGTATCTTAGTTCTAAAGTTTCTCTAAATAGTTTTTAGTCGAGTCGGCTTTCTTCTTCCTTGTGGGTGTCATTAAAAAAGCTAATGTACAAAGAGTGTTACCTAAGTAGACGTAACTATAATTTCAATATTCTTAGTATCTGTGGCCCATATTTTTAGTTCTAAATTTCTCTAAGTAGTTTTGCATACTACATGCAACTTGTAACGCAACACAAAACGGGTTTGGCGCAAGGATTAAATTTTTTTTTTTTTGTAGAAAGAGATCCGTTGCACATAAAATACTTTTTAATTTAACAACGTACATCCAGTTTTAGAAATCTAATTCCCATTGTTACCAATGGTTACTATACATCCAAGGAATTTAAATTGCTCGATAACTTTTTTTATAAAAATTTCATTTACAATTGGATTATAAACGAATCCAGTGAGCATAATATATAGAAAAATATTTGAAATATGTCATTAGAAAACTTTAAGCTAAAATAATCTTCAGTAAAAATAAAAAGTTTTAAAATTTAGTAAACATTTCGGTTCTCATTTAAAAAACTGTATTTTATATAGCAAACCAGCTACTAATGTTAAGGTTTCCATTGAAAATTCGTTAAGTGAAATTTTCGCAAAATGACTTGCAGTTTCAATAACTTACAAACTCAATTAATATTTAGCAGTCTAAATAAAAAACCATTGTACTCCTGGGGTAAATCGGTGCGTTGTGGTTCTATAACACGTCTTACTGATGAAGATATCAATAAACCAGTGCTGCAATTATCTGCTGGTGACACGAAGAAAACCTTTATTACCATAAGCCTTAAAAAAAATGTGACCATAAACAATAAATTACCTATTTTCGTTTTGATTGTAAAAAATATGTATTCACCTTTCGCTTTTGATGTACAGGTAAATTCTTATTTTCACATTTTATATAATTACTTTGTTGAGGATATATTTTTCAAGGTTAAAGATGATAAGGATATGTGGCGTCGCTTTAGTTGTGGTACTACAACAGCTGAAACTCGCATTTCCCCATATACTTGTTTGCTGCCATTAAGCTTAGATCATGGTTGGAATTACATTCAAATAGATCTCGCCGATTTGATTAAAAAAAGTTATGGAACACAATATGCTGAAACCTTGCGTTTACAAATATATCCAAATTGTCGTATATATCGCATATACTTTGCTGATCAACTTTGTCCAATCCATCAATTGCCCGAAGAATTGACATTTATTCATCTTGAGAAAGATGAAACTTCATCAAAATCAATCGGTTAAATTTATTTATAGAACTTAGATGTTCATGGTGAAATTTTAGTAAACTTGAAAGTACAGTTTCGGAAATAAATTGAAAAACGTTTTAATATTGAAAATATTTATATGGAGGTTTTTCTTTAGAAATTTTCGTACCTAGCGACAATTTTTTCGTCAATTCTTTTTTTATTTTCCAGTTTTCGCGTTTTTTGTGCTGTCAATTTAAACTTTATTTATTTTAATTTATATTCAAAGTAAACAAAATAACAAAAAGCGTTTTGTACACTGATACATTTCAGTCACTATATTTCCTTTCTGATTCAATACACCGATTTGCACATCTTAAAAGCGAGAATCTGGAACTTCAGACTGTTGTAGAGTTTATCTTCGTCGATTTTTGTTATTCTTTGCTTTGTGGTTTTAAAAGTAAACGTAATTAAAATGTAGTTAAGATTACAATAACCAACACACTTCAAGGGCATATAAACTTCATCCTGGAGTGTTTCCAGAAATGGAAAATAAAAATCAACAACGAAAAAACAAACGCTCTGTTCATTACACGTAAGAGGGGACAGAACCCGTCGAGAGTGAGAGTGGAAGATATGGTAATAAACTGGGATAATAGCATTAAATATCTAGACATCACGGTGGACAAACGATTCACATGGCTTAAACATGTTCAACTGAAAAGAATTAGTTGTGTCAAATTTCTTCATCATCTCCAACCGCTATTCAAAAATTAAAATCTCAATGTTAAGAACAGGAAGCTGATATATAACCAAATAACTCGACCGTCACTTCTATATGGATGTGTAGCGTTCACTAAGGCCTCAAATATTACTACTGCAAGGCCTCAGCTGGAAATTGCACAAAGCCAGATTCAGAGAAAACTTTTCAAGGTGCTATTGTGCATTATGACTAATCACATCCTAAGGAACCTCAAGATTGATCCGACCAAAAAATACATAAAGGATAGAACGCTGAAACTATTTACGAAAACTGACAGGCTTACCAACAGCACGTTATCGAATCTCAGAATGATAACAGGCTACTCAGCGAGGTATGCAGATCTGAAGTCAGTTATTGTTTAGTCTGGTGAAATGATAAACAATAATCCAGTAAAGGCGTAGAGAGGTGTTATGGAGAAATCTCGCAGTTAGTAGAGAGTAAAAGTGCTCAATGCACTGACTTAACTAGCTTCAAGATAATAATATATATTTAGAATTATATATTAATATTTATAAGTTGCAAAATTTATTTTTTAATATGAAATAAGATATTAGGAGTGAAAAAAAAAATTCTATATATATTTTTCAACTACTTTGAACTTTAAAGTTTAAAGTTCTTCAAGTACTTTAGTTTGCACGTAATTTGATGAAGTTACAAAGGAAAATATGATAAAATGCCTCTGTTGCAATAAATTTGCAGTGTCATTTATCAACTTAACTGACAGTCAATTACTTTTCTATTCCGAATGAGATTGTCGATTTAAGCCCTTTTCATCTTATACGAGTAAGTGAATGTGCCTTGCTTTCTACATACTTTTAACCGCTTCCTAACTAAATCGAATATAGTGTGTTACACCAGAAAAAGGAAAAAAATTAACAGAAATGACACATTTTAGCCAAATCACTGTGATTTGCACTCAAAGTCAATTGAAAACGAGCAATTGAAATAAATTGAATGCTTGTGTGTTTTGCAATTGAAAAGAAGATAAAGTATCTGAATGGGGCAAGTGAACAATTCAATTAAAATGTTAAAGCCTAATCTTTATACAAAGTGATTGCAGTTATTAGACTGCAGTTAACATTGTATATTGTTGTCTTTAAAATCTTTAAATAGATGGCATTATGGTTTAATAATATATTTTACTCTATTTATTTTTGCTATTATATTTACATTGAGCTATATAATATCTATCGTATCATATATAGCAGTATCAACTTTATTGACCGTAATCTATATTTTATATTTATCTGATATGTTGAAATGCAAGAAGGAGCTAAAAATAAAAGCTAATGACATTTTCGATTGGTAAATTTGGGGTAACTTTTTTAATCGAGATTAACTTTTAGTGCAATTTTCATTTTCAATTGGTAAATCTCGAGCGAAATGTATACCACTGGAGATTAATGTATGACATTCGGGATTAATTTATAACACTCTAGGTAGATATTTTGCCAGAGTAGCAAGATTACCCTGAAATTGAAATAATGATTTCATTCGATATATGTATTTAAGAAATATATTAATATCTACTAACACAGCTACAAAAATTTTAGATTACTTTAAAAATGGTCGACTGGGCAATAGAGTTTGACAGATCTAGAATAAATAAATCTAAATATTGTCTAAATATCTAAATAATAATAAATTAAATAAATAAATAATCTAAATAAATCTAGATTGAATCCAGATTTATCAATTAAAAACGCCATAATAATAATACCACAATAGTTCTCAAAAAGTAATACATACTTTGTTGGAATATACTCTCTTCTTTCTATAAACTGTTATAATAAGAGGAGTATATTGACATTCAATTTTTCTTTTTTGACATTATATAAATTTTTAATATTATAAATATTTTAATATTATACTTTATATAATATTTATTTAAATATTATAAAAATAATACTTAATATAAATTGATAATTGACATTATATATAAGCGTGATTATTTTTTCAGGTTAAATTTTTGAAAAAAAAACAAAATAGTGTTGAAATTGACCAATTAATTAAAATTAATTAATTCAATTATTATACAGTTGGTTTATGATTTTATTCTAATATAAATACAGCAAGTGTATTAATTAACAAAACTTTCACGGCAAATTAACAAAACTCCAGAAAAATGTGCTAACATTAAACTCAATTACAGCTTTGGGTCAATTGGTTAAGAAGCGCTGACTCTGAGCTTCAAATTTGGCATGGCACGAGTTGTATTCCTGGTACTTGCAGTCTCAAAAAATCATTTACGAATAATTAAATACAATAATTATTTCTAAGACCACAGATGATGGGTATTAGGCAATAATATAAAAAAAAGAATTTTTGTTGTAGTTCACTACTTTTCGAAAACTCCTTTCAAAAAAATTAATTATAATAAATAAATATAATAATAAATAACTAAAATAAATGTAATATTTTAATTTAAAATGCTTTAATTGGAAATACTAAAAGTGACATTAAATACGATTAAATAACATCTTCAAATATATTTTTAAATTAATTAGCTGTGCACTTTACAACGTTACATTCACTACCTAATATTTGATGGAGTATTTTGTAGTACTATTTTTATAGCACAATTTCCTAATAAACTTAACTTTAGTATTTAACGACATAAATTTATGGAATAGTAATTAAGTACTTTATTGTATGCTATATTGCAGGTGCCTGTGTCATATCGGACAAAGCATCGATTAGTCTTGGTCTTATCAACTCCTATTTGCGTTTCAATCAAACAGGCTCTCCATATTTGCTGTATGAAAATGGGGCAGAATGTAATAAGTCCGACACAACAACCACAACATATTGGTCAACAAAAATTGAATTTGTATGTGCCAACAATGCAACCAAAGGCAAGGGTAGCTCTGGAAATATCAATAGTGCTGGCAGTGATGGTGCTAGTACCGCTGTGCTGGGTCCAAAAATAATTGAAAACTCCAACTGTCAACTGTTAATTCACTATCAAACGGATTTGGCCTGCCAGGAGCAGATTACGTGCAAAGCTAAAGCTTATGTTGAACATTCCGAGGATGGTACCAGCGAGGAGGTAGTCGATTTAACACCATTGATCAGTGCATCTGAAAACTATGAGGCGAAAATTGATTCCTCGCTTGTAACGGAAAAGCGAGTGGGCAAAACGACAAAGGTGATTTGCTTTTTTTCTGTTTGTTATTTTGTCCTTTGGTTACTGATTGTAATCATGTTGTTTATGTCGGTACTGTAGTAGTATTTTTTGTTCTTGTACGTTGATGATGATGATACTTATGTACGATTTTTGGTTTTTCAACATTTTTTTTCTTCTCGTTTTGACTTATTTCATTAACATGTTTATACGGCTGATGTTACTGCTGTTCGACAGTTTTATCTTAATGTTTGCCGTCCATTAGTACCAAAATTTGGCTTAGGTTGCCCTGGTGGTTCGGCTGGTTGTATGGCTGAAGTTGGTACATCGCCAACACCGGAAAAAGAAAAGGTATGTTGAAATTTGCATTCTATAATTTTATGGTATGTATGAATGAAAATTACAAAATTATATTTTGGAAATAAATTTATAATTGGATTTAAATTATTTTAAAATTTATATTAAAAATTGATGTCATAAAAAACTTGTACAATGTATTAGTTCGACAATAATATGTTGAAAACTATCTGTGTAAAATAAAGTGTAAAGCTATAAAGTTAAATTAAATCCTATGACATTCAACTTTTTAATTATAGTATGTTTAAGAACAACTCTCTATGAACTTTCTTAACAGCTTTACGCACCTAACTTAATCTAACTACTTGATTTAGCAGTTTTTGAGTATCTGCTAAATTGGCAATTAGAATTAACTTTATTTAAAAATGGAAACTAAACATAGCGCAGTGCAGATTTCTGAAAAAGTTCAAGTTCAAGAGGTCTCTTTTTTTGACATCAAGTCGAATATTCATACTATACCAAATCTGAAAGAGTTTCATAACTCTCTAGATCTTAAAGGTCAAAACAAGGTTGGTACAGATGTCTTGAAACTAGAAATTTATATAGAAACGCGCATATTTAAGGTATCACTTAGAATAGGGCTGTCCAGACCAGGTGCGATTGCGAGCGAATACAATAGTTTTCGACAATAATAAAAATTCGTTTATAATGTTAAATTTAGTTTTTTAATTTATTAATTTAACATCATTTATTTGGTATACTATAAAATTAAATAATATAGTTTTACCAGTACACGATTAAAAAATTTGAGTAATTGTAGATTAAAAACATGTCGCGGGCCGCATGTGGCAAGTGGGTCGTGCTTTGGACAGTCCTGACTTAGAATATCACATTTTGCAAGTGTTTTTTAGGCGGAAACGATAGCACCCAAAGTTGCCGCTGATATATGGCTCGTTCTATAAATAAAACGTATGAAACTGATATTAGATGCTTATTATTAAGAACTAGCTAATTATGCAGTGGTTTTTGTTATAGTTCTTCAATATTCTTTTTTTGAGGACATTGAAAAAGTACGACTATCAATTACTGATAACAAAACTGACTCAAAATCTTCAAAGTAAATTTATTGGTTAAAGTGATGCAGTAGTTAGGTTTTGTTTCAAGAATATGGTATATGTGCGATATAGTAGAAAAAACCTATCAGTAAGGAAAGAATATTTTATTACAAGACTTCTGGAATCTATATTCGTTCTCAATGGAGCCTGCCTCAGGTTTATACTAAAACCTGACCTTATCTAATCAAACATCTAAGCATTAGGAAGTGTGATTCGAATACTATGTATTTTGTTTGATTTTCATGGCATTATAAAATGATCTTCTTATAAAAAAAGTTATTTATAAAATGAATTACATTTTATTTGAAATTTAGGTATACTAAAAATATATGATACTTTATTATTCGGCAATAAATAATCATTTTAGTACTAATCATTTTAATACTTATATTACAATCACTTATTTTGTAATCATAAATCACAATACAATAATTGTTTTCATTAATTGATTAACCAGAAATTATTAATCTGATTATTCAAGCAATTAAATTTGAAGTTTTCGATTGAGTTTAGAATTCAATTACAGTAACAGCAACGTTGTCACTTATAACGTTACAGTTACATAAATTTAATTTAATTGTATCAAGACATTACATTTTCTACTAATAAAAGATACTTATGCAGATATCAAAGACCAATTACTGTATAAATTTCGTATTTCATAACTTGAATTGAAGTATTTTGATAGATTTAAAACATTAATTATATTGTCAACAAATCAAAGTGGAAGCATACTGTAAACTTCAATAATAAAGCAAGTGCAGGATAAGAGATACTTCAATCAATAACAAATTCATGTTTGAAGAAGGAATATACTTTAAAGGAATAAAAAATAAATATTGTTAAATATTTACATATAAGGAATTTTGTATGAAAAATAATAACAAATATTTTGCAATTTTCAATAATAGTTAGTTTGGAAGAATAGGAAGAATGATACATATGATATTCGATAGAAAATAGTTGTTTATAATACATACAAACATATATTCAATATTTAATTTTTTAATCAATTATAATTTTTTTCAGAAAAATATATTATTAAAATTCCGTTATTTAGAGCATCTCTATGCAATGTGTATGACTTCTATCATACATTCTTAAAATCTTATGTAGTATGAGATGTCCCTCAACCTTTAATACAAAACTAAAAGTATGATATTTTATAATTTTTTTGCAACAAATATAGACCTTTTCTTTTGTAAACACATTACAAAAGAACAACTGCTTATTTTAAAAATAACATATGAAACAGCAACACTGCTAGCTTATTTAGTCCAACCTTTTTTAAATCGCTTAACTAATAAGCAGCTGAAATGGTATGGTTGCCAAGATTAAAAATTCGTCTATTATGAACGATTTTTGGAAGTACTTACAAAATTTCCAGTTAACCGTCAACGAATGAGATATAGTTTTATATCCAAACTGGTGGGTTATTTGCATGGAATATATATGCAAGGAATATCTATAAATGCTTTGAGAATCGAAGATATTTTTTAAATACGGTTTGAAATGTTTAATACTATTATTGAGCTTTATGATTGTGATAGGACTTAAAGGAGTGTTTGAAATATATTTTTCTTTTCCCGGAGTTCAAGTTTTTCTATTTCTATGTAAATATATGTTCAAATATATGACTATAATAAATGCATGTTTATTATATGCATAATGCATATTTTTGATTTGCCTTTGTATTACCACTGCATTACAAACTGGGTAATGTCGAAGCAGTAGAGTGAAATAAAGTGTATTGCCTCGTTTGTGTCACAATATGTGACTTGCTCTATTCAAGCACTACACACTTGTTAGCATAGAAATTGCTTTCTTTTTAAGGGAAATGTTGTAAAGTAAGGAGTGATGTATGTTCTTATGTTAGCATATCAATAAAGTAAATATATTTTAAATCAAAGAAACAGTTGCTATGTGAAAAACTCTATTTATGTTACTAATAAATCTTTTTATATAACTTTAATAATACTTACAATTTTAAATGCATTGATTTCATTATAACTTAGAAATATATTTTTTATAATGTTAAAGAAGCTATTTTTAAAATTTAGAGGGTTTTCGATTAGCAAACAAAGAAAGCACAAATACAAAAATTTATTCAATTTTGCCAAGTACTCATCATCAGCAGTCTTACGAAATAAACGAATTTAATTAGTTTATAGTCTGTATATAATTTGTTTGGACTGCAAGTGCCAGGCTTAAAACTCATGCCTGTCAAATTAGAAATGCTTTTCTACAAGTAGCCAAGGCTGCATAAACTTTTAGTGCTCTAGTTTCAACTTTTTTTGTCACTTTTTTATTTAATTCTTGAAATACTTACCATATAGACTGAGTACATAAAAATTATTTAAAAAAACATATTTTCTTACAATGTAGTTAACTTGTAATTATTTGAACAACTTATTGCAGAGAAGTACCTATATCACTCGTTATTAATTTTTGGATAAATAAAAGTAAAGATCTTTGAACCTACTAAAATATTATTTTGAAAAAATATTTAAAAGGTGCATTGTATGTAAGAAATAGTGGAACCCATAAATATTTGTATATATATAAAATATAGAGTTCTTAAAATTTTTTTAATAGTAACTGTTTAACACTAAAGTAGTCTAAAATCAAACAGCAACTTTATTGTCTCTGGGATAGAAGTTATGAACTCTTGCGGTTATAATCTCAAAAAAAATACAAATTGATTGCTGTTTTCAAACTGAATCTTTATTTAATTTTCACTTAAAAGGTAACTTAAATTTTAACTTAAAATGTGCCTAATTGACAATTAATTAGTAATTAATTAAATAATAATTAATAAGCAAAATTATCGATCGCAATAAAATATTGCTGATTACATATTTTAATATTGATAATTACATTTATTGATTTTAATATTGCTGATTAATTTCATTCATTTAAATAATGCTGATTACATATTTTAATAATTACATTTATTGATTTTAATATTGCTGATTAATTTCATTCATTTAAATAATGCTGATTACATATTTTAATATTGATAATTACATTTATTGATTTTAATATTGCTGATTAAATTTGTTCAACTAAATAATGCTGATTACATATTATTACGTTGGTTACTGCTGTGTTAACTTAGATATGCGAAACTTCATAGCATTCTGCTATAAGTAGAAAATTAAGACTTTTAATATATCATCATTGCAAATAATAAATTATTTATTAATATATTCACAAACACAGTGGCGGAGCTAGACCAACTCTGGGCGTCAGCGACATCAGAATTATGAGGCCCCTTTTATTACCCAGTTATAAAAGTAAATAAGATACTTTCACAAATATATGACGAAGCATGTATTAAAGTTTAATTGCTGATCAAATTAAAATAAGCCCAAATCAAAATGAATGAACTTTCCTACTTTTAGTCTCATTAAATTTTTTTTTAAATTATATTATATTTGCACCAGCTCCTATTTTCGCTTCAGTTTATAGAATTGTCAATGGAGATAGTCTCTCTTTTCAAGTAGGTCTTAATCAATTTTAACTTTATGAAGCTTCTTTTCGTAGAAGCTATACTGACTGGAACTGTGAACGTGATTCTCGGTTCTACATAAATATTTGGTTATATTTCGTATATGTTTAATGCCATATATGAAACCATATTGTTCAAAATATTCATTAAGCGCTTTGACTCGAGAGTCGGTAACTTTTTGCACATAAGAGCATGTAAGTACTTAAGTCTCTAACACGAAAGTGTAGGTTCATATAAAAATTCAATTAATTAAATAATAAAATTCTTTATTGCTATTCATATCTTTCTATTTAATTTGAAAAATATTTATGATAAAAATTTTACATTTTAATTAATATACTCGTAGTATACAACTATTTGAGGTGTGAGGTTTTTACTTCCAGAAACTCTTGTAAATTTATTCTTGTTATATATTAATTTATAAGTTTTAGATAAAATTTGTTTGTTAGTGAATCATAATTCAATTAAATTGAAAACTATGTTGCTTACGTGTATATCAATAAAATTTTGTAAGACCAATTGAAATAAGATTATAGCCCTACCAAGGCAATTTAACTTCTGTTCTGTTCTGCATTGCAAATATTAGAAATATTAGAGAAAATCTATTTCTCGTTGTTCTTTCTTTGATATCGCTGTGGTGAGCAAGTAAGTTGGTGTAGAAAATGCATTAAAACTTGTAATGTTGATTTGCTTAGTAACAGAATTTTTGCTTAACATATTGCTGAACATGTTTGGTTGCTGCAATATATTGTGCAAATTAAATTTACTCAACTCAATTTGACTCAATTTTATGCACGAAAACCCTAAGAAACTAGAAGTGGTGTTACTAAGGGGTTCCGGCAATCTGTTCGGATGGTATGGTATTCTGGTACTTAGTAATACTGAACAACTTTTCCATTGCTTTTTCATTATGCATTTTGCATTTTTACCATTTTTACAATTTTTACAATTTTTACAATTTTCTCCAAGCAAAATGTTGTTGATTTGATAAAAATGAACTCGTTCATATGACAAAAATGTTCACACCAAAAAATGAGAATAAATTTTATTAAAAAATATAACAAACACACACCCAGAAAAAAAAAAAGCTATGGCAAATCCACTATGACATAAAATGTTGAGCACCAACGGAAGGATGTGAAAATGCGGTGGCAAAATGTGCAAAATTGTGACAAGACGACAGCAGCTTTCAGATATGCATTACACATATAAGCGCCGAATGCGCGAATGCTGCTTTTGACACAGTAAATGTGGCATATTTAAAAGCACTTCACTAACACCACATAGTACATTTAAGTATGGCAGATTGCAGTGGGTGGTGCAGGATTTGGGAGCAGTGGTTTTCCAATGGGTGCATTTGTATACATTTCTCGCTAGCAAATTTTAAATTTTATATTACACACATATACATATACACATATGTATGTACGTATGTACAAAGCTATAGAGCATATTTTTTTTTTCAAAATTAAAAATTAGTGGAAAAAAAATTTGTAAACCAGTGTGTTTTTCATTTTATTTGTAATGTTAAATATTCGCTATACTCAAATAGCGCAGCCACTTGCGGAAACGGAAGTGTACGTGCATAATGCATGCATATTGGAAGTAATGCGCACTTTAAACAAATCGAAGTTGCTTTTATTTGTGCACAAATAAATTCAAAAAAAAAAAAAAAACAAAAATAAAAATGTGCAAAATATCAACGGAAAATTATTGAAATAGTTTAGTTGCCTGTGGTCTGATTTTTGGACTGGGGGAATAGTAATACCTTCTTCAGATTTCCCAGTTGTTGTTCTTGTTAAATTGCACAGTTGAATAGTTGCATTTTGCTTTTTTCCCCGGCTTTCATCTATGCATGCATTTATAGCATGCATTGCTTGACAATTTTCTTGCGGAATTCTACCAGAAAGGGCGTGACTTTTATTGCTACCGCAAAATGCGTACTTCATGTTCATCGCGATATATTTGACTTTTGGCCTTTACATCGAACTTTTTCATCGTAAGCATTTGCATGAGGATGTGCACTGGGTTTTACACAATTTTCAAGTGGCATTTAGCATTTGCCACTATTGAAAGCACTTCTATTTTGTGCATATGAAATGACTTTTTTGCAGTAAGTTTTCAATTTTTCTAAAGCTGTAATTTTCGTACGAATTTAGTGTCAATGATGGAATTTAGCACACTTCTTGCACTTAAGCAATATTCACATTCAGCATATATTAAGTTCTTTAGAAATTTTTCAAAATTATTTCTGAAGATATTACGGTTAATTATTTATTAATGTTTTTTTAATTAGTAATTTTTCAATAATTATTTTTAAAGTGCAATTAGTTTTGCAGATAAAGCTACGCTTTCTTATAATGACAAAGAAGTTATTGTTTAAAATTTAAAGGGTGTCGAATATCAAAGAAAGAACGGACAGACAGACAAATTTAGTTAATTAATTGAAATTCGAGCTCTGAAAGTTTGTCCTTGACTACTTGTGGAACAACATGATTGGCCATCGCTTCTAATTTGACAGGCATGAGTTTTAAGCCTGGCACTTGCAGTCTAAACAAAAAATCTGCGGACTATAAACTAATTAATTTCGTTTATTTCCTAAGATCACTAATGATGAGTACTTGGCAATACTCGAAGGATAGGTAATGCAAAAGTAATGTTATCTACAGCAACAAATCGATGAAGAAACTTTCAACTCATGTTTAAGTATTTGTAAACTCTATTTAGACGTGATAACACAGATATATACTTCATCCACTGTGAGTAAATGGGGTACTAATCGTCCACTTGCATAAAAAGTGTTCTTGTAAATTTTATTTACGCGTACACTTGGGTTTTTTTGTAAGTCAGCAGTTCCTTGCATCTTTATTCGGTGATCCTCCATCACTAGATCATGAACTTTATCTACTATATCCGATGGTGGTATCTTATTTTTGGTGCTAATACGATCACAACGTCACTCTGTAAATCAGTTTGAATTATACGATATGTTGATGCATAGTTTCCATATTTTTTGTTAAGCCTGATTTATATTTCAGAAATAAATTTGTTTTTAAAATATATTGCTTATTTAGCATATGTAATTCTTCTTTCAACAATTTTTCAAAACCATTACAATTTATGTGTTTCTTTATCATAACATATCATAGATATCATCATATAAAATGTTTAGACACCCGAAAAATTTATCTAGATCTTAGTTTTTAATATTTCCAGATAATAAAACAAATAACAAAAAATGTGTTAATATTTGTTCGTCGCGAAAAAGTTTATACGAAGTTCTTTAATAGATATAGTTCCTATAGCCTGCTTTACTTAGCATTATTTAATCTTATAGTAATCCCTAACTGCACGGGGCGGTACGCAGATCTTAGATCAGTCTTTGAATAATCGCGAAGCTTATGAGGAATACATAAATTAGTCAGTGAGATGGGTGGGACTCTGCAGAAACCCTCCAGCTATCAAAGAGTAAAAGTGCACAGATGCACTAACTCGGAAAAGGTTCAACATAAAGATACATGAAGATGTTTATGAAGATATTTATTAATATAGTTCGTATCTACATAAAAATTACTTCGAAGTTTGTTGACAACTCCCATACAGTTGTTAAAAATCCGCTCTGATAAAAGCATCGAATTTTTAAGGATGATAATTTTTATATAGGAAAGGACTATATAAATAAATATAGTATGGATATTAAGACTTAAGTCCTCATTATTACCAGAAAGTAAACTCAACACAGTTTAGTAGTATTTTAAAAGTTATTTAGTATGGTCGTTATCGTCTTATCAAACAGTTCTCTATATGTTTGTTCTCTATTCTCGTATGTTTAAGTTTTATGTTTTCTTAGAATCACAATAAATTTTTTTATCAATAACCTTTATCTGTATGATCCTGCAATCTATTTAAAATATCCTTTTTCATATTAAACTCTATAGTCTCATCGTGTATTGCTTAAAGTATCAGAAAAATAAATTATTTCATTGCTTCTTTCAACTAACCATTTTAATCATTTAACCCATTTCAATGTGGGTGAAATCTAAAGCATTTGAGTATTTCACAAATCGAATTTTATCCCGCGGTCACAAAATACAATTAAACGAGCAAAGAGGATGCGTCATGGATAAATAAAAGGGAGCAAATGTGATTATCAGCACACAATACCAATTGGTTTTGGGGTATTGGAAGATTTAATAGTTAAAAAAAAAACGACCACGATGAAGAGATGAAACGTGCTGAAATTGTTGAAATTCTAGTAAATTAATGTAATTTTATTTTATTATTTTATTTTGAAATGATATTAGCTAC
Organism: Teleopsis dalmanni; assembly: GCF_002237135.1. Taxonomy (NCBI): domain Eukaryota; kingdom Metazoa; phylum Arthropoda; class Insecta; order Diptera; family Diopsidae; genus Teleopsis; species Teleopsis dalmanni. The sequence goes on along the minus strand of NC_051847.1, from coordinate 203,709,769 downwards.
AAATTTAACATTTGAACATTTTTATTTTGCTACTTGCATTTAAATTTTTTTGTTTGTACTTCAATTTCTGGAGAAATAAACTGAAGTAGCATTTGGTATCATAAAAAACCGTTTAAAATGTTTCAGTTTATCTCACTCTGCTTATTTTCATTCTATTTTCTATTTTCTATTTTCTATGTTTTATTCTTATTTATTTATGTTTTTTTTGCTACTCGTATATAAAAATGTTGAGTAAACAATTCATTTTGGTCATCGTCAAGTGTTGTTTTGTATCTGGAAATGTTACTGTCGTTGACAACGCAATTCGAGTGGTTGGTGTGAATGTTTTTGTCGGATTTTAGCTTTCAGCTTTCCTTAATCCTTAAGAAAGCGCGAGCTAAAGGATTTCACTTCTTCAAAGGATATCATGCCGAGTTATGTGTACGATGTGTGGAAGTTCATATGCTGCCATTAAATTCATCCGAGCGCACAAGTAAACTTATTATGCTGACTTGGCATTTACGTCCTTGATGCGATTGTATATTGCGTCTGCTTTAGTTACTTAATACTTTCTTTTCCAGTTATAATATATTTTACTCTACTCAAAGGGCGGCGTTACTAAAGCAGTGATTTGTTGTTATATTATACTTTTTCCTGCATAAATTTTATATTTGTTTATTTTGTTTTGTTTACATTATCCATAAACGATTGAAGTCATCGAAGTAATAAAGTAAGTTTTATTGCCTTTCAGTTTGTCGTATAAAATATTCCAAAGACACGATAAGAAGTTTTTCAATAAAATAAATTAGAAAATGATTCGCAGACCATATTGATTTCTTTTCCAATACTTAATTGGCCATTGTTTTAATACTCAAATACTCAATTTATGGATAGATAAAATACTTGGAAATTACATAAATTTTTTTTTGAAAACTTGAAACAAAATTTATTTTTAATAGTAACAAATAAATCTAAATCTTATTGAAATAATTTTTAAATAAGTATCTTTAAGCTATTCATGGTAAGACATGTAATACTAAGTTCAGACAGACAAATTTCCTTAATTTCGTAAAAATGAAATTAAGTTAATTTCGACAGTGTTTATACTGCTCCAAATTAAGGAAATTATATGTTATTTGTTTACAAATCGAATGTTAAGAAGCATTTGCATCTGGGAAATTTTAAAAGTTGATTATTTTAACTATAAAGGATGGCATTTAGTAGTTTTATTAGCTTTAGTAGATTTCAGGTACAGAAAGACCCCGCTTAACGCTGTTTCGTTAAACGCTTTTTCGGTTTAGCGCTCTTTTATTTCAATCCAAACATTTAAGCAGATGTTTGAAAAAACAGACGGAGAAGAAAAGCAATCAATAAGAGAATTTTGGAAAATCTACAATATCATGAATGTTTTAGAAAACATAAACCTTTCTTGGAATAAGATAACAGAAAGATCTTTGAAAAGAGTATGGAAGAACATTTGACCAGATTTAAGTAAGAGCAAAGACTTTGAACCCTCTGTCGATATGGATGAAACAGTGATAGAAATAGTGGAATTAGCGAAACAAACCGGTTACGATGAGGTAAAAGTGGAAGACGTCAAAGAAATACTTCAAGAAACAGCAGATAGTTTTTCTAATGATGAGCTCAAGGAATTAATTGAACAAGAAGAAAACAAATATATTGATAGTAGTGATTTCGAAAAAATAACTTTCGATATTGTTTGTGAAAAGGAAATTGAACACTACAACTGAAATTATAGACCAATTTGTTTAAATTGATCCAAATTTTGGCAGGAGTTCAAAAGCAAGACGGGGTGTTATAAATGCTTTATTCACTTATAAACAACTTCTAACAGAACGCAAAAGAAAAAACACAAACTACAGAAGAGGAAGAAGAAGAAAGGCAGAAGATTGGAAACACAGAATTGACTGTATAACATTGGTTTCGTTTTTGTAAGAAATAAATATTTGGTTCTATTATTATTAACAAAAACATTATTATTAAATTTAATATCTAAGCAATTTTCTATCAATCTACCCCTAACCCCAATATTTACATGTAAACATAGCCTCGTTTACCGCTGTTTCGCATTACGCTCCACTTTGATGGAACGTATCCCAGGCGTTAAGCGGGGTCTGACTGTATGTGAATTATTATTTTTCACCATATTTTAAATTAATAATAGTTATGGTTCTTTCTCTTTATTTAAAATAAAATATTTGCAGTACCTTTTAAATATTTCCCAGTTTTATTAAAAATAAATGTCATTGACATTTATTTAAAAAAAATGTCACTTTTTCGTTATCTCAACTTTATCTTTTGCTAAAAATTTATCTTACGCATAGTTGCATTTAAAATGTTTCTTAATTTCAGCCTTTGTTTCAATAAAATTAAGGCCATTTTCCTTAATTTCGTTCTAACCTCAAAAATGAAATTTCGGATGGAAAAAACAACTTAATTTTACTGTAATGAAGATGAAATTAAAATTTTTATGAAATGAAGGTGTATTTGAACATAGTATAAAGAATGATTGATTTATTGAATACTACAACAGCATATTAGTAAAAATATTTTTTAAATTTATAATTAAATTAATTTGTGAAATGCAATAATATTCTCATATTGGTCTGCATCTATGCACATTGAAGCTCAGATTTTTATAGATAATATATTAAATTATTTGAATTCATATTCATTCACTTGACCGTTCATCCATTGTAGTAACATTCTGTACACAGAAATCAACTTCATATTGTTTACATTCTTTAATCCAAGTATTATCTTTCATACTTGTAATAAGTAGATACGTACTGCCGAAATGCCATATGCATATGCTTGGATTATTTGTCTGTTTGTGGCTGCAAAAACCGATGCATCAATCCATTTGATTTTATTACGAATGCATTGAAATAATTTAGTAAATTTGGAAATAAATCCGATTATGATGTGAGTGAATCTGTATTTATAGAGATTTAGCTACAACATATGTATGTATATACAATATCTTAACAAATTGTAAACGAAATAATTCAGAATTCAGAATCGACAAGAGGTTACACTACTTGTTAATTTCATTTATGTTTGGCATTATATTTCTCTAAATTTTGATCGTATTTCACTTATGTTCCACTTCCTCCTCCTGGTTTCTCCTGTGCTTTTGCATAACTTACATATATTGGATGAAATAGTTCTTTCACATTTTTGTAAACAATTTTCTTGCATTACATAAAACACGGAGATGATAGAGTTTTAGATTGGATTTTTCATGCACTTCAAATACAAATTGTAAAAATATTTGCATAAATCTCATTTTCTTTGGAATCACAATAATAACAAATATTTTACTATTGCATTACAAATGAAATTCTGCGCACATACACGTTTACATTGTTTGCAAAATAGCTTCAATGGATTTATGATTTAATTTCAAAAGTGAATATAAACTTATTTGAACGAATAGTGAAGTAGTAGTTCATTTAAGCATATTCGTAATTTCAATTTATCTAAAATTAAATTAAACATTTTACATTTCTATTTAATTTTTATTTCTATTTTTCGAAATTGCATTTTAGAGTCTTGGCTTTCCACTTGCATCTTTGGTTGCAATAAATCGCACAAGTGCTGAATTACGGTATCTAAAGGGTGATACGTGCCCAACGGATAAAAACTCACAACTCTCGATGGCTATCAGATTTAATTGCGATGTTCATGCCGGACGTGTAAGTAATAATTTTCTTATATTTTTTTTATTATAACAGTTTTATAACAGTTTTAAAAATTTAAATTCCATGAAAATCGAAACAACAAGCATTGTGCTCATGTATAGTATTTAAAGGTTATATTTGCTTTATTATTAATATTATTATTTTCATGCTCCATTTGGAGCTTAAGAAATCTGCAAAAGTTTTCCATTGCAGGGGACTAGGCGTAGGGGACTCAGACCAGCAATGATCTGGAGAAGGACAGTTCAGTAAGAGAAGGGCAAATCGTTTAACGAGTTGAGAGCAATAGCACAAAATATAAAATATTTGCTTTAGTCATATATAAATGTACAGTAGACTTTCGATTTATCGAATATCAGATATAACAAATTCTCTAAATAACGAACGATCAAATTTTTATAAAAAACAAATGTACCAAAACAAACGTCTTTGGTCTCTTCTCTAACCAAAGTTTCTTAACAAACGTTATACCAAAAGTCTACTGTATGTACAGTGCCAAGAATTTTTATTCAATTTGATATGTAATTAAATAGTTATAAGCTACAGTATGTTAATGCTATTGTAAAATCTTAGAAACGTCTAGCAATAAGTTTTATTTTTATACAAAATTCATACAAAATTCATGCAATCAGGTTTAATAACACTATGCAGGAAAAAAAATGTAGTATATTTTTCTGTTATTTAATTTTTCAACAATTTTAGCTTAATTCAAGTCTGCTGACCTTAAATTTGCGGAAAAGGAGGAAAATTTGGAAAAAAAATGTGTAAGGCAAATATTTTACAGAAGACTTAAAATGTTTATCTCTATAAATATTTTATTAATTCTCTCAAATATTAACTTTTGAACTCAATACCATTATAGCTAGAGCCTCAGATATCTACGACAAAAATAGGTTGTGGATTTAAGCTTAACAGCCCCAAATTAAGATAAATAAAATAAAAAACATAAAAGTGAAAAGAAATTTAAAAAGTTAGTTATATGTATATATATATATATAAAAGTTAGGAATGGAAGACAACAACAAAAATTTTAGTTGATTTATTGAAGTTTGGCTGATCATACAACGCTGTTTCGAGTATTGCCAAGTACTTATCATCAGTGGTCTTAGGATATATTTAAATTTCTTTTTAATTAGTTTATAGTCCGTATATAAAAATTTAATTTGTTGGTTATTATAAAAAAATTTAAAGTCATGTATGGCTTAAAAAAAGGCAAATAATATTGAATATATAATATAGTATTATTACGGAGACCGCTCAGTTAAATATCAGGGTTTCAATTATAGAATTACACCTTAGGTTCCAAACAAATTATCATATGTTAAGGTAGCTTTAGCAATGCTACCTATTGATTTTGTATTAAGTACTACATATACCTTTTAGAAAACTATTTAATGCTGGTTAAATTACTGACTTGGCAGCCATTATTGTATCAAATAAGTTAAAACGTATTTTAAGCATAATATTATAGGTGAGGTTAGTTGACATCGTTGTCTTAACTCAATACCAATTGTGATTACGAAGTAATAATTTAATGAAAAATACTAGTAAAATAACATTTTTATGGTTTTAACACTGTATCCTGCATTCTCTTCGGGGTCTATAATTTACAACTTGTCAAATTTCATTGCTGTTTTTGACAGCGCAATTTTAGTACCAAATTTTTAGGAGTGTTTTAGTATAGCTTTATTTCCTAAGAACTGAACTAAGTGATGTATAACATCACTTAGCGAACTAAGTTGTTTTAGAAAACTGCAAAATACTTGAGAAATCTGTTCAGTTTTTAATTTAAAATCAATTTTAGTCGAGTTATTTTGCAAATAGTTCTTAAATAATAATTTAAGAGGTTTCTTATGCATCTCTTTGTTTCAAACCTACCTAAACAATACTTCGTTGCGCTGAATTCTAGTATCTAACCAAACTACTTAATGCTATTTTGTTAGTGTACCTATAGGTAGATACTAAAAATTATATTTTGTAAACAAAAATTTTTTCGAATTTTTAATATAATAATTATAATGTCTTTAAAAATAATGATCTACAAAATTCGAATAATAGAATATGATTGGAGCTCCCTTCATTTGATTAATTTTGTATTCTATTCCAGGAAAATCATTATCCTTATTCCATTAAATTGGTACATACTTTACTAGTAGGATTATTAGTTGAGAGAGAGTTATGCTTCACGAGATCTACGCTATTACATTGATATTACTACAGAATCCTATCACTGTTATTTTGCTTTCTTACTAATTTATGGCTCTGTTGAATATGTCTAGGCATTGGTAGCAATTTCATTAGAAGTTTGTTTATAAATTTTAATTATACACAATTTAAATCTCACACTTAAAATCGATTTTGGAGTCTTATGCAATCTGCAACAACATGAAAATCGTTCAGCTGAGATGTTGTTGACATTTAGTCTGCTATTTGTGCCTCTGTGTTGCTGATACTTTTGTTTTTCACTTGACTTTTGTGAGTGGGTTTTAATGGTTGCCATGTTGTATGGCTCCATGCCAACTTTTTTTAGTAAATTTCTCGGCGCAAGCAATTATTTTCCACCAATTTTTTTAAATTTCTTTTTGCTTTAATGTCTGAAATTGCAATCTGCAAAAAGTTATTTTTTTTTCTTATTTAGTACAAATCCACATGCGAAACATGTCCTTACCAGCCATTGTTGAACGTATGGAACGTATCGGGTTGTTATTGACAAAAAAAAATGACCTTTGCGGTTAAATAATCGTATACCACAAAATCATTAGTACGTTTGGTCAATCAATAAAATTGAAAATTGCGGAATAGATTATGGTCTCCAGCGATTATAGAATTTGCTTTATTTTATAAAGATACATATAAATATATATGTGTATATAAAATTTTATTCCAATGCAATTGATTAAATGAGAATTTTAAAGTTTTAAATTTCAGGCATTTGAAGCAAAAAACTCAAAATTGTCAGAAGAATTGTTAAATTTTTTTTATAATTTTAGACACATTGTGTGAAAAGAATATATATATTAAAAACAGCAAGATATTTCTACGCATTATAGGATACATAAACTATTCTCTTTTATATACTCTTGGTTAAATTGTTGAGACGAGTATATATTTCCATCTACTTTTCAATAAAAACCGAACTTCGGCTTTCGTGTTTAAGATAGATTAATTAAGTTTGTATTTTTAAAGAGGTAAACCAAAGCATAGTTAAGGGACTGTACTGCACATTTACCATATTGTATAATCACAATTGATTTTCAACTCTATTCAGATTCCAAATTTCTGCGATTTGGCAACACTTCATTATATTAAAGCCCAACTTTGCAAGAACCAAGCTAAATTGTCCTTATAAACTGTATTGGCGAAACCGACAGGCGACTACATCAGTTATTGCAGTAAATTATAGCCAAAATAAATATAAAAAGTTATACTACTACCTCAGTTGAAAAAGTTGCGCAAAATATAGAAATTTACTCTTTTGCCATATTGGAATTCTATGGAAATCGATATCGGTGTCTCCAGACTTGAGATACCAGATTTTATCTTTTTAAATATATTTGTCCTAAGTTGGAAACTCAGTTGAAAAAATTGCGCAAAATATAGAAAGTTACCTATACTGTTTTGCCATATTGGGGCCCTATGGAAATCTATATCGGTATCTCCAGACTTACCAAATCGTATCTTCTTAAATATATTGGTCTAGATATAAGTAATCATAATTGTATATAATTTATTATTTAATATTTAAATAATGATAATAAAATATATTTATTATTTAATATTATTATTGCTAAAAAAGTCACTAATTTATATAACTTACGTATTGTCTTAAGATAGATTGTAAATAATGAAAAATGCATTTATTTATCTTAACTTTGTATCTTTTATAGGGTACTCCTGTTCTGCAATCAATTAGCGATTGTCATTATGAATTTGATTGGCACACCAATGTTATCTGCCCACCTCACATGTGTGAGTATAAACACACTACGTGTGAAATAACCAACACGGAATTGGGTGTTAGTTATAATTTAAAAAAAGCGACATTTACTAAGGATGGAAAAATGAAAGTAAATACTAATAATATTAACATTTTTCTAATAGGTAAAATAATATTAAAATATTTTTATTTAGATTACGAACAAAAACAACCAATATGATTTGAACATCTGTGCGAGATTTCTGAAACCATTAACAGATTATACTCAAGGTTTGGTGAATTTATTCTTTTCTACAGAAGGTCCTTGTAAAAATGGTAAGTTCAATTTTATTAAATGTACTTGAGAAATACTCGAATATCAACAAATTTAGCATGTGTAATGATTTTTTTACTATACTACTACCTACTATACTCGTATAGCGTAAATAGAATGAAAAGTTGAGAAAGCAAAGAGAAAAAATTAATTTAATTTCCGCTTCCGAAGTTGCATCCGTATCCGCAACACAAGTGTTTCCGTTGCACATTCACCCAATTGGCATCTTTACTATTTGAATTACTAATTTTTTATGCAACAGCAGCACAATATCGAAGCAATGGAGTGACACTAAAAATGGCAGTAAGATTTTTTGCTGCCGCATTATTGTTGCTTAGTTTTAATCTAGAAATCGCATTTGAATTGGCAATTATCCCAATGCGCTGTTTTGCTAGCTAACTGTCTCCTAAGACCTGCAGGATGTTATCTTCCTGTGCGAAATCTTTTGTTTTTCCTTTTCTATTCTATCATTCACGGTTACTTCACTGGATTTTAAGAGGATTCGCGTGTTAAGCAAAAAAGTCAGAAGCAATAAAATTTTTCCAAAAAAAAAACAAAACTTTACGTTCTACGAATAAACCACATGCTTCTTTCTATCTTTTTGTTAATACTCATGGAATGTTAACTGGAAAAGAAATGACAAAAAATATGCAAGACAATATAAAAGAGCTATAAATGTAGATATGTATACATCCTTCCTTCAGCGGTCTATGAATTTTTAATAGAGCTACAAACGTCGGTTGACGTTGAACGTTTGATGGGTCACAGACAAATTTGCACTTAGCAAAATCATAAAAATTCGCAAAAACGAAAGTTATGCCAATGCAACGAAACTTCGTGCTTCGTTTAAAAAATAAATGCAAGGAAATAGTTTCTAACTAGGTTTGTGTTGAGTAATCTTTTTGACAGTATAAAAAAAAAAAAATTCCTCAGAAAAAAAACAAAAACAGTAAAGCTAACTTAAATACTGAAAGTTCTATTTAATTCTTGCTTGAGGGTTGGTTTTAGTTAATGAAAACTAACATTATATCTGTATATATAAATATTTGCTCTCGTAATAAGAACCTTTGTTGAAAGTCTGTTTTGCTTATAGTAGAAAAAAGTTGACAATACTGAAAAGTATTTAAAAAAACTACATAAATACCTTTGTAATCTATGGTAATTGTAATCTATGTTAAATTATAAGGTACATCTTCTTTGGTTTTGTAGTAATTGCCATTTATTTAAATTATAAGATAGTGAAATTAATTAAGAGTGTAATTAACTATTTTGTATACACAATATAAGTAATATGTAAACTGAAGTCGTTATTAAACCTGTAATTGTAGGCCACATGATTTCATCCATGGTAGACCCATAGTCAGAAATTTATTTCGAAACATTTTCAACAGTTTCAAAAATCTCATCTTATTAAATAATCATAATGCTTTAATAATGAATATTCACATGTATAAATATAGTTATTTTATTCTTTTGGATGATCTTAAGGGCCTCAACTCCTTAAGATCCCCCATCGTTACGTTCTTGGTCAATAGTTTTGTTCACATTACTTAAACAAAACATTTAACATACTTAAGACAAATATATTTGTAATTGTTAAATAATGGAATTGTAATTAATTCATCGATATATACCATTGAATCAAAGATATTTTTTTTTAAAATGGCATATCATAAAATCACAAAAGTTAAAAAGTGGGTACAGATTTAAAAAATATATTATTGTTATATTATTGTTTTTTTGAAATCTTCATATTCTCTGTATAAATTTTCTGACTTAGTTGGAGCCATTAGCGTGCTATATGTGCAATATGTATGCCTTTGTAATCAAAAATCAAACTATTTCAAAAATAAACTCATTGTTTATCTTAAAACGTATTAGACAATCAAAATTCAATATCAATTAAATGCGTAGATCTGTAGTTACATTCAGTAATAATTTAAAATATATATTGGAGATTTTTTATATGAATTTTATCATAGATATTTTTTATTTAATAATATTTCAAAGCTGATTATTTTTATAAAATTATTAAATTAAATTTTAACGTCCGTTTTAACGAAAAAAACTAAATTCTTAATATAAACTATTTTTAATAGAGATGCATTTCGAATAGTATTTAATTACTACAACAAAATTTTTATTATTTTATTAATTAATTGAATTTTTGGCTGACCATACAGATGTTTCGAGTAATACACCGCATCAGTGGTCTTGAAATTATTATATTAAATTATTATTGAATAGTTTTTCAGTTTGCAAGTACGAAGGGTTGAACTCATGCCCTGCCAAATTTGAAGCTTAGAGTTAGTGTTCATTAGCCAACTGACCTAAAGCCGTAATTGACTTGTGTGTTCGCTCTTTGGAATTTTGTTAATTTGCTGTGAAAGTTCATTAATAAATTCACTTGTTGGGTTATATTACAACGAAATCATAAACCAGTTGTAAAATAATTGAGCTAATTAACTATATTTTTATTCTTTATTTTTAAGTGTTAAATTGCAAATTTAATTGTTTGAAAATATTATATATTTATATTGTTATATAAACAATTTGTTTTAATATGTTGTGCTTATTTACGTTAATTTACGAACAAAATTTAATGAAGTTCACTGTCTTTATGAGCTGGCAGGTTAATCTACTACCAAAACAACATTTCAAATAAATATTTTCTAAAAAATAATCCTTTTATATAAAACTTTATTTTCAGCTCCTGACATCTTTTAATCCACAAATGATAAGCACTGAATTTCATATTCATTTCCAATGTCTATGCTCGTAGTGACATTACCAAATCTTCCTGTTGACAAATATACAATTTGTATAATCTGACACTTTTGATATTTGGTAGGATAATAACATTTCGTACTGCTTTGTAGAGCAACACTTTGCTTTCGTATGACACACTAAACTTATTAACATATACAAAAACATAATTGTCCTTTTTTGCATTGTTTTCTAAAATTATAATCATGTCCTAGGCTGTTAGATAGACTGCTTAAAATGGTTTTGGCTATTGTTGTGCTTATTTTATCGGTAATGTTTTGTTGTTGACTTTTATGCTAACAATTATGTGAAAGTCTGTTTCTATTGTATGGAAGATAACAATTTTTCTCTGTGATTAAATTAGATTAATTTACTGGAACAATGATTATATTTTTTTGTTGAGCCGAAAACAAATTTGTATCTTGTTTATATGTTATGTTGAAATAAAAAAGTATTTAATAAAATAAAAATAAAAAAAATCAACAAGGTTTTGTAGTTTATGTTAAATAATTATATTGCGAAATTGGTTGGTTGGTTGGCTGCAGTGGCAGAGGCCATTAGGTAGCTTCCATGTACCTCAATTAGCGTTTTTTCGCCGTTTTCTTACCACATTCCTCGCAAGAACCCTAGTATAGTAGAGTAGAGACTAAATCCATCCCGCCGAATTTAGGTAATTTAATAGGTCTTTTGCTTCACCGTTATGTCTAATAAACTATCACAGAAGTATCTTTCTAAGAACCTACATCTTCTGAATATTGCGATATTATTATTGAAAAAGTTGATTGTTGAAAAAATTCAAATTTTTTTGTATATATTAGTATTTGTATATTTTTTGTTTTAAAAATAAAAAATATTTTTTATTATAAACATTTTTAGTAATATTTTAATTATTCTAGGTACAGCAAATGTGCAGTTGCGTTTGATTTGCAGCAATTTAACTTGGTTTGACACAGCTTATGAGGATGTAAGTACAAAATTTATTTCTTATATGACTTAAACAATTTTAGTAATTTAAAGTTTAGTTTTAAAGTAAATCTGTGCAAAACAAAAGTTTACTCAATTTCCACTGCACCATTTACTGCATAAGTTTGTGCACTTTACGAGCACATAAAGTTGTTAGGTTTGTTCATTTGTTTTCTGTTCTTGTAGTTTGTTGGGTAATGTTTGCCTTCTTGTGCCCTCATAGAGTTGAAGGCAATAACAGGCATTTTATAAAAGTACAAAACAGCAAACAAGTGGCTTAAAAAGATGTCCTTCTACATGTTCAAGAATTGCTTGCACAAGGAGAAGTTCTAGTCTGTTGTAGTTTAATTTACACTTCTGTAGCAGCTCTGCCAGTGTGTGGCGGTAAAATGTCTTAACCGTAGTGACAAACTATATGCCTCGACGTAGGTTAAAAAATTTATTAAAAATTTAAAGTTTATTGTACAAGTTTATTAGACAAAGATGAAATGAAAATTATTTAAGAAATACTATTTTTCACAACAAAGAAAATATATTACAAAATTTTGAAACAATTTAATATATTTTCTTTAAATAAAAAATTAAAAAAATAAATCTTTTAGAAAGTCATGTTTAGTTTATACTCGTATTCATATGTCCTCAATTTAGGATATATAATATTTAGTAGCTTATGTAGTAAATGCAATGGGTTGTGTTTATTTGGATAGCTGAATCTTAAAAGGATGTTTTTTTATTTTTTAAACTATGTCGTTAGGGTGATTATAATTTTTCTAATCTCATGATTTACTTTGCAAACTTGTAGCACTGGATCTAGCTGTACTAGCATTAGTAGCATGTCAGGGTTGTGTTAGCAACAATTCTGTAAAACTTTAATTGTAAATGTTCTAATATCTCCACATTTAAGTTTGCGGCATATACACAAGTTCAGTTAGATTTTCGGACCATAGATAATATCATTGATCTTATCTTATATTTAATAAAAACTTTTAATTTTCGTAGTATGGATTTACACACACTATTGAGTCGAATGTCCAGTGTTTTCCGTTTTGTACTATCACATTAATATCGTGACAATATACATATTTTTGTTGATAGAGATATCAAAGAATTATTTAAATGAATTAGACGGCAGGAGTTTCTTCTTGAAATCTTTCACTTGATTTGGTTTCATCGGCTTATATCTTCCAGTTCCGTAGTTATACTGGAATATCATCCGCATTTGTTTTTAATATGCTGCGTGAAGGCTGTAGTTTAGTGTCAGTAGTTGAGGTATTACTAAGGTATTATATACAACAGTACCAAGAACAATATGTAATGCAGCCGGTATATTGTTACTGTATAACAACTATTTTATATTGAACTCATAGAACAATTCTTTGCACTTTTTAAAGTTTTGAGACTTCTTTAACTTATTGAAGGAAAATGTCTATAAAGCTATTAGCTGTATAATTGTAGAAAATTATAGTAGAAAATTTTATAGTTTATAACCTTTTTTATAGAGTATACCACTTAACTACACCTTTTTTACAACTTAAGTAATATTTTGATAATATTATGTACACTAATGTCGCGATTTGCGTGGATTCCAATTGTGCGGCCAAAAAATAGTTTTGGTTTCGAATTGCGTAGGTAACGTTTTGATTTGCGGCGTTTTTTAACACATGCATACAGAGGGGATTCCCATTTAATATCTTGTAGGTGACATTTTTTTAAGTGGTTTTACATGTATTAAGTTTTTAGTTAAAAGGTTATTTTTATTTTATTTTTATTTTTTTTTTAACGAGGACTCTAAAGCATCGAAAGCCTAAATCATGCGAAACTTTAAAACGCTAAAAACATGTCCTCATGTCCAGATGGAGAGTCCTTCCTGGAACTACTGTAATTCTCACCTTTTGTTTAGTTAAAAAGTGTCAGTTTACATTTGTGTGGTGAAGTGGCAAGGTAAATTTCTTCTTTTTAAAGTATAAAAATGCGTCAAAAGCGAAAACAAAGTTCCTTGGAACAAAAGTGAGATATTTTAAAACCTTTAAACTTGAAAAAAAACCTGCTGATATTGGGAGAATTCTGCGTTTAGCTACAACTACTGTAAGAACAATTTGTTATCATGATGCGGACTACATAAAGGACTATGGAAAGGAAAACCAAACTAGAAATCCATAAATTGTAAAATTGGGGTTCCTTCTAACCATATGGATAAAAAGTTAGAATCAAAGAAGAATGCCATTGAGCCAAATGTTAATTTAGAATAACGGTAATTCCCCATTACCAAGTGGACAAAACCAGAATATTTATGGAAATTAAATATGTGGAGAAATGTGATTCGATTTGCTTTGCATTGTGTCGTTCCTAATTAACGACACAAATCGAGGTATGAGTCTACACTTGTATGTCAAATAACATCAACAGATATAATTTACATATCTGTAAATGATATCTTGTGCATGCACAATACTAGTAACATTAAAAATGATTAAAGAAAACAAGAAAAAAAATTCTTCAAATATAACTAAAAGTTAAAGCACTAATCTGGTACGTGTTAGGATTACCGATTACCGATATTTTTGGTTTCAAGAAAGACCTGAGAAGCCACGTGTTAAGTTGACGACAAAATGTGGTTTAACATTCCTAAAAGGAACAACACAAGCAGATCCCTGCGGGCTACGACAGTAACAACAACCGATATTTTTTATTATGATATTAGCCAGAACAATACCTTACCATTATTTTAAAAATATTTTTTTTTTTGATTTTAACAATTACAAAATGCATTTAATTTCAACAAAAGTTAATAAAAAAATTTCTATTGTAAAAACCACAAACCAAAGTAATGGTATGCAAGAAGTGAAGTATCTGCGGCAATAACCGCACATTAGAATCCTTCGTTCAGTGTTGAAAACGGAAAAATGCGCGTTAAAGTGAAAACGAAACACCCTAAAACCTTTGTTCGGAAAACAAAATGAAAAAAAAATATGCATATAATGTAGTGTATATGATTATCAGTAAAAATGCAAGGAAACGTAAAAAGTCGTAAGGAAAAAATGTGCAACTCTGCTTGCTTTCCTGACTGACATTATACAAGTAGGTGCACACTGAGAAGGTTTCTTTGTGTTTGTGCGCTTCGGTGGCATAACATTAAGGATAATGGTTTACATTTGTTTACAACAAAGCGTCGCATACACGTTTACCACTCAATAACATTTGCTTTTATTGTTGTTGTACTGATTTTTTCTCACTTCTCTAAACTTCTACTTCCCTTTTATTCTTGTTTATGAAATGGTTTACATTGTTTTCTAGTCCTTTCATATTTCTACAGTATCATATCCCAATATGTCCTTTTTAAGGTTATATTCCAAAAAAAGAAGAAAATGAAGCATTTTATGTATAGGATATGAAGCCCTGCACAGGAAACACTAAACCGTAACAAAAGCTTCATTTTTCCGTGCCTTTTTCTTCCGCTTTTATATAAATTTTTTTCTACTGCTATTTGTTTGGTCTGTGATTGTATTTTTGCAATGCGTTTTCTTTTCATCCTTCTTGGATAGGTTTTTTGGCCAGGCAACCTTAAAAATTTCTGCACTTTTCTGTGGAACGCCTGTTGACATGGTTTGTTTTTCCTTACAATATTGTTCTTTTAAGGTTTTGTACTCTCTCGTTGTGTGGTTTGACATTTTTCTTTACGTTTATTGTTATAATATTGAAAAGATTCGAAAATATTCTTAATTTTGTTTTGGTTTTTAGCTTTTATATAATTTTTCCTGCGGATTACAATGAAAGTTGAAATGAAGTTCATAGAAAATAATAACAACAACACAATTACAGAGAAATAAATAATTATATTTTCAACAATCTTTAAATTGCTTTGAGGTTTGGACACCAAAAGTAATGTTGAGAACTACATTTTACAATGAATTTTGGGTTTTGCTTCTGATATGCTTTTATTTTCATTTTTAGTTTATTTGTAGCCACAATGCAAAACATTGGTTATACAGATGAAATGTTTAACGTTGTTAAAATTCTAATATAATTGAATTCATCTGACTATTTCATTAAAGAACAAGGTTATAACAACCACATTGGAGGTTTCAATCGGACTTAGGAAGTTTCACTCGGACTCGTGACGGGTTTCTAAAAAATAGTTATTGCTTGAATACTTTGTTTATTAGTAGCTCTAGTAGTAGTTGTGAATTTTAAATGTCTATAAAGCACATTGCAAAGCTATTGTTACGTTTATTGAAAACTCTGGCAACACTATGGAATCTTCATCCAATCAGAAACGAAAACTATTAGGACTCTGGTAGTTTTCTAAGATGACCTTGGCTTTCAAAAGTTAACTATCGAGAAGTCCAGCGGTTCACATTAAGTGTGAAAAGTTGTCTTCAAATTATAACTACTTTATAACTCCATTCGCTATCCACTATCAAAACTGTGCCAAAAATGGCACACTGTGCTAAAACAGATATTAGATGATCAAAATTCGGTTTATTTTAAATCAGTAGAGATATTGAAATGCAATATCTATGTAATATATAATATATAATACAGATATTTAGTGCATTAAATTTCAATTTTCTACCTGTTTTATAGTGTTTGAGACATGTAAAAAAATTTAAAAGTTGATCTTGTTTGGGCCCAAATTTAGAATGAATCCGGTAAGCTGATTGAGCTCAAATTTTATTGAAAATAAAAGCTATCTCAAAACTATTATTATTATTATTAAAGAAGAGATTGTGCACTGCGACCTAAAAGATCCATTGTGCCCTTTACTCGGGTTAGAGTGTTTCTCCAAGTCCGATTTCTTAATGAAAGACAGTATAGAGCCTACCTTTCCTAGTCTTGAATCTTTATGATCCATGAAATACCCTCCTAGGTGTTTCTTCCGCTTGTGCATCAGTGCCGGGTACTCTTCAAGCACGTGGTATGCAGTTTCTCTCTCCTCTCTACAGTACCTGCAGTCTGAGTTGGATTAACGTCTGAGTTGGTCAATAATCCCGTAAATCTCAAAACTATATTGAAGGAAAATTTTCTTTCAATCTCTACTAGTTGAGAAATTAGCGAACTTTGATCGTCTAATTTCTGTTTTGGCATACTGTGCGGTGCTATCCAAATATGACAACGGGGGACAACCATCAAACGAAGAGGGTGCCTAAACCATTGAAAATGGTCTTGCTAGTTTTTTGCTTTATGCTTGCAACCCTAGATTTCAACTCTGTTGGGGTTTCGTAAGAGATAACATACTTGCTATCAGAAGTAAACATACGATTAAATTTCTTTTTTAGTTTTTGTGCAGTTTTGTAATACGTTCATTTTAAGATATAGTAATTTATTTAATTTATTAGAATTTAATATAATTATATCTATGGGAGGTACTAAACTTTAAACGGAGACTAAACCATAGCTTGACATTTGATTTTCAATTTGTTTTTTATGAAAATTAAATTTTAGTAAATAAAAAAATCCGTTTCCTGTTGATTTTTTTCTGAAAAAACAAATAAGTAATAGTTTTGACAAAGTATATTAAACTTAGAAAATCTCAAAAATCATAAATATTAATTTTTCTTATATAAATAATACGTTTACGTTTATGTTTGTTAAATTATTTATAAGCTTATTTCTCACAGTAACTTACCTTTCCTAAAATGCGTTTAAAATTCAAATAGGCATAAAAGCAGCTTAAAATAATTTACAGCAATCGCCCCAAAAAATAAAAAAGAAAATTAAAAAAAAATTATTTTAACATTTTGATAGAAATGTTTTGTTGGTTGCAGACTAGGCGTATATTCATCCTCAATTTCATTTAAAATGTTCAGGTCCTTGTTTCCTTTAAGTGAAAAATGCAGCCAAGCGTATAGAATGTTATCGCATATAGCACATCAAATTTCATACATCATAAAACATATTGCCTTACTAAGTTACAAATTTGATAGCACAAACATAGGACAAACCCTAGCCCCAAACTGTACCAGACAAGACCATATTGAATGTTATATTTCATGTCATCTTAAAATGAGTAGCACAAAATGAGCAGGAAAACATTTAAAAGTAACAATTTAGTTTGTCCAAGTAAGAAAGTAAAAACGTAGAAAAAAATTACTACTTTTACTTAATATAAGTTTATAAAAAAATAAAAGAAAAACATAAAATCCCTTAAATAGCTGGAAATGCTAGAAAAGGAAACCTCAAAGCTACTTGCTTATTGCGGAAAACAAATCTAAGCATTACAAAAGTATAAAATTGGGGCACTTGTACACGTCCAGGCAGTAAAAGAAATGTATAGCGTTTTGTTCTACGGTGATTATTTTATCTTATTTAATATAAGCTAAAGTGTGTAGGAAGAGCAGAGTAAGTGAAAGTAGCATTAGTCGTGCAGATGTTTGCAGCCCTACAAATACAGCAGGAAAATAGGAAATCAGATAAAAACATTACATCTACAATCTGTCGTCCTTCAAATTTAAAGTTAGAAACGCGACTTTAATTATAGCTACGCTTTCAAAATTTTTTGTATAGTAGTTTCGAATTAAAGATAAAAGATATTTTCATACACTTAGAGTGACCCATTTATTTGGTGGTTCAGTCCGATATATTGAGAAAGTTTCTAAAGTGTTGAGTATAACTATTAAAGTGTCAGTCAAGATGAATATGTTTTCTAATAGTCAGGTATGTGGTTGATTAATGTTGTTGTTCTATTCTAAATGCTCTTAACTATTCTTATTCTTTTATGAGATTGTAACTAACAATCCAACTAATCACACTCACTAAAACTGTAGAGTGTAACTTAATATAAAAGTGTACCCGTAAGTAGCTTTTAACAATGTTCTAAATATGACTTTGCTTTTAGAGAAAAGATTATAACAATAAGCGAAAAAAGTGTAATAATGAAAAGAAGAAAACCAAAAGAAAAAAAACGATAAAGAGAAAGAAGTGTAAAAGAAAAACCGTCGATGACAATTTTAAAAAGGAAAAATGGTGTACAAAGTGCCAATCCATATTCAAAGCACGTGCTAAGTACAGAAAATGATTATCGATAAAGATAAAAAGCTGAAATAAATAAAATTGTAACAAAAAAAAGAAGCTAAAGCTGCCAAACAAAAGGAAATAAATGAAAAGTAAATTGAAAGTGTTAAATAAAAACGAAAATAAAATTTAATATGAAAAAACTATAGCTTGATATTCTAAGAATTAAGAAGAGAGCTTTTAGATCTCTAGATTCTTTCAAAAATAATTTAATCTTTACTTTAAGTTCAATTTTAAAAGTTTAATGTCTTTATGCTTTTCAGTTTAGTAAAATTTTAAAAAGACAGGATATCTTTTTTTCTTTTATGATTTGTAAAAAGATACACAGATAATCTAGGTAAAAAGATTCAGATCGTAAAGATTTGTTTTTTGTACTAAGAAACCCACAAATAACTTCATAAAATTTTATAATCCGATTCTTCTGAAAAAATGAATAATGTTTGGAAGAGATAAGAAGCTGTTATTTAAGTTACTTACAATGGGGGACTCAAAAACTTTTCTGTCTGGTTTTTGGGCGGCTAGAAAAAAGTATAGAAAAGGATGTCTATGTTGTTATAACCCTCGCAGCAAAGTGGATGTAACCTGGTATTAGAGATATCAAGACAAAAGAGATATTTGGAGTAAGTAGTCAAATACCATTGATCGCACCTTTTAATAGTCTATATTTTGTGCGATATAGGGTAAAAACAAAACCTGTGGGTTTCTACTGCTTACAGGTAAGACTAATTTGGTGTGCCTGTAAATATCGTAGTATCGCTATCTAAATAAGACTTTAAAGCGAATTAATGCCATTTAAACAAAAATTTACTCATTACCTCATGTATTGCGATATCAACATTGAATACTTAAAGAAATGAAGTATAAAATGGGCTCGTCGTATTAAAAAAATGTTAATACCAAGATCATAAAGTAAAGTTTTAAACACCTATCAGAAACAAAAAACATATTAGAATGATCCTGGAAAATATGAATTAATGGATTGAACAACGATTTTGCTTCATGTTTATTAGTCGTTTGTTACAGTTACATTTTCTTTGACTAAGTTATTGTGATTGCTCTATGTGATCTGACCAGAAAAGATTTGGTCAGTCTTGTGTTGTTCTGACTGCAAGACTATTTGTGAATGCCTTTTTGTCAAGTTCTTCTAAATTATTCTTTGACTGAGTACTCATCGACTTGAATCACATAAATCTAAATAAATTATTTTATGCTTCTCAAGGCCTTGAGAAGCGAAAAATTATGAAACAATGAAATAACAAAGCAGGGTCTTGTTAAGAGTGCTTTTAATGCCAATGTTTAATTGAAGTACTTTTTGCATATTGAAAATAATTTTTGTTATTTCTACTCCAAGTTCTCATTTAATTAAATAGAAAAACTTAAAATCAAATATTATTTTAAACTCAGAAATACCAAGTCTATATGTTTGCTTTAGCAGTTTTATAAGTGTAAGTTCCAACACATGTGCAAATATAAGTTATTAAAAAAAGAGCCAATATTTTTATTACGGAAATACAAAAGAGGAACTCGAAGAGCTACAGACATATAAGAATTTGCTCCTTTACGATTTTATAACCCAAGTATACAATCAAAATATTTTTGTTTTTTTTTTCTTTTGTTCAATGTACAAATTGAAAAATCAAATATTGATATTGAAAGGATTCGCAAACCGACCCATTTGCCGATGGAGGAAAGTACAGGCGAATTTCTGTACTGTTCTCTTCTGTTTCGTTCTTAAAATTCTCATCAATTGAATTTCGTGCAGTTTAATTTTGCTTTTAATTAAATTTTCATGTGTGTTGGTAATTAAATTTCATGACCACAAATGTTAAGGTACACATAAAATCCGACTACGTTGGATTATATTAATCCTTCGCTTCATATTAAAATGTTGAGTTGTTCGTTGCTGGAAAAAATAAACATCAAAAAAATTTAATTATTACAAGTTAAACTGAAGCAACCCAGGAGTTAATTAAAACATTTACTTACGTTAACTAAAGTATAAACTTAAGCAATGAAGTTGAGCGTTATGCCTTCCATATCCTCCAATGTAAATCGCTTTAAATATTTTAATATATTCTTAAGCACTACCAATTAGTATCGGTCTTATAGTAGTTGGCAGAATAATTTAAACTTTGATTTCGTATTGTTGCAATCCAACATGTATGGCTCACTATAGCTTGCAGGTGCCATGTTCGTAAATATTATTATCCTTCTGCATTTGCATATAAATCTCCACAAGTAAGCAGCTTAAAATTGGACGTTCAATGTTAATGATATCCTTATAAGTTATGTTAATTAAAATTATATGTGTGACGGGGTCATACTACACTACATCTAGGAATTAATCATTACGAGATTAGAAAAGCAAATACGCGTGATGATGTGATTTAACAAACACTAGTGAATAATTTAAGTTTGGTGTGTCCTTAAGTACTGAGGTCTTGAATAGTCTTAATTATTGCATTGGTTGATTGAAAATTCGTATTAGAATTTGAAATACGAATGAAATTTGTACAACTTTATTAGAAAGTAATGCAAAAAATAATTTTACATTGGCATAACAATAATAGATGTCATTAATATATACAGCCCCTTCTTCTGCTGTTTAACACTAATCTACAAAAAAATAAAGCTCTGATGTCTTCTGGTCAAAAACTATAACTTTCTCTAAATGCAATGGTTTTTGTTCAATAACATTTAGATTCTCTTTACTCTGTAATCATTAATTTGTCTTAGTTGGCATCTTTCTTAAGGAAATTGAGTTTCATCACAGAAAACTAATCGGATAATATTTTTGTTTCAACGTTCCAATAACTGATTTTGATAATTATTTTTATTGATGTATTATACTATCCATAAAATACGAGTATTATATATTTCATATTCCGATTATTATAATATTTGATTTTATTAATTCAAAGTAATTTATATGTTAAACTTTAAATGGGATGGTTTGATAACCTTTAAAAAATTTAGGTGTTATCATTATTTACCAAATTTTAAAAAAAAATATATTCAAAAAATTTTTAATAATAAATATATACATTCTTTCAAGAAAGTACAAGAATCGTTCATTTAAAAAACCCACTTATAAGAATTGTCGAAATTTTTTCTGTCGCAAAGTTGGCAACACTTTTCCTATTTAACTTGTTTACAATGCGTCAGTTGTTAGGACATCTTGAATATGTTTTGCATCAAACAAAGACATCTTTCTTAACTTTTGCATTGCAAATGGAGTTTCTTTTGCCAAAGCGCTGAAAATGTTACATATATAAGAGCATTTAAAACCGGCGGAGATGTGTTGGAAGATTTCGTTCCGGCAACCATCAACTTGTTCAATTGAATCGTACAGTACAGTAAAGGAAGTGGTATCTTTTTTCCTCGTTAAATTCTAAGAAAGGCAGGTGTTGAAATTTTTGTGTCTCATCACTTTTACGCATCACTTTACACAATTTTAAAGGATTGTTTTTCCAAATTCATGGAAAAAAACTTATGGATTTTGAACCAATGCAAAATCTCACGAGGTTATTATTGTGACTGAATTTTTGATCGAAAACTCCACAAACATTATCGAACATCCGAATAATATGGTTCCAGCCAAATTTATTTTATTTTTCCTAAATTTAAATTACCTCTTCTAAGTATTCGTTTTCAGTCGGTAGATGAAATAAAAGAGACCAAAATATTCATTTAAATTCGTTTTAATTGTGTTGAAACTTGGATTGTCCATTGGTTTTATTTTAAAAGAGACCTAATAAATTTTGATAAATAAAATATATTTCATCAATTGATTTTCGGTACTTTTTTGTTGTAGTAGTATTTGTGTGACAAAATCAATTTTTTATCAATAATTTTTCATCACTATCTCTTTAATCGTGTTAACCCAGATAAAGCTGAAATCGTTTCAAGTACTTACGTGTATCTTTTTCTAGCTTATACCTAGTGCTAACATATACAATAGAAGCGTTTATTGATGTTTACCATAGTTATAAAAGGATGCAATTTATTATTAATAATATTTCTAAATGGACTATATACATTTCTTTTAGTTGTAGGTTTTTCTCATCTTAGTCGAAATATGTGGATATTGGTTACATTATTATAGTCGCCATATAGATTTATTAGTTCCAACATATTCATTAGCTATTATTATAAATAAAGTTTTGTCAGATCTTACAATTATCCAAGTTTCTGGTCTACATATAAGAGTGGATATTGTAAAATTTGATTTATGAGTTCAATGTTAAAACTTTGGTTCTAATTTTAGAGTAAAATTGAAAAAATTTTAATAGCTTAGTTTTGTCTATTTTGCATATAATCCAGGAAAATGAGTGGATTAATGACTTCTAAGCATTAAGTTATTAAGGACTTTCCAATTTGTTAAATATATCTGGGATTATTGGCTTAATTTCGAGAGCTATTTGTACTACTACTGCCATAGTCGATAAAACTTTTCATTCTGTTTCGTTGATATATTCTTAAAATCTTGCAGGATTCTGCGAATAATTGCGAATAATTGCGAATTGTTTTCTGAGTTTCAACTCTAGAGCTCGTAATTATTTATTCAAGGACTATTTTATATACAAATCAAAAAAACTAAAATATTTAGATATATTATTAAAAGAAATAAATTATTTTTTTTATATGTCTCTGAAATAAATAATTTGTTTTATATTAATTCCGTTAAAATTTAGTCTCTATCTCTATTCTTATCTCTATTTTTAATATATATACTATGAAGAAAGAATTTATATATAATTTTCTTGAAATTAAAAATGATATCAAAACTGCATTTAATTATTTTATCATACAAATTGATTTTTTTCCTGATATATAGATTTTTTGAATAGATTCATATACCAAAAAATCTGCCTTTGTGTATACTCATTTTCAATATGTAGCATTGTTGCTAGAGCTACATATGTATGAATATGCCTGATACATAAAGTTGTGCTATCCTTATGGCTTTATCTGGATTATCATTCAATTATAAGGGTAACTTTGGTTGACAATATGCGTATTTACACAAAAAGTACACAAACATTCCATGTAATATGCGGGAGAAAATTGTATGAAATGTCCACACAGTGGCAATCGCAGCCATGGGCTATAGATTTTATCCTTAATGTTGGCAATTTCTAAAGCCGCAAATTTCCAACTTCATACAAATGAACTGACGTGTTAGGCTAAAAGTAATATTTGAAAAGTGTGGTTTGGGGGTTGGAACTAATTTGGCAGCATTTGAACAATTGATTGGATATGCGAATGTCCAAGTAAAAGCTTCTCTTTAAAAATAATCCTCTCTAATAAAACGACGAAAAATTCAGGAAAAACACAACGAAAAAAAAAAATTTGTAAAAGTTTGTATGACAGTGTAGGACCTCCAGAGTCAGATTTAACCTTTTCAGCATCGATTCAATAGCTGATTAGTACTATTAGCGGTTGTAAGTGTACATCAGTGTAATGGCTTAGTTGGCTCATTGGTTGGTTGGCTGATTCGTTAAAAGGAACATATTATCATTCAAAATATTTGGGTACCATTTTGTGCGAGATTTCAATTTATCTAACTGCTATTTTGCTAATGTAGCTTTGCTGTTCGACAATACTGGTATGTGAGTGTGTTCATGAGTTGGATATGGAGTTGACATTGGCGGCCAAAAACTAAATTGACTAAAATCTCATTTGTTTGCTGTATGCGAATTGATGTCTACTAACCCCCGCACCAAATTTGTTGTCATATAACAAATAGTTTTAAGCAGCTTATTTTGCTAACAAACTAATAGAAAAATGTACTGGGTACATTAGGTGAGGGTTGGCGAGGGTTAAGAATATACTACATTCGTTATTTAGTAACTACGCATACATTTTTGATAAATTTTAGTGTAATTTCTATGGTAGCCACATACGAAATTTGAACTTTTGTGCTACATTTTATTGTTTAATTAATGCAATTACAATACTGGGCCGCTTAGGAATTGGCAGCGATAAAATTTATTGCTGACAACTTGTGCTGTCAATAGCCAATAAAACCGTTTTAAAATGAAATATGTTTCAATTTTATTTAAATGCTTGCATTACTATTAGAAATTTTCGTTAATTAATTTTAATTATGAGATAATGAATTTTCAAAACTCAAAACTGTTACTGCACATACATTGTGACCGAAAAGTTTTCGGAAATTCTCATTTAAAATTCGCGCGCTGTATATTTTTCGATATTTTA
>NC_051847.1:203665041-203684756 GCF_002237135.1 Teleopsis dalmanni | reverse complement strand
AAGCAAGAATTAAATAGAACTTTCAGTATTTAAGTTAGCTTTACTGTTTTTGTTTTTTTTCTGAGGAATTTTTTTTTTTTTTATACTGTCAAAAAGATTACTCAACACAAACCTAGTTAGAAACTATTTCCTTGCATTTATTTTTTAAACGAAGCACGAAGTTTCGTTGCATTGGCATAACTTTCGTTTTTGCGAATTTTTATGATTTTGCTAAGTGCAAATTTGTCTGTGACCCATCAAACGTTCAACTTCAACCGACGTTTGTAGCTCTATTAAAAATTCATAGACCGCTGAAGGAAGGATGTATACATATCTACATTTATAGCTCTTTTATATTGTCTTGCATATTTTTTGTCATTTCTTTTCCAGTTAACATTCCACGAGTATTAGCAAAAAGATAGAAAGAAGCATGTGGTTTATTCGTAGAACGTAAAGTTTTGTTTTTTTTTTGGAAAAATTTTATTGCTTCTGACTTTTTTGCTTAACACGCGAATCCTCTTAAAATCCAGTGAAGTAACCGTGAATGATAGAATAGAAAAGGAAAAACAAAAGATTTCGCACAGGAAGATAACATCCTGCAGGTCTTAGGAGACAGTTAGCTAGCAAAACAGCGCATTGGGATAATTGCCAATTCAAATGCGATTTCTAGATTAAAACTAAGCAACAATAATGCGGCAGCAAAAAATCTTACTGCCATTTTTAGTGTCACTCCATTGCTTCGATATTGTGCTGCTGTTGCATAAAAAATTAGTAATTCAAATAGTAAAGATGCCAATTGGGTGAATGTGCAACGGAAACACTTGTGTTGCGGATACGGATGCAACTTCGGAAGCGGAAATTAAATTAATTTTTTCTCTTTGCTTTCTCAACTTTTCATTCTATTTACGCTATACGAGTATAGTAGGTAGTAGTATAGTAAAAAAATCATTACACATGCTAAATTTGTTGATATTCGAGTATTTCTCAAGTACATTTAATAAAATTGAACTTACCATTTTTACAAGGACCTTCTGTAGAAAAGAATAAATTCACCAAACCTTGAGTATAATCTGTTAATGGTTTCAGAAATCTCGCACAGATGTTCAAATCATATTGGTTGTTTTTGTTCGTAATCTAAATAAAAATATTTTAATATTATTTTACCTATTAGAAAAATGTTAATATTAAATAGTATTTACTTTCATTTTTCCATCCTTAGTAAATGTCGCTTTTTTTAAATTATAACTAACACCCAATTCCGTGTTGGTTATTTCACACGTAGTGTATTTATATTCACACATGTGAGGTGGGCAGATAACATTGGTGTGCCAATCAAATTCATAATGACAATCGCTAATTGATTGCAGAACAGGAGTACCCTATAAAAGACACAACGTTAAGATAAATAAATGCATTTTTCATTATTTACAATCTATCTTAAGACAATATGTAAGTTATATAAATTAGTGACTTTTTTTAGCAATAATAATATTAAATAATAAATATATATTATTATCATTATTTAAATATTAAATAATAAATTATATACAATTATGATTACTTATATCTAGACCAATATATTTAAGAAGATACGATTTGGTAAGTCTGGAGATACCAATATCGATTTCCATAGGGCCCCAATATGGCAAAACGGTATAGGTAAATTTCTATATTTTGCGCAATTTTTTCAACTGAGTTTCCAACTTAGGACAAATATATTTAAGAAGATAAAATCTGGTATCTCAAGTCTGGAGACACCGATATCGATTTCCATAGAATTCCAATATGGCAAAAGAGTAAATTTCTATATTTTGCGCAACTTTTTCAACTGAGGTAGTAGTATAACTTTTTATATTTATTTTGGCTATAATTTACTGCAATAACTGATGTAGTCGCCTGTCGGTTTCGCCAATACAGTTTATAAGGACAATTTAACTTGGTTCTTGCAAAGTTGGGCTTTAATATAATGAAGCGTTGCCAAATCGCAGAAATTTAGAATCTGAATAGAGTTGAAAATCAATTGTGATTATACAATATGGTAAATGTGCAATATAGTCCTTTAATTATATCTCGATTTACCTCCTTAAAAATACAAACTCAATTGATCTATCTTAAACACGAAAGCCTAAATTCTGTTTTTATTGAAAAGTAGATGGAAATATATACTCGTCGCAACAATTTAACCATGAGTATAGAAAAGAAGATAGTTTATGTATCCTATAATGCGTAGAAATATCTTGCTGTTTTTAATATATATATTCTTTTCACACAATGTATCTAAAATTATAAAAAAAATTTAACAAATCTTCTGACAATTTTAAGTTTTTTGCTTCAAGTGCCTGAAATTTAAAACTTTAAAATTCTCATTTAATCAATTGCATTGAAATAAAATTGTATATACACATATATATTTATATGTATCTTTATAAAATAAAGCAAATTCTATAATCGCTGGAGACCATAATCTATTCCGCAATTTTCAATTTTATTGATTGACCAAACGTACTAATGATTTTGTGGTATACGATTATTTAACCGCAAAGGTCATTTTTTTTTTGTCAATAACAACCCGATACGTTCCATACGTTCAACAATGGCTGGGCAGGGACATGTTTCGCATGTGGATTTGTACTAAATAAGAAAAAAAATAACTTTTTGCAATTTGCAATTTCAGACATTAAAGCAAAAAGAAATTTAAAAAAATTGGTGGAAAATAGTTGCTTGCGCCGAGAAATTTACTAAAAAAAACTTGGCATGGAGCCATACAACATGGCAACCATTAAAACCCACTCACAAAAGTCAAGTGAAAAACAAAAGTATCAGCAACACAGAGGCACAAATAGCAGACTAAATGTCAACAACATCTCAGCTGAACGATTTTCATGTTGTTGCAGATTGCATAAGACTCCAAAATCGATTTTAAATGTGAGATTTAAATTGTGTATAATTAAAATTTATAAAGCGACTTCTAATGAAATTGCTACCAATGCCTAGACATATTCAACAGAACCATAAATTAGTAAGAAAGCAAAATAACAGTGATAGGATTGTGTAGTAATATCACTGTAATAGCGTAGATCTCGTGAAGCATAACTCTCTCTCACCTAATATTCTTACTAGTAAAGTATGTACCAATTGAATGGAATAAGGATAATGGTTTTCCTGGAATAGAAAACAAAATTAATCAAATGAAAGAAGCTCCAATCATATTCCATTATTCGAATTTTCTAGATCATTATTTTTAAAGACATTATGATAATTATTATATTAAAAATTCAAAAAAGTTTTTTGCTTACAAAATATAATTTTTAGAATCTAGCTACAGGTACACTAACAAAATAGCATTAAGTAGTTTGGTTAGATACTAGAATTCAGCGCAACAAAGTAATGTTTAGATAGGTTTGAAACAAAGAGATGCATAAGAAACCTCTTAAATTATTATTTAAGAACTATTTGCAAAATAACTCGACTAAAACTGATTTTAAATTAAAAACTGAACAGATTTCTCAAGTATTTTGCAGTTTTCTAAAACAACTTAGTTCGCTAAGTGATGTTTAACTAAGTGATGTTATACATCACTAAGTGATGTTATACATCACTTAGTTCAGTTCTTAGGAAATAAAGCTATACTAAAACACTTCTAAAAATTTGGTACTAAAATTGCGCTGTCAAAACCAGCAATGAAATTTCGACTAGTTTTATATTATGGACCCCGAAGAGAATACAAGATACAGTGCTAAAACCATAGAAATGTTATTTTACTAGTATTTTTTCATTAAATTTTTATTTGTAATCACGATTGGTATTGAGTTAAGACAACGATGTCATCTAACCTCACCTATAATATTATGCTTAAAATACATTTTAACTTATTTGATACAATAATGGCTGCCAAGTCAGTAATTTAAACAGTATTAAATAATTTTCTAAAATGTATATGTAGTACTTAATACAAAATCAATATACAGTACTTTGCTAAAGCTACCTTAACATATGATAATTTGTTTGGAACCTAAGGTGTAATTCTATAATTGAAACCCTGATATTTAACTGAGCGGTCTCCGTAATAATACTATATTATATATTCAATATTATTTGGCTTTTTTCAAGCCATACATGACTTTAAATTTTTTTATAATAACCAACAAATTAAATTTTTATATACGGACTATAAACTAATTAAAAAGAAATTTAAATATGTCCTAAGACCACTGATGATAAGTACTTGGCAATACTCGAAACAGCGTTGTATGATCAGCCAAACTTCAATAAATCAACTAAAATTTTTGTTGTTGTCTTCCATTTCTAACTTTTAACTAACTTTTTAAATTTCTTTTCACTTTCATGTTTTTTATTTTATTTATCTTAATTTGGTGCTGTTAAGCTCAAATCCACAACCTATTTTTGTCGTAGATATCTGAGGCTCTAGCTATAATGGTATTGAGTTCAAAAGTTAATATTTGAGAGAATTAATAAAATATTTATAGAGATAAACATTTTAAGTCTTCTGTAAAATATTTGCCTTACACATTTTTTTTCCAAATTTTCCTCCTTTTCCGCAAATTTAAGGTCAGCAGACTTGAATTAAGCTAAAATTGTTGAAAAATTAAATAAGAGAAAAATATACTACATTTTTTTTCCTGCATAGTGTTATTAAACCTGATTGCATGGATTTTGTATGAATTTTGTATGAATTTTGTATAAAACTAAAACTTATTGCTAGAAGTTTCTAAGATTTTGCAATAGTATTAACATACTGTAGCTTATAACTATTTAATTACATATCAAATTGAATAAAAATTATTGGCACTGTACATACAGTAGAATCTTGGTATAACGTTTGTTAAGAAACTTTGATTAGAGAAGAGACCAAAGACGTTTGTTTTGGTACATTTGTTTTTTATAAAAATTTGATCGTTCGTTATTTAGAGAATTTGTTTTATCTGTTATTCGATAAATCGAAAGTCTACTGTACATTTATATATGACTAAAGCAAATATTTTCTATTTTGTGCTATTGCTCTCAACTCGTTAAACGATTTGCCCTTCTCTTGCTGAACTGTCCTACTCCAGATCATTGCTGGTCTGAGTCCCCTACGCCTAGTCCCCTGCGATGGAAAACTTTTGTAGATTTCTTAAGATCCAAATGGAGCATGAAAATAATAATAATAATAATAAAGCAAATATAACCTTTAAATACTATACATGAGCACAATGCTTGTTGTTTCGATTTTCATGGAATTTAAATTTTTAAAACTGTTATATACTGAATAAAAAAATATAAGAAAATTATTACTTACACGTCCGGCATGAACATCGCAATTAAATCTGATTGCCATCGAGAGTTGTGAGTTTTTATCCGTTGGGCACGTATCACCCTTTAGATACCGTAATTCAGCACTTGTGCGATTTATTGCAACCAAAGATGCAAGTGGAAAGCCAAGACTCTAGAATGCAATTTCGAAAAATAAAAATAAAAATTAAATAGAAATGTAAAATGTAAAATGTTTAATTTAATTTTAGATAAATTGAAATTACGAATATGCTTAAATGAACTACTACTTCACTATTCGTTCAAATAAGTTTATATTCACTTTTGAAATTAAATCATAAATCCATTGATGCTATTTTGCAAACAATGTAAACGTGTATGTGCGCAAAATTTCATTTGTAATGCAATAGTAAAATATTTGTTATTATTGTGATTCCAAAGAAAATGAGATTTATGCAAATATTTTTGCAATTTGTATTTGAAGTGCATGAAAAATCCAATCTAAAACTCTATCATCTCCGTGTTTTATGTAATGCAAGAAAATTGTTTACAAAAATGTGAAAGAACTATTTCATCCAATATATGTAAGTTATGCAAAAGCACAGGAGGGAGCAACAGCAGGAGCAGGAGGAGGAAGTGGAACATAAGTGAAATACGATCAAAATTTAGAGAAATATAATGCCAAACATAAATGAAATTAACAAGTAGTGTAACCTCTTGTCGATTCTGAATTCTGAATTATTTCGTTTACAATTTGTTAAGATATTGTATATACATACATATGTTGTAGCTAAATCTCTATAAATACAGATTCACTCACATCATAATCGGATTTATTTCCAAATTTACTAAATCATTTCAATGCATTCGTAATAAAATCAAATGGATTGATGCATCGGTTTTTGCAGCCACAAACAGACAAATAATCCAAGCATATGCATATGGCATTTCGGCAGTACGTATCTACTTATTACAAGTATGAAAGATAATACTTGGATTAAAGAATGTAAACAATATGAAGTTGATTTCTGTGTACAGAATATTACTACAATGGAATGAACGGTCAAGTGAATGAATATGAATTCAAATAATTTAATATATTATCTATAAAAATCTGAGCTTCAATGTGCATAGATGCAGACCAATATGAGAATATTATTGCATTTCACAAATTAATTTAATCATAAATTTAAAAAATATTTTTACTAATATGCTGTTGTAGTCTTCAATAAATCAATCATTCTTTATACTATGTTCAGACACACCATCATTTCATAAAAATTTTAATTTCATCTTCATTATAGTAAAATTAAGTTGTTTTTTCCATCCAAATTTCATTTTTGAGGTTAGAACGAAATTAAGGAAAATGGCCTTAATTTTATTGAAACAAAGGCTGAAATTAAGGAACATTTTAAATGCAACTATGCGTAAGATAAATTTTTAGCAAAAGATAAAGTTGAGATAACGAAAAAATGACATTTTTTTTAAATAAATGTCAATGACAGTTGACTTTAATAAAACCGGGATATATTTTAAAGGTACTGCAAATATTTTATTTTGAATATAGAGAAAGAACTATAACTATTATTAATTTAAAATATGGTGAAAAATAATAATTCACATACAATAAGACCCCGCTTAACGCCTGGGATACGTTCCATCAAAGTGGAGCGTAATGCGAAACAGCGGTAAACGAGGCTATGTTTACATATAAATATTGGGGTTAGGGGAAGATTGATAGAAAATTGCTTAGATATTAAATTTAATAATAATGTTTTTGTTAATAATAATACAACCAAATATTTATTTCTTACAAAAACAAAACCAATGTTATTCAGTCAATTCTGTGTTTCCAATCTTCTGCCTTTCTTCCTGCATCTTCTGTAGTTTGTGATTTTTCTTTTGCGTTTTTTTAAAAATTGTTTATAAGTGAATAAAGCATTTATAACACCCTGTCTTACTTTTGAACTCCTGCCAAAATTTGGATCAATTTAAACAAATTGGTCTATAATTTCAGTTGTAGGTGTCAAATTTCTTTTCACAAACAATATCGAAAGTTCTTTTTGCTCTTCTTCGAAATCACTACTATCAATATATTTGTTTTCTTCTTGCTCAATTAATTCCTTGAGCTCATCATTAGAAAAACTATCTGCTGTTTCTTGAACTATTTCTATGACGTCTTCCACTTTTACCTCATCGTAACCGTTTTGTTTCGCTAATTCCACTATTTCTATCACTGTTTCATTTATATCGACAGAGGGTTCAATGCCTTCGCTCTTACTTAAATCTGGTGAAATGTTTTTCCATACTCTTTTCAAAGATCTTTCTGTTATCTTATTCCAAGAAAGGTTCATGTTTTCTAAAACATTCATGATATTGTAGTTTTTCCAAAATTCTCTTATTGATTGCTTCTCTTCTCCGTCTGTTTTTTCAAACATCTGCTGAAATGTTTGAATTGAAATAAAAGAGCGCTAAACCGAAAAAGCGTTAAACGAAACAGCGTTAAGCGGGGTCTTTCTGTACCTGAAATCTACTAAAGCTAAAAAAACTACTAAATGCCATCCTTTATAGTTAAAATAATCAACTTTTAAAATTTCCCAGATGCAAATGCTTCTTAACATTCGATTTGTAAACAAATAACATATGATTTCCTTAATTTGGAGCAGTATGAACACTGTCGAAATTAACTTAATTTCATTTTTACGAAATTAACTTAATTTCATTTTTACGAAATTAAGGAAATTTGTCTGTCTGAACATAGTATTATATGTCTTACCATAACTAACTTAAAGATACTTATTTAAAAATTATTTCAATAAGATTTAGATTTATTTGTTACTATTAAAAATAAATTTTGTTTCAAGTTTTCAAAAAAAATTTATGTAATTTCCAAGTATTTTATCTATCCATAAATGGATTTTAACATTCAATTTGTAAACAAATAACATATGATTTCCTTAATTTGGAGCAGTGAACACTATCGAAATTAACTTAATTTCATTTTTACGAAATTAAGGAAATTTGTCTGTCTGAACATAGTATTATATGTCTTACCATGACTAACTTAAAGATACTTTAAAAATTATTTCAATAAGATTTAGATTTATTTGTTACTATTAAAAATAAATTTTGTTTCAAGTTTTCAAAAAAAAATTTATGTAATTTCCAAGTATTTTATCTATTCATAAATTGAGTATTTGAGTATTAAAACAATGGCCAATTAAGTATTGGAAAAGAAATCAATATGGTCTGCGAATCATTTTCTAATTTATTTTATTGAAAAACTTCTTATCGTGTCTTTGGAATATTTTATACGACAAACTGAAAGGCAATAAAACTTACTTTATTACTTCGATGACTTCAATCGTTTATGGATAATGTAAACAAAACAAAATAAACAAATATAAAATTTATGCAGGAAAAAGTATAATATAACAACAAATCACTGCTTTAGTAACGCCGCCCTTTGAGTAGAGTAAAATATATTATAACTGGAAAAGAAAGTATTAAGTAACTAAAGCAGACGCAATATACAATCGCATCAAGGACGTAAATGCCAAGTCAGCATAATAAGTTTACTTGTGCGCTCGGAGCTCGGATGAATTTAATAGCAGCATATGAACTTCCACACATCGTACACATAACTCGGCATGATATCCTTTGAAGAAGTGAAATCCTTTAGCTCGCGCTTTCTTAAGGATTAAGGAAAGCTGAAAGCTGAAAGCTAAAATCCGACAAAAACATTCACACCAACCACTCGAATTGCGTTGTCAACGACAGTAACATTTCCAGATACAAAACAACACTTGACGATGACCAAAATGAATTGTTTACTCAACATTTTTATATACGAGTAGCAAAAAAAAACATAAATAAATAAAAATAAAACATAGAAAATAGAAAATAGAATGAAAATAAGCAGCGTGAGATAAACTGAAACATTTTAAACGGTTTTTTATGATACCAAATGCTACTTCAGTTTATGTCTCCAGAAATTGAAGTACAAACAAAAAAAATTTAAATGCAAGTAGCAAAATAAAAATGTTCAAATGTTAAATTTGTAGCTAATATCATTTCAAAATAAAATAATAAAATAAAATTACATTAATTTACTAGAATTTCAACAATTTCAGCACGTTTCATCTCTTCATCGTGGTCGTTTTTTTTTTTTTTGAACTATTAAATCTTCCAATACCCCAAAACCAATTGGTATTGTGTGCTGATAATCACATTTGCTCCCTTTTATTTATCCATGACGCATCCTCTTTGCTCGTTTAATTGTATTTTGTGACCGCGGGATAAAATTCGATTTGTGAAATACTCAAATGCTTTAGATTTCACCCACATTGAAATGGGTTAAATGATTAAAATGGTTAGTTGAAGGAAGCAATGAAATAATTTATTTTTCTGATACTTTAAGCAATACACGATGAGATTATAGAGTTTAATATGAAAAAGGATATTTTAAATAGATTGCAGGATCATACAGATAAAGGTTATTAGTACAAAATTTATTGTGATTCTAAGAAAACATAAAACTTAAACATACGAGAATAGAGAACAAACATATAGAGAACTGTTTGATAAGACGATAACGACCATACTAAATAATTTTTAAAATACTACTAAACTGTGTTGAGTTTACTTTCTGTTAATAATGAGGACTTAAGTTTTAATATGCATACTATATTTATTTATATAGTCCTTTCCTATATAAAAATTATCATCCTTCAAAATTCGATGTTTTTATCAGAGCGGATTTTTAACAACTGTATGGGAGTTGTCAACAAACTTTGAAGTAATTTTTACGTGGATACGAACTATATTAATAAATATCTTCATAAACATCTTCATGTATCTTTATGTTGACCCTTTTCCGAGTTAGTGCATCTGGGCACTTTTACTCTTTGATAGCTGGAGGGTTTCTGCAAAGTCCCACCCATCTCACTGACTAATTTATGTATTCCTCATAAGCTTCGCGATTATTCGAAGATTAATCTAAGATTAGGGATTACTATGAGCTTAAATAGTGCTAAGTAAAGCAGGCTGTAGGAATTATATCTATTAAAGAACTTCGTATAAACTTTTTCGCGACGAACAAATATTTACACATTTTTTGTTATTTGTTGTATTAACTGGAAATATTAAAAACTAAGATCTAGATAAATTTTCCAAGTGTCTAAACATTCTTTATGATGATATCCATGATATGTTATGATAAAAAAACCTACACAAATTGTAATGGTTTTGAAAAAAAATATTTAAAAAAAAATTTATTTCTGAAATATAAATCAGGCTTAACAAAAAATATGGAAACTATGCATCAACATATCGTATAATTCAAACTGATTTACAGAGTGACGTTGTGGTCGTATTAACACCAAAAATAAGATACCACCATTGGATATAGTAGATAAAGTCCATGGTCTAGTGATGGAGGATCACCGAATAAATATGCAAGAAACTGCTGAAAATTTACAAGAACACTTTTTATGCAAGTAGACGATTAGTACCTCATTTACTCACAGTGGATGAAGAATATACCCGTGTAATCACTTCTAAATAGAGTTTGCAAATACTTAAACATGAGATTAAAGTTTCTTCATCGATTTGTTGTTTTAGATAACATTACCTTTGCATTACCTATGCTTCGAGTATTACCAAGTACTCGTCATCAGTGGTCTTAGGAAATATTAGAATTTCTTAATTAGTTTATAGTTCGTATATATTTTGTTTGGACGCAAGTACCAGGCTTATAACTAGTGCTTGTCAAATTAAAAGCAATGACTAATCATGTTTTTCCACAAGTAGTCAAGGACAAACTTTCAGTGCTCAAATTCCAGGTTATATACGAACTAAATTAAAAATTTCAATTAATTAACTAAATTTTTGTGTTTGTCCTTTCTTTATTTGCTATTCGAAACCCTTTAAATTTTAAACAATAACTTCTTTGTCATTATAAGAAAGCGTAGCTTTATCGACAAAACTAATTAAACTTTAAAAATAATTATCGAAAAATTATTAATTAAAAAATCATTAATAAATAATTAACCGTAATATCTTCAGAAATAATTTTGAAAAATTTCTAAAGAACGCTATATATGCTGAATGTGAATATTGCTTAAGTGCAAGAAGTGTGCTAAATTCCATCATTGACACTAAATTCGTACGAAAATTACAGCTTTAGAAAAATTGAAAACTTACTGCAAAAAAGTCATTTCATATGCACAAAATAGAAGTGCTTTCAATAGTGGCAAATGCTAAATGCCACTTGAAAATTGTGTAAAACCCAGTGCACATCCTCATGCAAATGCTTACGATGAAAAAGTTCGATGTAAAGGCCAAAAGTCAAATATATCGCGATGAACATGAAGTACGCATTTTGCGGTAGCAATAAAAGTCACGCCCTTTCTGGTAGAATTCCGCAAGAAAATTGTCAAGCAATGCATGCTATAAATGCATGCATAGATGAAAGCCGGAAAAAAGCAAAATGCAACTATTCAACTGTGCAATTTAACAAGAACAACAACTGGGAAATCTGAAGAAGGTATTACTATTCTCCCAGTCCAAAAATCAGACCACAGGCAACTAAACTATTTCAATAATTTTCCGTTGATATTTTGCACATTTTTACTTTTGTTTTTTTTTTTTGTTTTTTTTGTATTTGAATTTATTTGTGCACAAATAAAAGCAACTTCGATTTGTTTAAAGTGCGCATTACTTCCAATATGCATGCATTATGCACGTACACTTCCGTTTCCGCAAGTGGCTGCGCTATTTGAGTATAGCGAATATTTAACATTACAAATAAAATGAAAAATACACTGGTTTACAAATTTTTTTTTTTCCACTAATTTTTAATTTTGAAAAAAAAATATGCTCTATAGCTTTATACATACGTACATACGTATGTGTATATGTACATGTGTGTAATATAAAATTTAAAATTTGCTAGCGAGAAATGTATACAAATGCACCCATTGGAAAACCACTGCTCCCAAATCCTGCACCACCCACTGCAATCTGCCATACTTAAATGTACTATGTGGTGTTAGTGAAGTGCTTTTAAATATGCCACATTTACTGTGTCAAAAGCAGCATTCGCGCATTCGGCGCTTATATGTGTAATGCATATCTGAAAGCTGCTGTCGTCTTGTCACAATTTTGCACATTTTGCCACCGCATTTTCACATCCTTCCGTTGGTGCTCAACATTTTATGTCATAGTGGATTTGCCATAGCTTTTTTTTTTTCTGGGTGTGTGTTTGTTATATTTTTTAATAAAATTTATTCTCATTTTTTGGTGTGAACATTTTTGTCATATGAACGAGTTCATTTTTATCAAATCAACAACATTTTGCTTGGAGAAAATTGTAAAAATTGTAAAAATGGTAAAAATTCAAAATGCATAATGAAAAAGCAATGGAAAAGTTGTTCAATATTACTAAGTACCAGAATACCATACCATCCGAACAGATTGCCGGAACCCCTTAGTAACACCACTTTTAGTTTCTTAGGGTTTTCGTGCATAAAATTGAGTCAAATTGAGTTGAGTAAATTTAATTTGCACAATATATTGCAGCAACCAAAAATGTTCAGCAATATGTTAAGCAAAAATTCTGTTACTAAGCAAATCAACATTACAAGTTTTAATGCATTTTCTACACCAAGTTACTTGCTCACCACTGCGATTTCAAAGAAAGAACAACGAAAAATGGATTTTCTCTAATATTTCTAATATTTGCAATGCAGAACAGGACAGAAGTTAAATTGCCTTGATAGGGATATAATCTTATTTCAATTGGTCTTACACAATTTTATTGATATACACGTAAGTAACATAGTTTTCAATTTAATTGAATTATGATTTACTAACAAACAAATTTTATCTAAAACTTATAAATTAATGTATAACAAGATATAAATTTACAAGAGTTTCTGGAAGTAAAAACCTCACACCTCACATAGTTGTATACTACGAGTATATTAATTAAAATGTAAAATATTTATCATAAATATTTTTCAAATTAAATAGAAAGATATGAATAGTAATAAAGAATATTATTATTTAGTTAATTGAATTTTTATATGAACCTACTCTTTCGAGTTAGAGTACTTACATGCTCTTATGTGCAAAAAGTTACCGACTCTCGAGTCAAAGCACTTAATGAATATTTTGAACAATATGGTTTCATATATGGCAATAAACAAATCCGAAATATATCCAAATATTTATGTAGAACCGAGAATCACGTTCACAGTTCCAGTCAGTATAGCTTGTACGGAAAGAAGCTTCATAAAGTTAAAATTGATTAAGACCTACTTGAGAAGAGAGACTATCTCCATTGGCAGTTAGGAGCTGGTGCAAATATAATATAATTTAAAAAAAATTTAATGAGACTAAAAGTAAGAAAGTTCATTCATTTTGATTTGGGTTTATTTTAAATTGATTCGTAATAAAACGTTCATATATGCTTCGTCGTATTAGTGAATGTAACTTATTTACTTTTATAACTGGGTAATAAAAGGGGCCTCGCAATTCTGATGTCGCTGATGTCCAGAGTTGGTCTAGCTCCGCCACTGTGTTTGTGAATATATTAATAAATAATTTATTATTTGCAATGATGATATATTAAAAGTCTTAATTTTCTACTTATAGCAGAATGCTATGAAGTTTCGCATATCTAAGTTAACACAGCAGTAACCAACGTAATAATATGTAATCAGCATTATTTAGTTGAACAAATTTAATCAGCAATATTAAAATCAATAAATGTAATTATCAATATTAAAATATGTAATCAGCATTATTTAAATGAATGAAATTAATCAGCAGTATTAAAATCAATAAATGTAATTATTAAAATATGTAATCAGCATTATTTAAATGAATGAAATTAATCAGCAATATTAAAATCAATAAATGTAATTATCAATATTAAAATATGTAATCAGCAATATTTTATTGCGATCGATAATTTTGCTTATTAATTATTATTTAATTAATTACTAATTAATTGTCAATTAGGCACATTTTAAGTTAAAATTTAAGTTACCTTTTAAGTGAAAATTAAATAAAGATTCAGTTTGAAAACAGCAATCAATTTGTATTTTTTTTGAGATTATAACCGCAAGAGTTCATAACTTCTATCCCAGAGACAATAAAGTTGCTGTTTGATTTTAGACTACTTTAGTGTTAAACAGTTACTATTAAGAAAAGATTAAGAACTCTATATTTTATATATATACAAATATTTATGGGTTCCACTATTTTTTACATACCATGAAGTTTTTAAAATCTTCTCAAAATAATATTTTAGTAGGTTCAAAGATCTTTCCTTTTATTTATCCAAAAATTAATATCGAGTGACATAGGTACTTCTTTGCAATAAGTTCTTCAATTAATTACAAGTTAACTACATTGTAAGAAAATATGTTTTTTATAAGTAAGTTTTATGTATTCAGTCTATATGGTAAGTATTTCACTAATTAAATAAAAAAGTGACAAAAAAACCTAGAACTAGAGCACTGAAAGTTTGTGCAGCCTTGGCTACTTGTAGAAAAACACGATTAGTCATTGCTTCTAATTTGACAGGCATGAGTTTTAAGCCTCGCACTTACAGTCCAAACAAATTATATACGGGCTATAAACTAATTAAGAAATTCGAATATATCCTAAGACCACTGATGATGAGTACTTGGCAAAATTGAATAAATATTTGTATTTGTGCTTTCTTTCTTTGCTAATCGAAAACCCTCTAAATTTTAAAAATAGCTTCTTTGTTATTATAAAGAAAGCGTAATTTTTTCGTCAACACTAATAAAAACTGTAGGTATTTCTAAGTTATAATGAAATCAATGCATTTAAAATTGTAAGTATTATTAAAGTTATATAAAAAGATTTATTAGTAACATCAATAAAGTTTTTCACATAGCAACTGTTTCTTTGATTTAAAATATATTTACTTTATTGATATGCTAACATAAGAACATACATCACTCTTTACTTTACAACATTTCCCTTAAAAAGAAAGCAATTTCTATGCTAACAAGTGTGTAGTGCTTCAATAGAGCAAGTCACATATTGTGACACAAACGAGGCAATACACTTTATTTCACTTTACTGCTTCGACATTACCCAGTTTGTAATGCAGTGGTAATACAAAGGCAAGTCGAAAATATGCATTATGCATATAATAAATATGCATTTATTATAGTCATATATTTGAAGATATATATTTACATAGAAATAGAAAAACTTGAACTCCCGGAAAAGAAAAATATATTTCAAACACTCCTTTAAGTCCTATCACAATCATAAAGCTCAATAATAGTATTAAACATTTCAAACTGTATTTAAAAAATATCTTCGATTCTCAAAGCGTTTATAGATATTCCTTGCATATATATTCCATGCAAATAACCCACCAGTTTAGATATAAAACTATATCTCATTCGTTGACGGTTAACTGGAAATTTTGTAAGTACTTCCAAAAATCGTTCATAATAGACGAATTTTTAATCTTGGCAACCATACCATTTCAGCTGCTTATTAGTTAAGCGATTTAAAAAAGGTTGGACTAAATAAGCTAGCAGTGTTGCTGTTTCATATGTTATTTTTAAAATAAGCAGTTGTTCTTTTGTAATGTGTTTACAAAAGAAAAGGTCTATATTTGTTGCAAAAAAATTATAAAATATCATACTTTTAGTTTTGTATTAAAGGTTGAGGGACATCTCATACTACATAAGATTTTAAGAATGTATGATAGAAGTCATACACATTGCATAGAGATGCTGAGTTTTAATAATATATTTTTCTGAAAAAAATTATAATTAATTAAAAAATTAAATATTGAATATATGTTTGTATGTATTATAAACAACTATTTTCTATCGAATATCATATCATTCTTCCTATTCTTCCAAACTAACTACTATTGAAAATTGCAAAATATTTGTTATTATTTTTCATACAAAATTCCTTATATGTAAATATTTAACAATATTTATTTTTTATTCCTTTAAAGTATATTCCTTCTTCAAACATGAATTTGTTATTGATTGAAGTATCTCTTATCCTGCACTTGCTTTATTATTGAAGTTTACAGTATGCTTCCACTTTGATTTGTTGACAATATAATTAATGTTTTAAATCTATCAAAATACTTCAATTCAAGTTATGAAATACGAAATTTATACAGTAATTGGTCTTTGATATCTGCATAAGTATCTTTTATTAGTAGAAAATGTAATGTCTTGATGCAATTAAATTAAATTTATGCAACTGTAACGTTATGAGTGACAACGTTGCTGTTACTGTAATTGAATTCTAAACTCAATCGAAAACTTCAAATTTAATTGCTTGAATAATCAGATTAATAATTTATGGTTAATCAATTAATGAAAACAATTATTGTATTGTGATTTATGATTACAAAATAAGTGATTGTAATATAAGTATTAAATTGATTAGTTCTAAAATGATTATTTATTGCAGAATAATAAGGTATCATATATTTTTGGCATACTTAAAATTCAATTGTAATTCATTTTATAAATAACTTTTTTTATAAGATCACTTTATAATGCTATAAAAATAAAACAAAATACATAGTATTCGAATCACACTTCCTAATGCTTAGATGTTTGATTAGATAAGGTCAGGTTTTAGTATAAACCTGAGGCAGGCTCCATTGAGAACGAATATAGATTCCAGAAGTCTTGTAATAAAATATTCTTTTCTTACTGATATTGTTTTTCCCACTATATCGCACATATATTCTTGAAACAAAACCTAACTACTGCATCACTTTAACCAATAAATTTACTTTGAAGATTTTGAGTCACTTTTGATATCAGTAATTGATAGTCGTAGTTTTTCAATCTCCTCAAAAAAAGAATATTGAAAAACTATAACAAAAACCACTGCATAATTAGCTAGTTCTTAATAATAAGTATCTAATATCAGTTTCATACGTTTTATTTATAGAACGAGCCATATATTAGCGACAACTTTGGGTGCTATCGTTTTCGCTTAAAAAAACACTTGCAAAATGTGAAATGTGTTTCTTTTTAAATTTCTAGTTTCAAGACGTCTGCGCTAGTCTTATTTCGACCGTTAAGCTCTAGAGAGTTATGAAACTCTTTCAGATTCGGTGTAATATGAATATTCGACTTGATATCAAAAAATGAGACCACTTGAAATTAAAATTTTTATCTGCATTGCCCTATGTTTAGTTTCCATTTTTGAATAAAGTTAGTTTTAATTGCCAATTTAGCAGAAACTCAAAAACTGCTAAATCAAGCAGTTAGATTAAGTTAGGTATGTAAAGCTTTTAAGAGAGTTGATAGAGAGTTGTTCTTAAACATCCTATAATTAAAAAGTTGGAAGTGACGTTAGGATTTGATTTAACTTTACTGCTTTACACTATATTTTACACAGATAATTTTCAATATTTTATTGTCGAACTAATACATTGTACAAGTTTTTTATGACATCAGTTTTTAATATAAATTTTAAAATAATTTAAATCCAATTATAAGTTTATTTCCAAAGTATGATTTTGTAATTTTCATTCATACATACCA
Source organism: Teleopsis dalmanni (assembly GCF_002237135.1). NCBI lineage: Eukaryota > Metazoa > Arthropoda > Insecta > Diptera > Diopsidae > Teleopsis > Teleopsis dalmanni. The sequence goes on along the minus strand of NC_051847.1, from coordinate 203,666,919 downwards.
TAAAATTATAGAATGCAAATTTTAACATACCTTTTCTTTTTCCGGTGTTGGCGATGTACCAACTTCAGCCATACAACCAGCCGAACCACCAGGGCAACCTAAGCCAAATTTTGGTACTAATGGACGGCAAACATTAAGATAAAACTGTCGAACAGCAGTAACATCAGCCGTATAAACATGTTAATGAAATAAGTCAAAACGAGAAGAAAAAAAATGTTGAAAAACCAAAAATCGTACATAAGTATCATCATCATCAACGTACAAGAACAAAAAATACTACTACAGTACCGACATAAACAACATGATTACAATCAGTAACCAAAGGACAAAATAACAAACAGAAAAAAAGCAAATCACCTTTGTCGTTTTGCCCACTCGCTTTTCCGTTACAAGCGAGGAATCAATTTTCGCCTCATAGTTTTCAGATGCACTGATCAATGGTGTTAAATCGACTACCTCCTCGCTGGTACCATCCTCGGAATGTTCAACATAAGCTTTAGCTTTGCACGTAATCTGCTCCTGGCAGGCCAAATCCGTTTGATAGTGAATTAACAGTTGACAGTTGGAGTTTTCAATTATTTTTGGACCCAGCACAGCGGTACTAGCACCATCACTGCCAGCACTATTGATATTTCCAGAGCTACCCTTGCCTTTGGTTGCATTGTTGGCACATACAAATTCAATTTTTGTTGACCAATATGTTGTGGTTGTTGTGTCGGACTTATTACATTCTGCCCCATTTTCATACAGCAAATATGGAGAGCCTGTTTGATTGAAACGCAAATAGGAGTTGATAAGACCAAGACTAATCGATGCTTTGTCCGATATGACACAGGCACCTGCAATATAGCATACAATAAAGTACTTAATTACTATTCCATAAATTTATGTCGTTAAATACTAAAGTTAAGTTTATTAGGAAATTGTGCTATAAAAATAGTACTACAAAATACTCCATCAAATATTAGGTAGTGAATGTAACGTTGTAAAGTGCACAGCTAATTAATTTAAAAATATATTTGAGGATGTTATTTAATCGTATTTAATGTCACTTTTAGTATTTCAAATTAAAGAATTTTAAATTAAAATATTACATTTATTTTAGTTATTTATTATTATATTTATTTATTATAATTAATTTTTTTGAAAGGAGTTTTTGAAAAGTAGTGAACTACAACAAAAATTCTTTTTTTTATATTATTGCCTAATACCCATCATCTGTGGTCTTAGAAATAATTATTGTATTTAATTATTCGTAAATGATTTTTTGAGACTGCAAGTACCAGGAATCCAACTCGTGCCCTGCCAAATTTGAAGCTCAGAGTCAGCGCACCTTAACCAACTGACCCAAAGCTGTAATTGAGTTTTATGTTCGCACATTTTTCTGGAGTTTTGTTAATTTCCCGTGAAAGTTTTGTTAATTAATACACTTGCTGTATTTATATTAGAATAAAATCATAAACCAACTGTATAATAATTGAATTAATTAATTTTAATTAATTGGTCAATTTCAACACTATTTTGTTTTTTTTTCAAAAATTTAACCTGAAAAAATAATCACGCTTATATATAATGTCAATTATCAATTTATATTAAGTATTATTTTTATAATATTTAAATAAATATTATATAAAGTATAATATTAAAATATTTATAATATTAAAAATTTATATAATGTCAAAAAAGAAAAATTGAATGTCAATATACTCCTCTTATTATAACAGTTTATAGAAAGAAGAGAGTATATTCCAACAAAGTATGTATTACTTTTTGAGAACTATTGTGGTATTATTATTATGGCGTTTTTAATTGATAAATCTGGATTCAATCTAGATTTATTTAGATTATTTATTTATTTAATTTATTATTATTTAGATA
>NC_051847.1:203657979-203664941 GCF_002237135.1 Teleopsis dalmanni | reverse complement strand
AAAAATATGTTATTGTATCCGGTATGTAATTTAATTACTTAAATTATTTATATTATATTATTAATGGAGAAAATATTTTTTTATTGTATTTGTACTGAAATTTACAAATTCAATGGAATTCTTAGTCTTCTGCGTGACATTATTTTTAACGATATTTTTAACTGCTGGCATCGTGTCACTGCAGTTGTTTTTATTTTTATTTTTATTTTTATTTTATTTTGAAGTTTATTTAACTGACGGCACTTTGGCTGTTGCTTGTTTTTTTTTCACCACTTTCTTTAACGGAACGCACATGGTATGTTGTTATTCATTGTTACATCGTTTTTAACTGCTAGCACCTTGGCTGTTGTTATTTTTTATTATTAACAAAATGTGTTCTTTGTTTACAATTGTTTTGGAATATCAATTCAATACGACGTTACAATAGCGTATTTTGTTGTAATATTTGTGTATTGATATAAAAGTTAATATTTAAGTAAGTTGAGAATAAAAGTTTTTTTTTGTAATATAATTAAGTTGAATTAAATTTAATTAAATTTAATTTAATTTAATTTAATTTAATTTAATTTAATTTAATTTAATTTAATTTAATTTAATTTAATTTAATTTAATTTAATTTAAATTTAATTTATTTAAATTTAATTTATTAATTTAAATTAATTTAATTTGATTAATTTACATTTATTTAATTTAATTTAATTTAATTTAGTTAATTTAATTTAATTAATTTATTTAATTATTAATATAATTATTTAATTTAATTTAATTTTATTTTAATTTATATAAAATGAATTGAATTGAATTTATGATTAATTTATTATTTTAATTTATTTAATTTATTTGAGTTTAATTTAATTTAATTTAATTTAATTTAATTTAATTTAATTTAATTTAATTTAATTTAATTTAATTTAATTTAATTTAATTTAACTTAGTTTAATTTAATTTAATTTAACTTAGATTAATTTATTTTAATTTGATTTGATATACTTTAATTTAATTAAATTTAATTGAATTTAATATAATTTGATTTGATTTAATTTAACTTAGTTTAATTTAATTTAACTTAGTTTAATTTAATTTAATTTAATTTGATTTACCTTAATTTAATTAATTTTAATTGAATTGAATTTAATTTAGTAATTAAATATAAGAAATAATTTCCAAATCACTGATGATTATTATTTGGCAATATGCGAAGCAATTGTATGGACAGCCAAAATTTCGATTAATTAAAAATAAATAAAAATGTTGTTGCAGTTCAATACCGTTCGAAACCTCTCTATTAATTTTTTCTTAAATGTGTTTTTTTAGTTGTTAATTAGCTGATTTTAGTTAAATTTATAATCCGAGACCGATAGAGTTAAATTTAATTTCATTTTATTTATGGTTGGTATTTACAAATTTTGGATGTTAAATACTATATTGTACTAAAAACATATAGGGTGCTTTTAATTTCTTAGAATCACAATTTTCTTTTAAAAGCCCTCGTTTTCAGAGTTTAAATCATTCTAATATTCGTGTGTGAAGTAAATTATGTGCCTAAGTTTGACTAAAAATGATTAATATTAGCAAAAGGATTAGTGCTGGTTTTACCGATATATATAGTTTGGATATACCAAAGTATATTCAAAAATATATAATAAATCTAATATTTGCTGTAAACCCAATTAATTTTAATTAATATTTGATGGTAAGCCCAAAATATCGTATACTTATATACATAAATAAAATTATGTTTATTAAAATTTTGTAAGCGTGTTTTTAAACCTTTTACCTTTTAAGTAAGGTTTTGAATTAAGTATTTATTAATTTATAGTTTTTTGGGAAATCATTTTTTAAAGTATTTATGGAGTTTCCCTGTCGCTAAAGATCATATAAATTTTTTTGGTGAATTGAATAAATATTTTTAAGTGATTTATTGTTTTAATAAACAAAATTTTTATAAATAATTTTATAATAATTTGTTATCGGGCTAATTGGTCAAATATAAATAGAAATAGAAATAAAAAAACACTAATTTATTATTTATAATTAAAAATCGTTTATAATTAATTAAAAATAATTCTTCCAATATTTCGATTATCTTCGATAGTCATCTTCAGGGAAAACTAAACAAAATATACGGTGTTCCATTTTTATAGCGGAGCAATTATAAAGAAAAATCATACAATAAATACAATAATAATAATGACAACAAGAAAAACAACAATAAAAAGTAAAATAAAAATTATGAAAAAAATTTACAAACATCCTGTGTCATTTGTTAATAATATTTCTGAGCCGGAGCACAGTTGTCCGTATCAGTTTTATAATTAAGTCTTATACTATTGGGAACTTGAAGTATTGAGAGCATTTCCAGAAAGTACCTCTTATTATGGTTCCTTTCTTCATATAAGATTTTTGCTTTCTCAATAAATAATTTTATTAAAAACCTTTTTTTAAAAAATTCGAATTTTTTAAATATTTTTAATTTCTGAGTTCAAAGTTCAAAAAAAATTAATTAATTAATTAAAAAATGATAATTTCTTAAAAAACATTTTCTTGTGGAGATATATTAAAAACATTGAAAATTTGTAGTTTTTTATTATCTCCTATAATATCAGTTTTTTTCTATGTATATCCCCTAAGTACAATGAAATTTTCTACTTATTTCTGTATTTTATCTATTAAATGTAAATTTTGTTTATAGTACAATTTTGTTTTTTTTGAAAATAATTAAATTTTATTCTCAAAATTGAATTTAAAATTCGCACACAAACTTTGCAGTTAACAAAAAAAAACAATTGCGGTATTCAAAGTTAACTCAATAAATTTATTTTCGAAATAAACTTATAAACAAATAAAGTGCAACAAATGTGCATAACCTAAAAATTTTAATTACACAAATTTTCAACAAAATATTTACATCTACGATTCGTGCTTCGCATTCACATCTAAAAAAAATAGAATATAAAAACTAAAAATAATAAAAAAAAAAATAAAACTGTTATTTGCACATGTTCCTATTTAATTGATTGTTCTTTATAAATCCATTAAATTAATTATTAATATTTTTTTTTGTACTTCATATATATACATATATATTTTCACTACACAATGCACAACAAATTAACTGCATTAGAGTCAATGCAGTTTACGTGGATAAAACTGAGTCGAAGTGAAAATTCGTAAATATTTTACAATTGTACTGAAATGTATCTAAATACGAAATCATTATATGAACTGCTTGTGTATATTAAAATTTAATTCACTAGAACGTTTATGAACCAATGAATCGTTCAGCGAAAACTTGTCTACGTTAGAATAAAATTAATTATTAAAAAAAAACTCGTTCTTTATTACTATAATATTCGTATTGAAATGCTTAAATGTCATATAACGAAACAGAACAGAACTTGTGTTTCAGGTATTTTGTTATAATTTATTAGTTGGAATTTCATATTATACAATCAATTAATTTATATTATATTAATTATATGACGAGTACTAAAAATCAGGCCTCACAACGGAACAATTGTTTTGTGGAAAATTTGCCTAGCGTGAAAATAAAATAAATTATCACGGAATTTTCACAGCAAATTTTCATTGTTTAGGTCAATTAAAATAATATGCATTTTGGTAAAGTAATTAATTTTAATTTAATAGAAACTTATATGTCTACATATATACATGCTAATTTATAATTAGGTGTAGTGTAGCTGCAGTCTTTAAATGTTAATTTTGTGAATGAGCTTCGGTTGAGATACATTTGACAGCATGAGATACATTCGACACTAATATTAAAATTTCCGCTAAATTTAATTGAACGTCATTCAATGAATTTGTTCAATTTTTCATTTAAATTATTTTATTTTTAAGTACGTTTTAAGTATGTGTCAAATTGGTATAAATATTTTGATGAAATAAATAATATTTATCATAAAAATTGCAGTTCTTAAACTGAGTGGATTCTCATGAATAGAAAAAAAAAATTATAATAGTACGAGTATCTATTAAATACTTAGCTTCATAATTAAGGAAGTATTTTTAAACTGATATTTATGTCTAACCGGTTGATTTTATATAAAAAAAAATTGATTTTAAGCTTTAAATTTATTCATAGTAAATGTTAAAATATTTAATATTTCATTGGAATTGGTTTAAGACTTAACAAAAATGATTTTTTTTTAAGAAAAAAAAAAGTGTTTTAAAACACTGTCATTTTCTGATGAACACTAAACAAAATATATGATATATGTATATATATATAAATAGTCTATGAAATAATATTCTATAATAATTATTCTTAAGACAGAGTTAACCATTTTATAGTTTTTGAAATAAACATAGAGAAAACACACCTATGAATAAGATTTTGTTTTGCTGATTAAATTTACCATTAGGTATAAAACACAGCAACATTTAAACGTCTTCTATGCTATATCTGGATTCTCTTAGGGTAATTTTGCGCTTAACAGACAATAGCTTAACATTTATTTAATGTATATTCTTTTTCAAAGCGTTGACGTTTTATACACTCAGAAAAATAAGCGTCAACCACATAATAGTTAAATTGACATGATCATTTTGTTAGAAAAATATTAGTTCATGTTGTAAAGAAGATACAAAAACCAACATGTGGTTTGGTTGAACCAACATGATACAGTAGTAAATCAATCAATTTATTTTTCTAAGTGTATATTGTCTATATAAATATTATGAGCCTATAAAGTCCAAAAAAAATCCAATCGTGACTTATTAGGTCTGTTCCACGAGCTACTTGTAGTAAAACTCAAGTAAAACACAAGTAAGGTACAAACTGAGAGTGTAACACAAATATGTTTCGGTGGTCAATACAAATCACCATAGTGTGAAATTATATATCTGGAAAGTGTTGTGTGGATTCTGACACCGTTCTATTAAAATCACATATATTCGATATTCATATCTTCAATTTCTCACCAAACATATTTACTGAAATATGTAGCTGTAGCTAGGTACGTAGTCGTAGGAGGGGGTGGAGGGTTCTATAAGGCTGCAGACTTGCTCTCTTAAATAAGTCAAACTCAAAGGACTTCACATAATTCAAACATATGTACATATATTCATTATATAGACATCATGTCAATTTAAGAAGATATCATTATAAATTTTTGGCTGCTGGCCTCACTATAGTGATCAAAATTTTTGATTCCATCTTCAAACCAAATGTCATTGGCTCTAATTTCAGAGTTTAGTTCTAAGTGTGACACTCGTAGTCTAACTGTTGTACACGGTCATATAAAATCCACGAATATTTCTAAGTATCACTGATGATGAGTGTTTAGCAATTTCTGAAACAATTGTATGGTCAATAAAAAATCAATTAATTAAAAATTAAATACTGAATACTATACTATTCTTTGAAAACCCTTTTATAAGTTGTGTTAGATTTGAATGCGAGTTTAGTGAGGTCGTATAATATGTATAAATATAAAATATTTATTTTTATTAAATATATTTTCTTAGTAAAACTATCAAAAGTAAATCTAAAGTTTTTATGAGTTTAAAATTCTATATAATAAATAAAAAAAAACATTTACTGCTTCTTTTTCTGTTACTAAAAGTCTTTTTCTGTTACTTATTACTTTTTATCTATGTTAATCTGTGACTATCTATGTTTATCTATGTTTATCATTGCTTAATATGGTTGTTTATAACACTTTGATAATACTACTCATATTGTATAGTAATATATATTATATGTTACTTATATTGTATCATATTGTACATAAGCGTTACTTATCTAGAAGCTTCCGTCCTATGCTTTTATAAAGAGTGAAGAACTAACCTATGAAATATTAATTAGTCTTTTGGCTGCTGTTTTAATTTTAATATAAATTCGAGTGTATTATTATCAGTACAAGTATAATTATTTGTACTTATAATTACCATAAAAATCTTAAAATTTAGTTAAGTGCTGTATGTACAACATCCATTTACAAGTTCCTTAGTTTTTTAAATACGCTTTGTTATTATAAATATATAATGCTTATATATGTCATATAACGATAATTTTTTTTCGAAAATACACAATTTATAAAATATGTATAAACAAATGTAAAAAAAAAATATACACATTTTCCGTGTGCGTATTTTTATATGATTTACTATCTTTGTTGTTTTTTTTTGCAATATTTTAAAAATATTAATTTTCTCTGTACGCGTTTGTTTAACAATAAACATGGGTAATTCATTCAACTTTGCGATTGTTCATCATACGTCAGGTGGTACACACATTCGTCATCTGTATTTTGCAAGGCTGTCGTTTATTTCGATATTTCTTTTGAGTATGAATTTTCATTTTCATTTTTTTTTTCAACAAGTAATAAAATATTTATTGAATATTTTATTTTTTTAATTTTTTTTCAATTAAAATTCTTGAATGACAGCTGCGGTTTTTCACTTATTCACTACAAACGATTTCCATTTTCAATATTTTATATTTTCCATTTGCATATCAAGCAAATTTTATTTATTGAAAAAATTTAATAAAAGTGTTATATTATTATATTTTTTTTGATTAATTTTTCATATTTTTTTGCTAATATTTTTTTCAAATTGTTCAAAATTTTATATAATTTATTTTAATTTGATTTTATACATATATTTTTTGTTGAATATTTCGAATTAATTAAAAAGTCAACGCTCCAATTCACATTAATCCTTGAATTACTGAAATTAAATTTTCTTATTTTTTTCTATTAATAATTTTTTTATGATAAACATTTTATGAAAATTGAATTACAAAATTTTTAAAACATTTTAAGCTGTATAAGTTTTAAATTATTTTGTGTTGGTAAACCAGTGATGTGATCTGCATAATTAAATACCCTCATCAATTCAGTCTTCTTTTTTGGTATTTCTAGGGTTAACGTTTGAAATGTTTATGTCGTAAGTTAATTAATTTTGTTGCGGTTTATGTATCAGAATAAAGTATC
>NC_051847.1:203637086-203657879 GCF_002237135.1 Teleopsis dalmanni | reverse complement strand
TTTAATTATCTATAAAAATTCTTGGAAGTAAGGGAGAGGAATAAAGCATGTCTTATCAAAATACTAATTCTGCAAACCCATAATTCAAATAATTAATAATTTTTTGTTTTTAATTTCAGTAAGCAACGTTATGAAGTGGACCTTGCTTCTTTTTTTTGGCCTTCTGGCTTTAACAACAAAAACTCTTGCAGAGGAAGATATTGATTTAGCCGATTTTGATCTGTCTGAAATAAATGACAGTGATGAGGAGCTTTTACGGGAAATTGAAGAGAAAAGTTTAGTAAGTAAAGAATGGATAAGTTTTATATGGTATTATATGAGAAAACAAGTTATGAGAAATGGATTGCTAACAGTTTAGATTATTAAAAGTGCTAAGCATTATATTTATTAATGATTCTTATTATTAAGGTCTACTAACATATATTTACATACTTTGCTTGAATTAATTTTTACACTTTTAAATCCTACTATGTAGGAATACCAGTACTATGTACTATGTACGGGTATTCCATCCCATTATTATCTATTATTTCTTCTATGTTCTGTATATGGGAACATAGATAAAGCATGGAAGAAGACAAAATGATCAGCATATATCAGAAAAAACAATTATTATAACGAAATCAAAACACGTATATATTTTTAAACAATATCTCATGTATAAAATTAAATATTTCAGAATAATGACATAAACCGTGAAAATGAAATTGCAAATAAAATAGCTGCCGACGCACTTGATGCCCAAAATAATGTATTAAATCCAGTTGTAGAAAGTAAGTAAATATAACTTTTGGAAATAATTAAAAAATTTATAATCAACTCTTTATAAATTGTATATAATATATATTACATTAATTTTACCTCTCTTTTGTTTGAAGCTGATAAGTATAAGGATATTTATGCTTAGTGCTCTATTGTGATACTGTTTTGTTTTTTGTTCTATTTTTATATTTAATTACACGTTTACGTGGTAAATTTAATACCAACTTATATTACAATAGGGGTATTCACGATTTCTCCTATAAAAATATTAAAAATTTTATTTATAAAGAATTTTTCACCTCCCATTTTTATTCCATATACGTCGTTTGTAACGGTATAATATATCTCATATTTCAGTTGATCCATGCGAAAAGATGCATTGTGGTGCTGGACGTGTATGTCAATTAAACGGTATTGTAGCTAAATGTGTCTGCATACCGGAATGTCCAGAAGAAACAGATGTACGTCGTCATGTGTGCACCGGTAAAAACGAAACTTGGCCATCTGATTGCGCTGTATACCAACAACGTTGTCTATGCGATACACATGAACCAGGTTGCAAAAATCCTGATAATGTCCATTTACACATAGATTACTATGGTGTATGTCATGAACAACAGGTATCCAAAATTAAATTATATTTGTGAATAATCACATATGTACTATACAATAAAATTTAAATCTTTAGGAATGCACAGAAGAAGATAAGAAAGATTTTCCACGTCGCATGCGTGATTGGCTCTTCAACGTTATGAGAGACTTAGCTGAACGTGATGAACTTACCGAACATTATATGCAAATGGAATTGGAAGCAGAAACGAATATGACACGCCGTTGGGCTAATGCTGCTGTTTGGAAATGGTGTGATTTAGACAGTAATACCGATCGTTCAATTTCACGTCACGAACTTTTCCCAATTCGTGCACCACTAGTAAGCTTGGAACAGTGTATAGCACCATTCCTTGATTCTTGCGATTCAAACAATGATCATCGCATTACCTTAGTAGAATGGGGTGCCTGCTTGGAATTAGATGAAGTAATTACATATATATTAAATATATCATGACTATTTCATATGTGTACTAATACCTTATATTACAGGCTGATCTACACGCACGTTGTGATGATATACACAAAACTGTGCCACATTTGCTTGGTTAAGTCTCACTACTTAGAGGTGTAAACGGGATGTTATATATAAATCATATATTTGTCGTTAAAAATATATTTCAATAATGTGCCGCAAAAAATGTCAATGTAATTTAATAAATCTTAATGTAAATTTTTTTTACAAATATTTGCTTTAAACATGTCTTACTAACCGTAATAAATCAAATAATGTACATATACATATATGTAGAAATATTATTCAAATAAAGTTGGAAATCATAATTCTACATATTTTAAATAATTCGTAATGACTATATAAAAAATAATTATTTCAATTTAATTTTATTATACAGACTAAATTAGAATTATTAGACTAGATAAAATAGCTTATATTTACATTATATTATACATTACATTATATTTAATTTACATTTCGTATTTTATAGTATAAAGAATTTAATTCGGAAGTTAATTCTCGTCACTATCCAATGTTTCAGTAAAATAACAAAAATTTCTGAAACGAATCAAACAAATTAAAAATCTTGCCAAAGTCAAGCCAGTGTAGACGCTCGGGTAATTTTACAAAGCACATTTAACTATGCGTTTATACAAGCTTGCTTTTAAGCAAGATTTTTGCATAAACGGTTTTTCTCTCTCTCTTACATATATAGACGCCGAATAAGTAAGGTAACTCTTAAGTTTCAATATGAGATTCTAAATTCATATTTATATCTGAAATTTGTGGCACTGTAGCGTTAAGTCGCCACTTATATGTCAACCAGATGTCAACAAACTTTTTTAATCACTCTAGACTCAAGCAAGAAAATAATATCGAGAGGTTGATTATTACAGATTATTAAATAATAGATATGTTAGCTAAACGTATAGTTTTCGAAGTGATCCTATAGAACTAGAACAGGTTCATCGAAAAAATTGTTAAGTTTCATTCATGATTCACAGATGTTTCCTAATCCAAACCAAATAGTTAAAAAAAATGTTAAACTTCGACTCAATTAACTATATGGTTTCTTAGGTTCCTTATAAGTGAAATAAAATTATATATTTTAAAACTATTGAAATTCTTTATCCTTTAAATTCTATCTGCTACTTTTTATACTAAATACTATGTTTTTTTTAAGCACTTTAATTTGAATTTAAATTATTTTAAATGTTTTAAAATTAAGACCTAGTCAGACTCCTTTGTAACGAAACTTTTTCAGGACCTTGCAATTTTTTTTTAGTTTTTTCTATGTATATTTGAACTCTTCTATAGCAAATTCCTCTCTGTTACCAAATTTTTTAAGTAGGTTTTCATATTGAATAACTTTACTGTCCCAACTCTCCCAAATATTTGTCAATGAATTTGGAATAGCTGTTAGTAGCTACTGAACTATTATTAAAAATAAAATTCTATATCAAATAAGAATGACAATGTCAAGTATGACAGAGTTGTCCTCTTGTAAAATTAGGGACAGCGAATTGTATAGACTTGTCATCAATTTCGTCCACTGTGGTCTTTGAAATGGCGGCCTTCTCCGCAAAGCTCACTTGAGCGTATGAGCGACGTTATTTCTTGGTATCACAATGGGACGCCAAACTAAAGTTACTATCAAACAATTACACATCATAAACAATATGGTCTTAAAATTATACATTTATTGACGATGTCGTATATAAATGAATAACAAAACGGAGAATTTTCTATAGTTCTGGGCTGCTTGTAAAAGGGAAAGCAGAAGAATTTACGGAAACATTAAGTCGCATACACTTTATAGTAAATAATGTTTGATTAAAAAAATTTATAAAAGAGCATAATATCGGAAATTATGTTATAGTCAATACCGAAAACATTGATTGACGGTTAAGTATTTTCAATTCTTTTTTTTTAATATTAGTTATATAAATAAATACATAGTTACATGTCAAAATGCTATAAAAGCAAAAGAAATCATTTCTAACTCCTCTATAACAATAACTTCTTTACAATAAAGCGTTTTAACAGTAATATGACTTCGTTATAGATGAGTCCAACTATAAATACAAAATTAAAAAAATTTAATAGTTTTCAATATTACTAAATTTTTCAATTTTACCGCCAGGTACATGTTAACATCTTTTATTATTTTACACAAGATGTCGCAGCAACATTCTTGCATTTGCTTTTCCACACATTTCGTAAACAGATTTTGACAGTCAAACATAAACATTGATTTTCACTTCAAATACAAGTTCTTTAAGTTATATTCAAATAAAACCCTTTAATTATTCAAATTTAGAAGTTATAGATTAATTAGATGTTAAATTTTTAAAATACTAATCTAATAATAGAATATAGTGAGCAGCACATAGCTGTAATGTATATAACAGCAGCCTATGATTAAATATACTTCGATATATGACAATATCTAATGAACGAAATATTAATGACACTTTGCTTAAAAGCTGATAAGTGGTTGGATTGGTAATAAATTCTATAATCTTCATACAATAGTATTTTAGAATACCTACACTGCAAAATGAATGACCGAAATCGTACATATCGATTTCCATTACTCTTCTGCTTTATATTAAAGGTTTAAAAAGATGACGCAATCTGCTGCATTTAAAAAGAAATAACTATAAAAGAAATAAAATGATAAATGTTACTCAATATACGTAGTAAAAATAAAAGCATATTTATTTCGCAAGTTTAATCTAAACCATTTAAATTTATTTATATTATATATATATTTATAAGATCTCGAGACGAGATTTACAATTTATTAATTCATTTATATGTTAATAAAAATATAAAGATTTTTTTTTGTTAAACGTATTAAAAAAATTTATATAACAAACACAAAAATTATTAAATTATAGTCAGCTGTTTTGAAAATTACTGCTTAAGAGTACTGTTTGGAATATACAAACTTTCATGTTTATTTATGTTTATTGAAAATTTATTTTACGTTTACATTGTGTGTCATACAAATGTTGTTGATGCTGATTTTAATTGTTATAATGATAGATGAAATTAAATTTAAAATTAATAGGCTTGTGACAGCATTACAGTGTTTTTACGCTGGGGATCGGCAACGTTTTCCTCCTGTTAATCACAAAGAATAAATAGTCAATATCTATTGAAATTTTTAAGCAATTTATTAGGTTGAATTTACCTTCTTTCCAATCAACGATTTGTGGATATGTGGTATAACACCACCACCAGCAATTGTTGCTTTAATAAGGCTATCAAGTTCTTCATCACCACGAATTGCCAATTGCAAATGACGAGGTGTAATACGTTTTACCTTTAAATCCTTGGAAGCATTACCAGCCAACTCAAGCACCTAAAATAAAATAATAATTAATAAGTTTTAATTAATGAAATCCTAATATATTTTTAGAAATCAATCCTACTAACAACATATTAAAATAAAACAGTGAATTTCGGTAATATTTTCATTTTTAGGCTAATCCTATTTAACTTAAGATTTATGTAGTTCCGTATTCTAAGATTATGTATATGAGTTACAGCTCTTTTCTCAAAATATCTAAGTTAGAATCTGGAAATGTATACATTGATCACACAAACAATACACACATCATCTAACACCTACTGGTATGCAATTTTTTTTATTACTAACATAAACACTTATAACATTAAGTAGTAGTTCGTTTTTTATTTAATAATTTTCAACTTTAAATTCGATATCTAGATTTACTTATCTATATCGATATTTAGTGTATTGGAAAAATTTGAACATATTAGATTTTGCTCAAATTCATGATAAAAATTGGGGTACCCCATTTTACTTCACGGATAAATGTGTTTATAAAAACATCGATAACTCGGTGCAAATTATCGAAAAAGATCTCAAAAATTTATGTAAATGAAGTCTGTTCAAATATATATTCGTGAGGTACTGTATACGAAATTGAAAGCGAGTATATTTAATATAAACAAACTATTGCACACATAGTTAATATAACACATTTATATATTTTGAAAATAACTATTAACTAAATTAATTGTAAAAATTCTACAAGTTTGAATTTCCTTCTTTATAAAACAAATTATTAAAGATAGAATTTTATAATTACAAAACCAAATTATTAAAGATAGAATTTTATAATTATTATACAAATTATTACAGATAGAATTTTATAATTATAAAACAAATTATTAAAGTTAGAATTTTACAATTATAAAACAAAGTATTAATAATATTAAAATTTTATATACAGTATTTATTTTTGATGGAGATTTAAAGTCAAAATTATAACGGAGAAACCGAAATATAAAACAAAATAAAATGCAGGATATATAGAGGAATTATACAAATATGTATACTTGTATAACGGCAGAGTAAATGAAAAAAACAAAAAATATTTGTCTAATATATATACATATATATCAATTGTAAACAATTATTTGTAAATAAAACAAAAAAAAAAACATTTGAATATATAAAAATTATATAATCGTGTGCATATAACACACATACAAATAAAGCTCTTATATAATATTGACTGCATTTTCATTTAACGCAGTGAAAATAAACAAAAAAAAAAAAAAAATTATTTAAGAAAAAATCACATTTATAATAGCTCACATTACCACAAGTGGTATGTGAAATACAGGGAAAAAAATGTTTTTTCTAAGCAAGAAAACATATTGTTGGATTAAAAAAAATGGCGGGCGAATGACGCTACAAATAAAAACGTTACACTGGAATTGTCAGTACGAAGCATAAAGTTTGCTTATGTACAGCACACACACATACAGTCTAACGAAACATAGCTGGCGAAGAATACAAAATTAAAGGGGATGAGAAAATTATAATTTTTGGCGGGCAACACTTTATCGTCACAATCTTACAAGAATTTCTAACATGTAATGAAATGTAATTTTTATATTGAGACTTACTTCAGCGGTTAAATATTCCAAAATGGCTGCGGAATATACTGCAGCAGTAGCACCAACGCGTCCATGTGAAGTTGTACGACTTTTTAAGTGGCGGTGTATACGTCCAACAGGGAACTAAAATACAAAAACATTTTCGTTATAGCTTATTGGCTACATCATACACAAGAAAAAAAAAAAACAAAAAGCGCGCCAAAAAATTTTGAGTGCGCGTTTGGTTATGTTTATCTTACTTGTAAGCCGGCGCGAGCAGAACGAGATACTGCTTTAGCCTTTGCCTTGCCTGAATCTTTACCAGCTTTTCCTCCAGCCTTAAATATAATTAAAAATTATTAACGTAAAGCACAAACATTTAACTAACAGTTATTGTGAAAAAAAAATATCTTCCGATTCCGCGTAAACTTATAATAAATATTTATTCCCACATATTGTCTGTTTACAAAACCATCATTTTAATTATTTAATTATCACCAATTTCAATATTTGTTGGTTTTCATAAGAATTCTGAATTTCTTTGGTTTTGCGCACACGAACACACATACCGAAGCACGCTCGAACACGATTCACAATAACTGTTCTAATTTATATTAACACAAAAACTTTCTACTGCTATTTACCATGATCAAATCAAATTTTTTTTAATATGGTTTCAATTACAAACAAATTTAAAATATTTCTTTATTCCACAATATTTAGGGATTTTAACGAATCGCCTACTTTCACGTCTGCACTCTTGAACGTATAGCTTGTAAATGATAGCAGCTCTGAAAATGAAATGAAGTATAAAGAAAATTTCACTTTTTATGTTCACATGGTTGTATTCGGTTATTAAAAGGGAAATTCATTAAAATCTATTATACAATTAAATTACAAGGAAATATAGTACGAAATATTTTAAATAATATATATATCTGTTTTATACATTGCATGACGTTTTTATTTTAACTTTAAATATGAATGAATTTGGTATGTCAAGTGCTACTTTGGCTGCAAACATGTAAATATATGTTAAGAATACTAAAATTGATTAATATACCCAATAAAATAATTGTGATATAATTTAATAGAAATTCCTATTCAGAATTTAATAAAGTAATAAAAGATAATTTAAAAAATCGGCTGTAATAATTATTATCTTGAAGCTAATTTCCTGAATTGTTATATATTAAACTTTGTAACTGTTTAACATACATGTAAACAGTTACGTTAGGTTGGATTATACCGGCGATCCCTGGTGAATCCACTTAAGCCTGTTGGCCCATTGTGTTACCGTATATAGAGGAAAAACTCAGGTTTAAAACCACCTAGAACCTTTGGCGAAGCCTAAAATGCTATTTTGTGTCAGGTCCTGCATTTGGTCAAGATCCTCAAGAAAGGGAGATCCTAAAGTATTGAGTCGCCGCCGTGCATAACACAGCTTTCGTTTATTAGTGGATAATAAATTGTACACAGAAAAACAAAAATATTTTGCAAAGCAGTTTAAGCTCAGTCTATGTGTATGCACACTTTTTTAATTCATTTAATTATTCATTTAAAATACATAAACATGCGAATTCACATTGCATGCGAATTTTGTTTTCGAATTTGTACTTCTGATTTCTTGTTTTCAAAACAAAATGGATAATTTAGATGTAATGTATTTAGCGAAAAATCAGTTATTAAATTATTTAATAATTTTAAATTAAAATCATATGAAAATCATTTCAACCTTCGATTTCCTCGAATGAATGAATTTCAAAACAAATATTTTGTCTTATTGAATGATCGCACGATGGAGACAACACATCGCACAAATAGTTTTCAGCAGCTGTAACCAGTCGCATATGATTACTTATATTCCATTTGTTCGTATCAATGATTTTTTCTTCAAGCGTTTTATACAATGTTTGTATTATGAACCTTAGTTGATAAAAGTTGATTGATTTAGCGTTTACATTATCGCTTCGGATTTTCATTTTGAACATTGTTACATTTTTTAATATATTGATGAGCAATCAGCTGGAAACGTTATTATGGAAACAAGGGTTGTAAATAATATAAATAAATTTATAAATAATTATTGAAAAATTTTATTACTTTAAAAAAAATGAAATAAGCTGAATAAAAATGTACACTATTTATAGAATTTTGAAAAGTCTTTTAATTGGTAATTACAAATATTGACTATTTCAAGAAAATTTTTTTAGAAAAATTTAGAAACGATACCGATTCGCAAGTAAATACTCCTAATACAGAATTAATAAAAAACACAAAACTAGAATGATACAATTTTGTGAAACTTAAAGTCCAAGTCAAACTTCTAAATTTAGTAAATTTCAAGTATTATAAGAAATTTTAATTTCTTATAAATAAATAAATATTATTTCAATATTTCAACTCCAATATTAAATATCTTTGAAAAAGTTCAACAAATAAATCATTTTTTAAATGATTTCGTAAATAACAACACAGCCTCCACAGCAACGTTACTAACTTGACACTACTAATATATTATTTTAAAAATCTGCCATTTCGCCATTTTTGTGCCAAAAATTTATCAATAACGCATTAAATTCAGCACTGTATTCAGAAAAAGATGTTAATTGAAGTCAACTTTCAGTCAAAGTTCCAAGTTTGTTGTGCCTACTTTTATATTGTAAAATCGACTTTGGTTGCTGGTTTTGCGCTCAAAGTCGATTTCTACTAACAAAGTTTATAATTTGAACCCCTTATTATTTTTATTCTCTGGATTCAAACATTTGTCTTTGATATATATATCATTATATTAAAAAAAAACAATCAATACTTAATGCTTGACACATGCAACACTTTAAAAATATAAGTTTTACCCAATATGCCAAAAAATTCTTTTTTATTTAAATTCATTATTAAATTAAATTTACTAAATTGAAGTGTATAAAACAATTTTGACGACAGCAATTAAAATTCGGAAATATGGTACCATAGAGTATTGCCTATCTGTTAGTAAGTTTTATATATATTTATATATAAATATATTTTATATATTTATTTAATATACTATATTGTATATAGATTTGAATAATAAATTTAGTGCTTAATTTCACTTTTAGACCATACATTTTGAATTTAATATTAAATTATACATTATATATACATAATATTATTATTAATATATCATATATGTATGTATGACAAATGTTACTAATTTACATCACTTCTGTATATATTACTCTTTTTAGAATACAAAGCAACACTTTTTTGTAAAAAATTTCCCAACGGTTAACAATTCTTTTAAGGGAAATTAAAATCAAGCGCGTATTAACGCGCCGGTATAAATTTTGTTATTATTAGACTGTATACATAAAAGTTTAAACATAAATATTTACGATCAATGCCGAGACCACAAAAGCAGAAAAAAGATGGAGGAGTTGCTGTTAAAAAACCAGCCGCTAAGCGGAACAAATTATATGCCATGCCAGAAAGTATTGCAGAAGGAACTGAGCTCACAGATTTAACAAAGACGAGATGGCGTATAGGAAAGTCGATTGGGACTGGCGGATTCGGTGAGATATACACCGCCGCTAAAGTTGGAGAAACAAACTATGACTACGTAATTAAATGTGTAAGTAGTGCTACAATTTTCTACTAAAATACAAGCTGAATGTGTGTTTTCTAGGAACCTCACGAAAATGGGCCCCTTTTCGTTGAAATGCACTTTTATATGCGCAATGCCAAGTTGGAAGATTTACAAAAATATAAGCGGACACATGGTTTAAAAAATTTAGGTATGCCTTACATGCTTGGAAATGGTTCAGAGGAATTGAATGGCATAAAACATCGATTTATTGTTATACCACGATATGGCAGTGATATAGAAAAACATATTAAAGCGAATGGAGGTCGATTGCCAGAAGGCACAATATATCGCATTGCTTTACAAATGCTTGATGTTTACGAATTTGTGCATACGTGTGGTTACATACATGCTGACTTAAAAGCCCCTAATATATTATTAGGATATGGTAAAAATGGAAATTCTCAAGCTTATTTGCTAGACTATGGTTTAGCATCTCGATTTACTACGAAAGAGTTTAAACCAGATCCAAAAAAAATGCATAATGGCACTATTGAATATACATCCCGTGATGCTCATCAAGGTGTTGCAACAATGCGTTCTGACTTAGAAATTTTAGGATATAATTTGATAGAATGGATGGGCGCTAAGTTGCCATGGGTGCAGGATAAACTGTTAGCTGCTCCAGCTAAGGTACAAAAATCTAAAGAAGATTTTTTTTTAAATTTGGATAAAAGTTTAAGTAAACTATTTCCTAAAGGAGTGTCAGGTAACACATATGAAATACTTTGAGTGCAATATATAAAATTTATTTTTAAAATAGTTCCCATTGCTGAATATATGAAAAACGTTTGCAAAATGGAGTATAATGATAGGCCAGATTATGACAAATTCCGTAAAACATTTTTGAATGGTCTGAAAACATTAAAAATTTCAAATCAAGGAGATTTGGAGTTTAACTTGAAAACTACCACGAGTAAGAATGAAAAGCAAACAACAGGCAAATCACGCAAAAATAATCGGAAAGATGACTCAACAATATTAAATACAACTGATGATGTCGACTATGCTAGTGAAGACGACGATACTGATGTCATATTTGTGAAGAAAAAAAATCCAGTAAAAGTTGCACCAACTGCAAAAGAATTAAAAACTATAAATATAAAAAGTGGAAAAGAAGCACCAACAAACATATTGCCGAGGAAAAGAAATTTAACACCTTCTCCATCCAAACACAAAATATCACCAAAAAATGTTAATACCAACACAGCACGAACGTATTCTCCTAATAATAAGAGAACTATTATTTCAACACGAAACACACCAAACAGCAGTTTTAGTGATTCCCCTATAAGTGTGCCTTCACGTACACCGACTCCAAGAAAACCAATACACCACATTCCAACTGCTGGTACAAGTAATGGTCAAAGCAGTTCTTTACGTCCTAAAGGGTCAACACCGATATCAGCGCGCGCTAATATTAATTTAAGTCCTGCAATTTCAATGACACGTTCATCTGCTCGTCCCGGTAAAACAATAATTAATGATAATTTAACGCCCAATATAAAAAGCAGTAAAACATACGAATTTAATTTTGAACTCGATGTTAGTGTTGATGCTAATGTTGTAGTTAATGTCAAACGCAAGAAGAAAGGTATTAAAACCGAATCCACAAGCACACCAAGGACGAACAGTGACGCTTTGAAGGCGTCTGAGGGGTCTGATTCTCCAGCAACTCGTGTGAAAATACGTAAACTAGCTGACGATGGTGGCAGTCCTCGGACGCCAGTTGTAATGTTGAAAAAATCGAAGCGCGTTGTTTCGCCTCGTTAGGCATTTATTTATTGAATTTCCGAAATATATGACCATTTAGGCTTAAATAAGATAGAAAGCATTATAATGATCACATTTGCGTGCGAAATTACTATTTGTTTTCAGTGTTATATTTAATAATTTTTCTACTTGTTATTAATAAATTTATTGAAGTTTGTATAAAGAATTGGAAGTTTAGAAATGGCTTTCGATCTTATTTTTTATATTCTATCCTTAATTATTGGTATTAATAAAGTACTTACGAAATAAGTCTAAAGCTTTTTTTATTTATGCATTTGTACAAAAATTATAAGTATTCTAAATGAAGTATTTATAATATGAGGCTCAGTGAAAAATATCGGTGGCATTAGGCAAACTAACAATTGTCTTCATTCTTACATTGCTACACATATGTACACCGCAAATATTTGCTGTAAGGTTGTTTCAATTACATTATTTACTAGATTTACGCTTGCTGCTCTCGTGATGTTTAGATTTTGATTTGCTTGAGGAAGAATGTGAAGACTTTTTAGAAGATGAGGAACGCTTTTCGTCTGCACTTATTACATTTAAAGTTGGCGTAATAACACTCTTCGAGCCATTTGTAGATGACGAACTCTTATGATGATGTTTACTGCTTGTTGATGAAGAGGTTTGTTCTTGTTTATAAAAGGGCGACGACGAATTAGACGATGAAGAGGATCGAGATGACGTAGATTTAATTTTTGCAACCAATGGTATTGGATCTTCGGGTATAACTACAAAACCTGCTGCTTTTGATGTTGTTGGCTTACTGCAATTATTGCATTGCCATATTGATTCTTCTGATGCCTCTTCATCACTGATTGGCGGCTTATGGCACTCTTGATGGTAGAGCGCACCACACATTGAACATTCGCATAAGCGATTTGTGGCGGTAAACATCATTTCGCCACAAACGCAACAGTTCAAATCACCAAACTCTTTTAAATTTCCATCATCTTCAGTGCTTGTTAAGAGTGCACTACCAACTAGGCCACCACCATCTTCAGAATCAATAATTGTGTCCGGTGAATCTGAAATAGTTTTTGTTGGCGAATTAATTAAATTAATAACTTCAGTTTCTTCGGTAGGTTCTGTTGGTAATTGTAATTGTGGAGGTGGCGTAACTGCACGTCCAGGAAAATTGATCTCATCATCTAATTGCTTCTTGGTTAAAGTGTTACAAATCATTTTTTCTGTTCCATACTGCTGTCGAATTAGTTCATCAATCATCTCTCGTAATTCTGTTGCCGAATTTGGATGACTGGAATACAATAGTTTAACACCTCTCTTATAAATTTGTTCAACATCTTCTGTGACTGACATTTTTAAGAAATATACAAACAAATCCAAATTGATATTAGAATACGTTGTTAATAAAATCAAATATTATCACGGGAGCGAGCTGCCAAAATATAAAACACAATTACTTATTTTATGTCAGGATTATATATTTAATTAAAATAACTTACTTTACTTGCAACACAAAATGTAATTGCTTAATTAAATGCTTTTTATTACCTTTTCAATTTCATTCACAAAATGCAGCCTTAAATTGACAGTTCTGAGCTGATATGAGATCTCATCTGGTGCGCTTGTTGTCACAATTACAATTATAAGCGTGCTTTCAATTATGTTTGACGTCATATGATAAATACCTCATATTGTCCAGTTAAGTACAATAGTCTAAACATAGTATAACAACAATAAGTCCTTGCACAGAGTCTACTCTTTTTCACTACTTTTTAACTAGCAATAACAAACTCTCTTCTTTCCCTCACTTGTACTCATTTTGTCTTGGATATATTTGTTGTTTAAATGTGAAAAGTTCTGCTTTTTAATTTCTTCTTCACCATTGATTACTGGAATAGAGTGCACGTAAATTTGAATATTTTGATTGTTAGCGATTTATAATATAGGCTGCGTTGCTTACTGCCATTTTTTTTCCAAACGTACTGAAATTGAAGTAATTTGCTCTTAAAAAACGCAAATTCTGAAATTTATTACTAAACAACACTGATTTGCCTTAGTGTCGAGGCATAAATACACCGGCTCTCATACTGGAATTTGAATCGATATATTATTTTTTCTCTCAATCTCAATTCTATAATTTACATTGAAAACAAAAATAATTTTCCTTGAAGATGACTATCGAAGATAGTCGAAATATCGGAAGAATTATTTTTAATAAAGTATAAATGAATTTTAAATATAAATAATAAATTAGTGTCTTTTTTATTTCTATTTAAATTTGACCAATTAGCCTGATAACAAATTATTATAACAATAATTTTTGGTCACAAATAAAAGTATTTAATATTTTTAAAAATAATTTTAAGTTAAGAATATCCATAGTCGTTGTTACCAATATTAACATATATATTAAAAATCAAAATAAAACTTTTTATTTTATTTAGATAAATTAAAATTAAAATTAATTAACTAAATTAAATAATTTATTATTTTATTCAATTATTAGAAATAAATTTAATTTCTTCTCAATATTAGTTTATAATTTTTTAACGTTTCCTCAATTATGCTTAAGCAATTATACAGTATACAGAAAACTGTTTTCCTTAATTTCCGATAAGTACAAAAACCCTAGAGCTGGTAACTCTAAGCCGGCAAATGATGTAAAATGTCAAACAGTTACCAAAACATTATTCTTTTAAAGTTCACTTTCAGTTTTCTAGTGAAATTCTATATGTTCGGTTAGAAGCTAAATTACTCAATTCGAAATGTTCACATAATAAACGTAATTATATTTTTTATATTTAATGACTGTGTCGTATAATTATTAAAGTGCAGTGCTATCGGGCAATACGCTCTTCGTTAGATAAGCTAATAACATTATAACTAATCTGTGAAAAATCGAACCAAAGAATTTGTTCAAAAGTGATAAGAAAACAATAGACGTACAGGTGCGCGTTAATATTGTTAGAACAAACAATTACATTATATGTTTCTTTGTTGTTAAACTTAGACTTTGTATGCTGTTAAAGCAAGGTATTTTTTGCAATATTGTAAACTTGACAAAAATTTAAAATTTTGTATTTGTAAATTTAAACTAAAAAAGAATTCAAGTTTTGTTTACATGCAAAATGTGGCCATTTGCATCCAATATGAAAATTGCTCTTCTGCAATTTTTTTGTTTAATACTAACAATTGGAATAAATTGTGAAGAAACTAATCCTCTGGTGAGTAAAAAAATTTAAAATATTTCTTTCACAAATAATTGTGAAATTAATTTTTTAAAAATCCTTTGTTGTAAATTTGTGTATGAGTTTTTTTTTTGTTTTTGTTTATTATTTTCAATTCGTCATATGTTTTTGACTTTTAACAATATTTGTTGTTATTGTATGAGAGAAAGAGTACAATTTTGCTGAGAGAACACTTGTTTTTAACACTTTTTTATTTTCAAATATTCAAGAAGAGTTACAGGTGTCTTCGCAGTAGTTTTAATGTTTGAAAGAATATTATATCTAAAGAGAATATAACTGCCGAGATTTATATGAACAAACACTTAATTTAGAGAAAAAAAATGTGTGTAAGATATTTTTTATTATATAAATATTTTTTAATATTCATAAAAAATTTTTTTTTTATTATAAAAACTTTTCATTCATTTACTTTAATTACAAAATTATCTTGCATATTACTTTTTTTGTATGGATGTTTTTTTTTTTTTCAAATTACAACAAATTTCCATTCATGTAGCTTGCATGTGTGGGTGCGTGTAAAAATCTAATTAGATTTTAAAATCAATAAATTTGAGTTTAATTTTAAGATTTAAAACAATTTAATCTGTAAAGTGTAATAATGTAGTTTCTTTGTATTTTGAGTTTCAATCAATTCTTGTGTATTTAGTTGTTTATTTAGAAAATATAAAATCTGCATACATGACTGAGTACTTAGAGCTTCATTACTTTGGTTTATATGATATATGACTACGTTATTGAGACAATTGAAACATTTCACTTTAGTAATTATATGTTTTAAAGCTTGTTAAATAATGAACCCTGCTTTATGTGAAATGTTGCATAATCCTCAAAGGGTTTTTTAACATATAGCAAATCAGCTCTGTAGGCTGATCTACTATCTCAAATAAAAGTCTATTTTGGAGGAAAGTATTTGTCTATTTTGTGAGATGGGTGTTCAATCGTCTGAACTGATTCAAAACACTTATCTATATTGTTTACAGACCTGTTGCCCCTTATAAAGTAGGATGTTCGCGGTGTGTAGCATTACTCATAATAATAGTCGCAACTGAGTTATAATATTAGGACCGTGTGCGAGTTCGAGTAAATTAAGGTGGAGTAAATTGAGGTGGAGTAAATTGAAATTTCCTAGGGATTTTTTAAATCCCTAGGACTTATGTAAAGATTTATTTATTAATGCACTTATTTATTATTTTTGGTTAAAAGTTTTTTTATTTATATATTTAATAAACATCTTATATAGTGCTCAAGTGCACTAGCTCAAAGAGTTTCAACATAATAATAAAATTTTCACAATGGTAACATCTAATTTACCTAATTTTTATTAAATTTACCCTATACGAAATTCTGGTAAATATCAACATTCGCTGCTACACCGACATAATTTACTATCTCCCTCAATTTACTATCAATTTACTCGATACTCGCACACGGCCTAGATTTATTGAAATGAAAATGTAGGGTTGTATTTGAATTCAACATTGAATTTAATTAAAAGTGTGTTTAGACTACCGTACTTAACACATTTTCGGGTTTATCTTGATAAGCGTGTAGTATTTAGTTAAATTTACCATATAAAATCCACACAAAATCCATGCAAATATGTTTGAGATAAGCGTGTACTTATTTTTTAAATGCTTCCTTGAAAAATATAAAATACGTGCCAATTATTGCTGCAAATTTTATAGAAACAAAGATAAAATGAGGCTGTGAGTCAAGACAAATTTCAAACTAAAATAAATTGTTAACAAAAATGCAGCAGAGAATGAGTTGATAACTTCTTTTTTAAATCGATTCTACTTAATATATTTAAAAAAAAAAATGAAGCAATAGAAAAAAAAATTGATTTTCGTTTTTTGTTTTCCTTCATTGTTCTCTGAGTTTTAAAAGAAAACACCTGAACTCTTTTTAGTTAAAATTGGTTATATACGTGAGATAAATGTTAAGAGTAAGTGTAGGTGTAAACATGCTATAATGAAATAATTCCAAAGATTTGGTCATGTCAGATCTGATTGATTTATATTGTGACACTTTTTTTGAGTCGTATATATGTATATTGAAGATAAGAAAAACAAAACTACATATTTCATATATTATAATAAATTAAAATAGTTAGCTTAAACATTTTATGTTTGTTATTTATGGAATTTAAAGACATATTGTACTTTTTAAATAAATAACCAATTTTCGTATATTAATATCTCTTGAAAGAGCTAAACTTGAAATTATGTATACATAGATACCTAGAGTTAAAAAACCTGGGTATATAAAGATATTTGTCAAGACTCACCCAGTCCAAATTGGAAAAAAATTTTACCAATTAGCTGCTTTAGCTAAAGTGGAACAAAATCTGTACTACGGTATCGGTGCTGACAAATCACTGTGTATCAGAAACGTATGCAATAAAAGTTTGGATGTACACTAACTACTTCTGTCGAGACTGTCGACCTACATGTGACGAAAGAAATGTGGTCTATTCGTGTGTCAGTATCCATCATTGGCTAACAGGAGGTTTAAAATTTTCTAAACCCTTTTCCAGGTTGTCATCCTTTAACATGAGGGATATAGTTAATTTTATGTTGTTGTAACCTACAGGTATCTGCTTGTATAGTCACTTTTTGGGAGTGACGAACGTCACTTGGTCATCAAACTCAATAGCACCGGGACGTAGAGCTTGTAAGGTGGTTTCACTTCACTTGAATGGATTGAATGGAGAAAGTCGTAACATCTCAAGGCAGGGCTGTTCGTGCACTAAATGTTTTAACTTCGACCTTTAAGGTGGTTCTTTAGGTCTGTCCTATAAACGGTGTGTTATTGGTGATAGTACAATTTGCATAAAAAATTTACCTTTCTTCAACAGTTTAAAGCTGGAATTGTTACTCGTTTATCGAATAGGTTATCTTAGCTACAATATACTATCCCAAATACAGAATTGTCTAATGGCTCAAAAAGCTGTCTTAGACTAGAAGGTGATGACAGTTTTTGTTGTGTTCAGTACCTAAGATTTCTTTAATTCGCAGTTTGCTGCCTGATAACATCTGTCGCTGTCTTATATTTATGATTATGTTATAACGCAAATATCGATATTATATTTGATTACTATTTACTAAAACAAAATATATATATATTGCGACTATAGAGAAACTGTTTGTATTCTCTTAAAAATATATATTAATTTATTCGGATTTATGTTAAAGCAGTTATAGACCGATCAGTATGCATTATAAAGACACATAGGAACTTATTATATATTGAAATTTAACCTAAATCGATATAAGGAACATCTAAATTTAACAAAAATAAATTTGAGAGTTATAACAGAAATTCTAACAGAACATTATAGGTTGAACTACCACCTAAAAAAATCAGGAATTTGCAGGTTCAAAGAGGAGATGGGTACCGAAAAGTACATGCTAGGAAGATATTATTCAACATTCAGATGAACTGGAATCTGGAACTTGGAAGAATAGTACAAATACTGCTATTTACTGAAGAAATAGAAATTATTTCAAGTAGGGATCACAATGCATCCTAATGTCGCGTTTCAATCCCCTCTATAAAATTAAGATAATTAAAGATTAAGACTAAACTATGTTGCAATTTGGAGTTTAAAATAAAAGTCTATTTTATATACTCTTGATCACACCCAATCTCTTCAAATTTAAAATATAAATAACAGTTATAAAAACTTCTTATCTCATACTTTAGGTATTTGCAACGACGGAATGTTTTCTAAAGGAGCCAGTTTATGAACATAAATTTGACTTTAGCAAGTTACATTCAGATTTTGCACACCAAGCCACTGGCATGAATGGTGATGTCTTCGAGTATAATCTCTGTGGTAATATGACGCGTACTTGCGATGGACAGAAAAATATTGCAGCGTGTTTAAAAAGAGGCGACAAGGAGTTTGTGCTCGGTATGTGCCTTTGAGTGAATATATTTCCTTTATGCTATTTTATTTACTTTATTTTAGTATTAATTTTAAAATATTTTCTGTTTTATTTAAATGCAGGCACACAACATCAACTACACTATAGCAATGGCAAAATGTTTTTCAGCTTTCTAAATGGCGCCAAATGTCCCACTGGTGTAGCTGATTTTCAGTTGTATGTTGCCCTTGGCTGCGATTACACTTTAGATGAGATACAATCACATGTGACACAGTATGTAAGTAATTGTTGGTTTTTATAGAAGCTTTTTCCCGGAATGCATTTAAACTAAATGCAGTAAATATAAAACGTCATTCATGCATCCTCTACCATTGTATTTAAAAGTTAATGAATTTTCATGAACTTACAACGCAAATAGATATTTGTTTTTGTATTTAAATTATATTGTTTTTAAATTATTAATTTTACAGGCTAATAATTCCTGTTCCTTCTACATCACCTTGGAGTCGCCTGAAGCTTGCTTACCAGAACCAGATGACGTTAAAGCTAACACGTGTACCTATACCGATACTTCAACTGGTCATGTATATAACTTGATGCCACTCAGTGATATGAATTATATGTAAGAAAACCAGTAAATTAAAATTATTTCCTGATATAATATCTTCTAATTTTCAGTACTACCGATCGAGCTGGATCTGCGTTTGTGATAAATGTCTGTAAACCAGTGCTCTATGGCAGAAACAATATGTGTCCGGCTGGTAGCAGTGTGTGCTTTGTTTCCTTAAAAGCCACTGATTATAAGAAAAAGTAATTTTATCTATAATTGCATAATATTATTAATTAACATTTTTTGTATATTCCAGGTACTTTAATTACGGTACTGTCCAACCAAATCCTACCTTCGAGAATGGCAAATTAGTCATGCGTCTTAAGTCAGATACCATTTGCAATGGTAATGAAACTTATTCTTCGGTTATATATTTTTATTGCGATCCAAATGTTAAGGTATTTCAGTGAAAATTTCTGCCTCCAGCATAAATTCTACAATTTTTTATCTTACATTTTGTTGCACAGAATGCTCATCCGGAATTTATTGGTCTGCATGGTTGCGTAAATGAATTTTCGTTTGTCACGCCATTGGCCTGTAATAATTTGGCGCCTTGTACGACCATAACGCACGGTAATGAAATGTAAGTATATCCAAATAAAAATTTTAAATAAAAATATTTTAAACATTTTCTACTTTTTATTCTTGGTTTTTCGGATTGTAATGAACAGTCTTGATATGAGCAGTTTAAAGGATAAACCGTTCACCTTACAGTTGCAGGATAAGAGTTATACATTCGCTGTGTGTTCCGGTGCAGGGCAGCCGTGCTTGGAAAATGATGGTAAGTTATATTTGCATAAGTGAAAGATATATTAAAACTCTGGTATGTTCAATTTATATATGGTTATTTAAAAAAAATCGTTATATAAATGGGTCAACAAATTTTTCGTTGATATTTTAATACTTGAATTTAAAGGAAAAGGTTAAAA
>NC_051847.1:203595698-203636986 GCF_002237135.1 Teleopsis dalmanni | reverse complement strand
ACAATCAAAATATTCAAATTTACGTGCACTCTATTCCTGTGATCAATGGTGAAGAAGAAATTAAAAAGCAGAACGTTTCGCATTTAAACAACAAATATATCCAAGACAAAATGAGTACAAGTGAGGGAAGGAAGAGAGTTTGTTATTGCTAGTTAAAAAGTAGTGAAAAAGAGTAGACTCTGTGCAAGGACTTATTGTTGTTATACTATAGGGGTATTCACTCTCTCTTGTAAACTCATTGCAAGGAGCACGAAATGCAAGAATGCTATACAAAAACTGCAAGACTGCGAGAACACCTCTGTTGCAGAATTGCATCATCAAAATGAATCAGCTGTTTTTGCAGCCGTGTCAAATTGAGCAAAGAAAAATAAAAGTATAACAATGCCGCGAACAAGTGAAATACAAAAATGTATAGATTTTTTTATTGAAAATAGTGCTTTTAATATTCTGATTGAAGGTATTAACATGTTGTTAATGTAGTTTTCACTACTATATAGTTTCTATTTGTTAGATGATGCAAATTACTGGGAAGTGATGGAGCAATTAAATGAAGACCTTTTGTTTGTAAACCATCACAGAAATCACCAACCCGTACCAAAATCTATTCAATGGAGATCTACCATTCTTCAAGAATTTGATGAAGGCCGTTTTTGTCAGATGCTTAGAGTAAATTGGAACGTATTTTCCTTAATAGTCTCACTAATAAACTATTAAGGATTGCTATTGTTTTATATCGTTTGGGTTCATCAAGCGAAAATGCGGCTATTCGTAAAGTCGCTACATTATTTGTTGTTGGAGATATATGTAATAATAATATAATATAAAAATAATTGTTATAATAAAAATATAACTAATTCTTAATTTATTATCGTTATTTGTTATATTTTTTATCGAGGGGCGTAGTGGGGCTTTGCACAGCAGAACGCACGACTTTCGGTGCAGAGCTGGATGATGTGTTGTCTGCAGACGATTCAATAAAAAAAACTTCGTTGCCTAGCGCAGAACTAGTTGGTGGCTATGGCAATGTTTCCGTACAAAATTAGACATGCGTCCAAACACTTCATTCAATAGTTCAAAATGTGAACAAATTTTCGTAAGTTTTGCTGAAATTGATAAATAGATAAATTAATTCACAAATGTATATTTATATAATATTATATTTGTGAAAACTTAATTAATGGTCACATCGATTTAAATTATTGAACGAAACGCATGTATATAGCATAGCCATAGATTAACATATCTCGAAATTTTACTAACAGTCATTCAAATTTAAAAATGAGAAGCAACAAATGACAAAACAGCTGATTTCCGCCATTTCTGGTTTGTTGCAAGCAAATATACATAAGGGGTATTCACTCTCTCTTGTAAACTCATTGCAGGGAGCACGAAATGCAAGAATGCTATGCAAAAACTGCAAGACTGCGAGAACACCTCTGTTGCAGAATTGTATCATCAAAATGAATCAGCTGTTTTTGCAGTCGATTCACATTGAGCAAAGAAAAATAATAGTATAACAATGCCGCGAACAAGTGAAATACAAAAATGTATAGATTTTTTAATTGAAAATAGTGCTTTTAATATTCTGATTGAAGGTATTAACATGTTGTTAATGTAGTTTTCACTACTATATAGTTTCTATTTGTTAGATGATGCAAATTACTGGGAAGTGATGGAGCAATTAAATGAAGACCTTTTGTTTACTTTAGTAAACCATCACAGAAATCACCAACCCGTACCAAAATCTATTCAATGGAGATCTACCATTCTTCAAGAATTTGATGAAGGCCGTTTTTATCAGATGCTTAGAGTAAATTGGAACGTATTTTCCTTAATAGTCTCACTAATAAACTATTAAGGATTGCTATTGTTTTATATCGTTTGGGTTCATCAGGCGAAAATGCGGCTATTCGTAAAGTCGCTACATTATTTGTTGTTGGAGATATATGTAATAATAATATAATATAAAAATAATTAGTATAATAAAAATATAACTAATTCTTAATTTATTATTGTTATTTGTTATATTTTTTATCGAGGGGGGTAGTGGGGTTTTGCACAGCAGAACGCACGACTTTCGGTGCAGAGCTGGATGATGTGTTGTCTGCAGACGATTCAATAAAAAAAACTTCGTTGCCTAGCGCAGAACTAGTTGGTGGCTATGGCAATGTTTCCGTACAAAATTAGACATGCGTCCAAACACTTCATTCAATAGTTCAAAATGTGAACAAATTTTCGTAAGTTTCGCTGAAATTGATAAATAGATAAATTAATTCACAAATGTATATGTATATAATAGTATATTTGTGAAAACTTAATTAATGGTCACATCGATTTAAATTATTGAACGAAACGCATGTATATAGCATAGCCATAGATTAACATATCTCGAAATTTTACTAACAGTCAATTCAAATTTAAAAATGAGAAGCAACAAATGACAAAACAGCTGATTTCCGCCATTTCTGGTTTGTTGCAAGCAAATATACATAGGTTTCAGCATTGGAAGATTGCACGCAATTGCACGAAATTTTGTGCGTGTATTTTGTTGTTGTTATTTGCATTCTCGTACAATCTGTGCATTTCGTGCACCTTGCAATGAGTTTGCAAGAGAGAGTGAATACCCCTTATGTTTAGACTATTGTACTTAACTGGACAATATGAGGTATATATCATATGACGTCAAACATAATTGAAAGCACGCTTATAATTGTAATTGTGACAACAAGCGCACCAGATGAGATCTCATATCAGCTCAGAACTGTCAATTTAAGGCTCATTTTGTGAATGAAATTGTAAAGGTAATAAAAACCATTTAATTAAGCAATTACATTTTGTGTTGCAAATAAAGTAAGTTATTTAAATTAAATATATAATCCTGACATAAAATAAATAATTGTGTTTTATATTTTGGCAGCTCCCGTGGTAACATTTGATTTTATTAACAACGTATTCTAATATCAATTTGGATTTGTTTGTATATTTCTTAAAAATGTCAGTCACAGAAGATGTTGAACAAATTTATAAGAGAGGTGTTAAACTATTGTATTCCAGTCATCCAAATTCGGCAACAGAATTACGAGAGATGATTGATGAACTAATTCGACAGCAGTATGGAACAGAAAAAATGATTTGTAACACTTTAACCAAGAAGCAATTAGATGATGAGATCAATTTTCCAGGACGTGCAGTTACGCCACCTCCACAATTACAATTACCAACAGAGCCTACCGAAGAAACTGAAGTTATTAATTTAATTAATTCGCCAACAAAAACTATTTCAGATTCACCGGATACAATTATTGATTCTGAAGATGGTGGTGGCCTAGTTGGTAGTGCACTCTTAACAAGCACTGAAGATGATGGTAATTTAAAAGAGTTTGGTGATTTAAACTGTTGCGTTTGTGGCGAAATGATGTTTACCGCCACAAATCGCTTATGCGAATGTTCAATGTGTGGTGCGCTCTACCATCAAGAATGCCATAAGCCGCCAATCAGTGATGAAGAGGCATCAGAAGAATCAATATGGCAATGCAATAATTGCAGTAAGCCAACAACATCAAAAGCAGCAGGTTTTGTAGTTATACCCGAAGATCCAATACCATTGGTTGCAAAAATTAAATCTACGTCATCTCGATCCTCTTCATCGTCTAATTCGTCGTCGCCCTTTTATAAACAAGAACAAACCTCTTCATCAACAAGCAGTAAACATCATCATAAGAGTTCGTCATCTACAAATGGCTCGAAGAGTGTTATTACGCCAACTTTAAATGTAATAAGTGCAGACGAAAAGCGTTCCTCATCTTCTAAAAAGTCTTCACATTCTTCCTCAAGCAAATCAAAATCTAAACATCACGAGAGCAGCAAGCGTAAATCTAGTAAATAATGTAATTGAAACAACCTTACAGCAAATATTTGCGGTGTACATATGTGTAGCAATGTAAGAATGAAGACAATTGTTAGTTTGCCTAATGCCACCGATATTTTTCACTGAGCCTCGTATTATAAATACTTCATTTAGAATACTTATAATTTTTGTACAAATGCATAAATAAAAAAAGCTTTAGACTTATTTCGTAAGTACTTTATTAATACCAATAATTAAGGATAGAATATAAAAAATAAGATCGAAAGCCATTTCTAAACTTCCAATTCTTTATACAAACTTCAATAAATTTATTAATAACAAGTAAAAAAATTATTAAATATAACACTGAAAACAAATAGTAATTTCGCACGCAAATGTGATCATTATAATGCTTTCTATCTTATTTAAGCCTAAATGGTCATATATTTCGGAAATTCAATAAATAAATGCCTAACGAGGCGAAACAACGCGCTTCGATTTTTTCAACATTACAACTGGCGTCCGAGGACTGCCACCATCGTCAGCTAGTTTACGTATTTTAACACGAGTTGCTGGAGAATCAGACCCCTCAGATGCCTTCAAAGGGTCACTGTTCGTCCTTGGTGTGCTTGTGGATTCGGTTTTAATACCTTTTTTCTTGCGTTTGACATTAACTACAACATTAGCATCAACACTAACATCAAGTTCAAAATTAAATTCATATGTTTTACTGCTTTTTATATTGGGCGTTAAATTATCATTAATTATTGTTTTACCGGGACGAGCAGATGAACGTGTCATTGAAATTGCAGGACTTAAATTAATATTAGCGCGCGCTGATATCGGTGTTGACCCTTTAGGACGTAAAGAACTGCTTTGACCATTACTTGTACCAGCAGTTGGAATGTGGTGTATTGGTTTTCTTGGAGTCGGTGTACGTGAAGGCACACTTATAGGGGAATCACTAAAACTGCTGTTTGGTGTGTTTCGTGTTGAAATAATAGTTCTCTTATTATTAGGAGAATACCTTCTTGCTGTGTTGGTATTTACATTTTTTGGTGATATTTTGTGTTTGGATGGAGAAGGTGTTAAATTTCTTTTTCTTGGCAATATGTTTGTTGGTGCTTCTTTTCCACTTTTTATATTTATAGTTTTTAATTCTTTTGCAGTTGGTGCAACTTTTACTGGATTTTTTTTCTTCACAAATATGACATCAGTATCGTCGTCTTCACTAGCATAGTCGACATCATCAGTTGTATTTAATATTGTTGAGTCATCTTTCCGATTATTTTTGCGTGATTTGCCTGCTGTTTGCTTTTCATTCTTACTCGTGGTAGTTTTCAAGTTAAACTCCAAATCTCCTTGATTTGAAATTTTTAATGTTTTCAGACCATTCAAGAATATTTTACGGAATTTGTCATAATCCGGCCTATCATTATACTCCATTTTGCAAACATTTTTCATATATTCAGCAATGGGAACTATTTTAAAAATAAATTTTATATATTGCACTCAAAGTATTTCATATGTGTTACCTGACACTCCTTTAGGAAATAGTTTACTTAAACTTTTATCCAAATTTAAAAAAAAATCTTCTTTAGATTTTTGTACCTTAGCTGGAGCAGCTAACAGTTTATCCTGCACCCATGGCAACTTAGCGCCCATCCATTCTATCAAATTATATCCTAAAATTTCTAAGTCAGAACGCATTGTTGCAACACCTTGATGAGCATCACGGGATGTATATTCAATAGTGCCATTATGCATTTTTTTTGGATCTGGTTTAAACTCTTTCGTAGTAAATCGAGATGCTAAACCATAGTCTAGCAAATAAGCTTGAGAATTTCCATTTTTACCATATCCTAATAATATATTAGGGGCTTTTAAGTCAGCATGTATGTAACCACACGTATGCACAAATTCGTAAACATCAAGCATTTGTAAAGCAATGCGATATATTGTGCCTTCTGGCAATCGACCTCCATTCGCTTTAATATGTTTTTCTATATCACTGCCATATCGTGGTATAACAATAAATCGATGTTTTATGCCATTCAATTCCTCTGAACCATTTCCAAGCATGTAAGGCATACCTAAATTTTTTAAACCATGTGTCCGCTTATATTTTTGTAAATCTTCCAACTTGGCATTGCGCATATAAAAGTGCATTTCAACGAAAAGGGGCCCATTTTCGTGAGGTTCCTAGAAAACACGCATTCAGCTTGTATTTTAGTAGAAAATTGTAGCACTACTTACACATTTAATTACGTAGTCATAGTTTGTTTCTCCAACTTTAGCGGCGGTGTATATCTCACCGAATCCGCCAGTCCCAATCGACTTTCCTATACACCATCTCGTCTTTGTTAAATCTGTGAGCTCAGTTCCTTCTGCAATACTTTCTGGCATGGCATATAATTTGTTCCGCTTAGCGGCTGGTTTTTTAACAGCAACTCCTCCATCTTTTTTCTGCTTTTGTGGTCTCGGCATTGATCGTAAATATTTATGTTTAAACTTTTATGTATACAGTCTAATAATAACAAAATTTATACCGGCGCGTTAATACGCGCTTGATTTTAATTTCCCTTAGAAGAATTGTTAACCGTTGGGAAATTTTTTACAAAAAAGTGTTGCTTTGTATTCTAAAAAGAGTAATATATACAGAAGTGATGTAAATTAGTAACATTTGTCATACATACATATATGATATATTAATAATAATATTAATAATATATTAATAATATTAATAATATTAATAATAATTATGTATATATAATTTATAATTTAATATTAAATTCAAAATGTTTGGTCTAAAAGTGAAATTAAGCACTAAATTTATTATTCAAATCTATATACAATATAGTATATTAAATAAATATATATATATAAAACTAACTAACAGATAGGCAATACTCTATGGTACCATATTTCCGAATTTTAATTGCTGTCGTCAAAATTGTTTTATACACTTCAATTTAGTAAATTTAATTTAATAATGAATTTAAATAAAAAAGAATTTTTTGGCATATTGGGTAAAACTTATATTTTTAAAGTGTTGCATGTGTCAAGCATTAAGTATTGATTGTTTTTTTTTATATAATGATATATATATCAAAGACAAATGTTTGAATCTAGAGAATAAAAATAATAAGGGGTTCATATTATAAACTTTGTTAGTAGAAATCGACTTTGAACGCAAAACCAGCAACCAAAGTCGATTTTACAATATAAAAGTAGGCACAACAAACTCCGAACTTTGACTGAAAATTGACTTCAATTAACATCTTTTTCTGAATACAGTGCTGAATTTAATGCGTTATTGATAAGTTTTTGGCACAAAAATGGCGAAATGACAGATTTTTAAAATAATATATTGGTAGTGTCAAGTTAGTAATGTTGCTGTGGAGGCTGTGTTGTTATTTACGAAATCATTTAAAAAATGATTTATTTGTTGAACTTTTTCAAAGGTATTTAATATTTGAGTTGAAATATTGAAATGATATTTATTTATTTATAAGAAATTAAAATTTCTTATAATACTTGAAATTTACTAAATTTAGAAGTTTGACTTGGACTTTAAGTTTCACACAATTGTATCATTCTAGTTTTGTGTTTTTTATTGCCTTAATTAATTCTGTATTAGGAGTATTTACTTGCGAATCGGTATCGTTTCTAAATTTTTCTAAAAAAATTTTCTTGAAATAGTCAATATTTGCAATTACCAATTGAAAGACTTTTCAAAATTTTATAAATAGTGTACATTTTTATTCAGCTTATTTCATTTTTTTTAAAGTAATAAAATTTTTCAACAATTATTTATAAATTTATTTATATAAAGAGGTTTTCGAACAGAAGTGAAACAACAACAAATTTTTTTTTTTTTTTTTTTTTTTTTTTTTTTTTTTTTTTTTTAAAATTATTTAATTAATTGAATTTTTGGCTGACCATACAGCTGTTTCGAGTATTGCCAAATACCCTTCATCAGTGGTCTTGGAAATATTCTTGTATTTAATTATTCGTAAATAATTATTTTTTGAGACTGCAAGTACCAGGATCTAACTCGGGTCCTGCCAAATGTGAAGCTCAGAATCAGCGCACCCTTAACAAACTGATCCAAAGCCGTACTTGACTTTTTGTTCCGATATTTTTTGCTGGAGTTTTTTGTATTAACAATTTTTACTTGCTGTATTTATATATTAGAACGAAATCATAAACCAGCTGTAGAATAATTGAATTAATTAATTAATTATATATTTTTTTTTTATTTTTAATTGTTAAATTTCAGAACTATTCTATTCGTAGAGGCATTATAAATTTATTTATATTATTTACAACCCTTGTTTCCATAATAACGTTTCCAACTGATTGCTCATCAATATATTAAAAAATGTAACAATGTTCAAAATGAAAACCCGAAACGATAATGTAAACACTAAATCAATCAACTTTTATCAACTAAGGTTCATAATACAAACTTTGTATAAAACGCTTAAAAAAAAAATCATTAATACGAACAAATGGAATATAAGTAATCATATGCGACTGGTTACATCTGCTGAAAACTATGTGCGCGATGTGTTGTCTCCATCGTGCGATCATTCAATAAGACAAAATATTTGTTTTAAAATTCATTCATTCGAGGAAATCGAAAGTTGAAATTGAGAGGTGGGTGACCTTTTCATATGATTTTAATTTAAAATTATTAAATAATTTAATAACTGATTTTTCGCTAAATACATTACATCTAAATTATCCATTTTGTTTTGAAAACAAGGAATCAGAAGTGCCAATTCGAAAACAAAATTCGCATACAATGTGAATTCGCATGTTTGCATGATTATGTATTTTAAATGAATTAAATGAATTAAAAAGTATGCACACACATAGACTGAGCTTAAAATGCTTTGCAAAATATTTTTGTTTTTCTGTGTACAATTTGTTATCAACTAATAAACGAAAGCGACTCAATACTTTAGGATCTCCCTTTCTTGAGGATCTTGACCAAATGTAGGACCTAATACAAAATAGCATTTTAGGCTTCGCCAAAGGTTCTAGGTGGTTTTAAACCCTGAATTTTTCCTCTATATACGGTAACACAATGGGCCAATAGGCTTAAGTGGATCCACCAGGAAGCGCCGGTATAATCTAACCTGACGTAACTGTTTACATGTGTGTATACAAAGTTAAATATATAACAATTCAGGAAATTAGCTTCAAGATAATAATTATTACAGCCGATTTTTTAAATTATCTTTTATTACTCTATTAAATTCTGAATAGGAATTTCTATTAAATTATATCACAATTATATTATTGGGTATATTAATCAATTTTAGTATTCTTAACATATATTTACAAGTTTACATATTTTTCGAACCAAAGTAGTACTTGACATACCAAATTCATTCATTTTTAAAGTTAAAATAAAAACGTCATGCAATGTATAAAACAGATATATATATTATATAAAATATTTCGAACTATATTTCCTTGTAATATAATTGTATAATAGATTTTAATGAATTTCCCTTTTAATAACCGAATGCAACCATGTAAACATAAAAAGTGAAATTTTCTTTATACTTCATTTCATTTTCAGAGCTGCTATCATTTACAAGCTATACGTTCAAGAGTGCAGACGTGAAAGTAGGCGATTCGTTAAAATCCCTAAATATTGTGGAATAAAGAAATATTTTAAATTTGTTTGTAATTGAAACCATATTAAAAAAAATTTGATTTGATCATGGTAATTAGCAGTAGAAAGTTTTTGTGTTAAAATAAATTAGAACAGTTATTGTGAATCGTGTTCGAGCGTGCTTCGGTATGTGTGTTCGTGTGCGCAAAACCAAAGAAATTCAGAATTCTTATGAAAACCAACAAATATTGAAATTGGTGATAATTAAATAATTAAAATGATGGTTTTGTAAACAGACAATATGTGGGAATAAATATTTATTATAAGTTTACGCGGAATCGGAAGATATTTTTTTTTCACAATAACTGTTAGTTAAATGTTTGTGCTTTACGTTAATAATTTTTAATTATATTTAAGGCTGGAGGAAAAGCTGGTAAAGATTCAGGCAAGGCAAAGGCTAAAGCAGTATCTCGTTCTGCTCGCGCCGGCTTACAAGTAAGATAAACATAACCAAACGCGCACTCAAAATTTTTTGGCGCGCTTTTTGTTTTTTTTTTTTTCTTGTGTATGATGTAGCCAATAAGCTATAACGAAAATGTTTTTGTATTTTAGTTCCCTGTTGGACGTATACACCGCCACTTAAAAAGTCGTACAACTTCACATGGACGCGTTGGTGCTACTGCTGCAGTATATTCCGCAGCCATTTTGGAATATTTAACCGCTGAAGTAAGTCTCAATATAAAAATTACATTTCATTACATGTTAGAAATTCTTGTAAGATTGTGACGATAAAGTGTTGCCCGCCAAAAATTATAATTTTCTCATCCCCTTTAATTTTGTATTCTTCGCCAGCTATGTTTCGTTAGACTGTATGTGTGTGTGCTGTACATAAGCAAACTTTATGCTTCGTACTGACAATTCCAGTGTAACGTTTTTATTTGTAGCGTCATTCGCCCGCCATTTTTTTTAATCCAACAATATGTTTTCTTGCTTAGAAAAAACATTTTTTTCCCTGTATTTCACATACCACTTGTGGTAATGTGAGCTATTATAAATGTGATTTTTTCTTAAATAATTTTTTTTTTT
The DNA here is from genome assembly GCF_002237135.1 of Teleopsis dalmanni. Classification (NCBI taxonomy): domain Eukaryota; kingdom Metazoa; phylum Arthropoda; class Insecta; order Diptera; family Diopsidae; genus Teleopsis; species Teleopsis dalmanni. The sequence goes on along the minus strand of NC_051847.1, from coordinate 203,626,421 downwards.
TTTTTGTTTATTTTCACTGCGTTAAATGAAAATGCAGTCAATATTATATAAGAGCTTTATTTGTATGTGTGTTATATGCACACGATTATATAATTTTTATATATTCAAATGTTTTTTTTTTTGTTTTATTTACAAATAATTGTTTACAATTGATATATATGTATATATATTAGACAAATATTTTTTGTTTTTTTCATTTACTCTGCCGTTATACAAGTATACATATTTGTATAATTCCTCTATATATCCTGCATTTTATTTTGTTTTATATTTCGGTTTCTCCGTTATAATTTTGACTTTAAATCTCCATCAAAAATAAATAATGTATATAAAATTTTAATATTATTAATACTTTGTTTTATAATTGTAAAATTCTAACTTTAATAATTTGTTTTATAATTATAAAATTCTATCTGTAATAATTTGTATAATAATTATAAAATTCTATCTTTAATAATTTGGTTTTGTAATTATAAAATTCTATCTTTAATAATTTGTTTTATAAAGAAGGAAATTCAAACTTGTAGAATTTTTACAATTAATTTAGTTAATAGTTATTTTCAAAATATATAAATGTGTTATATTAACTATGTGTGCAATAGTTTGTTTATATTAAATATACTCGCTTTCAATTTCGTATACAGTACCTCACGAATATATATTTGAACAGACTTCATTTACATAAATTTTTGAGATCTTTTTCGATAATTTGCACCGAGTTATCGATGTTTTTATAAACACATTTATCCGTGAAGTAAAATGGGGTACCCCAATTTTTATCATGAATTTGAGCAAAATCTAATATGTTCAAATTTTTCCAATACACTAAATATCGATATAGATAAGTAAATCTAGATATCGAATTTAAAGTTGAAAATTATTAAATAAAAAACGAACTACTACTTAATGTTATAAGTGTTTATGTTAGTAATAAAAAAAATTGCATACCAGTAGGTGTTAGATGATGTGTGTATTGTTTGTGTGATCAATGTATACATTTCCAGATTCTAACTTAGATATTTTGAGAAAAGAGCTGTAACTCATATACATAATCTTAGAATACGGAACTACATAAATCTTAAGTTAAATAGGATTAGCCTAAAAATGAAAATATTACCGAGATTCACTGTTTTATTTTAATATGTTGTTAGTAGGATTGATTTCTAAAAATATATTAGGATTTCATTAATTAAAACTTATTAATTATTATTTTATTTTAGGTGCTTGAGTTGGCTGGTAATGCTTCCAAGGATTTAAAGGTAAAACGTATTACACCTCGTCATTTGCAATTGGCAATTCGTGGTGATGAAGAACTTGATAGCCTTATTAAAGCAACAATTGCTGGTGGTGGTGTTATACCACATATCCACAAATCGTTGATTGGAAAGAAGGTAAATTCAACCTAATAAATTGCTTAAAAATTTCAATAGATATTGACTATTTATTCTTTGTGATTAACAGGAGGAAAACGTTGCCGATCCCCAGCGTAAAAACACTGTAATGCTGTCACAAGCCTATTAATTTTAAATTTAATTTCATCTATCATTATAACAATTAAAATCAGCATCAACAACATTTGTATGACACACAATGTAAACGTAAAATAAATTTTCAATAAACATAAATAAACATGAAAGTTTGTATATTCCAAACAGTACTCTTAAGCAGTAATTTTCAAAACAGCTGACTATAATTTAATAATTTTTGTGTTTGTTATATAAATTTTTTTAATACGTTTAACAAAAAAAAATCTTTATATTTTTATTAACATATAAATGAATTAATAAATTGTAAATCTCGTCTCGAGATCTTATAAATATATATATAATATAAATAAATTTAAATGGTTTAGATTAAACTTGCGAAATAAATATGCTTTTATTTTTACTACGTATATTGAGTAACATTTATCATTTTATTTCTTTTATAGTTATTTCTTTTTAAATGCAGCAGATTGCGTCATCTTTTTAAACCTTTAATATAAAGCAGAAGAGTAATGGAAATCGATATGTACGATTTCGGTCATTCATTTTGCAGTGTAGGTATTCTAAAATACTATTGTATGAAGATTATAGAATTTATTACCAATCCAACCACTTATCAGCTTTTAAGCAAAGTGTCATTAATATTTCGTTCATTAGATATTGTCATATATCGAAGTATATTTAATCATAGGCTGCTGTTATATACATTACAGCTATGTGCTGCTCACTATATTCTATTATTAGATTAGTATTTTAAAAATTTAACATCTAATTAATCTATAACTTCTAAATTTGAATAATTAAAGGGTTTTATTTGAATATAACTTAAAGAACTTGTATTTGAAGTGAAAATCAATGTTTATGTTGGACTGTCAAAATCTGTTTACGAAATGTGTGGAAAAGCAAATGCAAGAATGTTGCTGCGACATCTTGTGTAAAATAATAAAAGATGTTAACATGTACCTGGCGGTAAAATTGAAAAATTTAGTAATATTGAAAACTATTAAATTTTTTTAATTTTGTATTTATAGTTGGACTCATCTATAACGAAGTCATATTACTGTTAAAACGCTTTATTGTAAAGAAGTTATTGTTATAGAGGAGTTAGAAATGATTTCTTTTGCTTTTATAGCATTTTGACATGTAACTATGTATTAATTTATATAACTAATATTAAAAAAAAAGAATTGAAAATACTTAACCGTCAATCAATGTTTTCGGTATTGACTATAACATAATTTCCGATATTATGCTCTTTTATAAATTTTTTTAATCAAACATTATTTACTATAAAGTGTATGCGACTTAATGTTTCCGTAAATTCTTCTGCTTTCCCTTTTACAAGCAGCCCAGAACTATAGAAAATTCTCCGTTTTGTTATTCATTTATATACGACATCGTCAATAAATGTATAATTTTAAGACCATATTGTTTATGATGTGTAATTGTTTGATAGTAACTTTAGTTTGGCGTCCCATTGTGATACCAAGAAATAACGTCGCTCATACGCTCAAGTGAGCTTTGCGGAGAAGGCCGCCATTTCAAAGACCACAGTGGACGAAATTGATGACAAGTCTATACAATTCGCTGTCCCTAATTTTACAAGAGGACAACTCTGTCATACTTGACATTGTCATTCTTATTTGATATAGAATTTTATTTTTAATAATAGTTCAGTAGCTACTAACAGCTATTCCAAATTCATTGACAAATATTTGGGAGAGTTGGGACAGTAAAGTTATTCAATATGAAAACCTACTTAAAAAATTTGGTAACAGAGAGGAATTTGCTATAGAAGAGTTCAAATATACATAGAAAAAACTAAAAAAAAATTGCAAGGTCCTGAAAAAGTTTCGTTACAAAGGAGTCTGACTAGGTCTTAATTTTAAAACATTTAAAATAATTTAAATTCAAATTAAAGTGCTTAAAAAAAACATAGTATTTAGTATAAAAAGTAGCAGATAGAATTTAAAGGATAAAGAATTTCAATAGTTTTAAAATATATAATTTTATTTCACTTATAAGGAACCTAAGAAACCATATAGTTAATTGAGACGAAGTTTAACATTTTTTTTACCTATTTGGTTTGGATTAGGAAACATCTGTGAATCGTGAATGAAACTTAACAATTTTTTCGATGAACCTGTTCTAGTTCTATAGGATCACTTAAAAAACTATACGTTTAGCTTACATATCTATTATTTAATAATCTGTACTAATTAGCCTCTCGATATTATTTTCTTGCTTGAGTCTAGAGTGTTTAAAAAAGTTTGTTGACATCTGGTTGACATATAAGTGGCGACTTAACGCTACAGTGCCACAAATTTCAAATATAAATAGGAATTTAGAATCTCATATTGACACTTAAGAGTACCTTACTTACTCGGCGTCTATGGTATATGTGTAAGAGAGAGAGAAAAAGCGTTTATGCAAAAATCTTGCTTAAAAGCAAGCTTGTATAAACGCATAGTTAAATGTACTTTGTAAAATTACCCGAGCGTCTACACTGGCTTGATTTTGGTAAGATTTTTAATTTGTTTGATTCGTTTTAGAAATTTTTGTTATTTTACTGAAACATTGGATAGTGACGAGAATTAACTTCTTTATACTATAAAATAAAATATGAAATGTAAATTAATATAAGCTATTTTATCTAGTCTAATAATTCTAGTTAAGTCTGTATAATAAAATTAAATTGAAATAATTATTTTTTATATAGTCATTACGAATTATTTAAAATATGTAGAATTATGATTTCCAACTTTATTTGAATAATATTTCTACATATATGTATATGTACATTATTTGATTTATTACAGTTAGTACAATATGTTTAAAGCAAATATTTGTAAAAAAAAAAATTACATTAAGATTTATTAAATTACATTGACATTTTTTGCGGCACATTATTGAAATATATTTTTAACGACAAATATATGATTTATATATAACATCCCGTTTACACCTCTAAGTAGTGAGACTTAACCAAGCAAATGTGGCACAGTTTTGTGTATATCATCACAACGTGCGTGTAGATCAGCCTGTAATATAAGGTATTAGTATACATATGAAATAGTCATGATATATGTAATATATATGTAATTACTTCATCTAATTCCAAGCAGGCACCCCATTCTACTAAGGTAATGCGATGATCATTGTTTGAATCGCAAGAATCAAGGAATGGTGCTATACACTGTTCCAAGCTAACTAGAGGTGCACGAATTGGGAAAAGTTCGTGACGTGAAATTGAACGATCGGTATTACTGTCTAAATCACACCATTTCCAAACAGCAGCATTAGCCCAACGGCGTGTCATATTCGTTTCTGCTTCCAATTCCATTTGCATATAATGTTCGGTAAGTTCATCACGTTCAGCTAAGTCTCTCATAACGTTAAAGAGCCAATCACGCATGCGACGTGGAAAATCTTTCTTATCTTCTTCTGTGCATTCCTAAAGATTTAAATTTTATTGTATAGTATGGTATATATGTGATTATTCACAAATATGATTTAATTTTGGATACCTGTTGTTCATGACATACACCATAGTAATCAATGTGTAAATGGACATTATCGGGATTTTTGCAACCTGGTTCATGTGTATCACATAGACAACGTTGTTGGTATACAGCACAATCAGATGGCCAAGTTTCGTTTTTACCGGTGCACACATGACGACGTACATCTGTTTCTTCTGGACATTCCGGTATGCAGACACATTTAGCTACAATACCGTTTAATTGACATACACGTCCAGCACCACAATGCATCTTTTCGCATGGATCAACTGAAATATGAGATATATTATACCGTTACAAACGACGTATATGGAATAAAAATGGGAGGTGAAAAATTCTTTATAAATAAAATTTTTAATATTTTTATAGGAGAAATCGTGAATACCCCTATTGTAATATAAGTTGGTATTAAATTTACCACGTAAACGTGTAATTAAATATAAAAATAGAACAAAAAACAAAACAGTATCACAATAGAGCACTAAGCATAAATATCCTTATACTTATCAGCTTCAAACAAAAGAGAGGTAAAATTAATGTAATATATATTATATACAATTTATAAAGAGTTGATTATAAATTTTTTAATTATTTCCAAAAGTTATATTTACTTACTTTCTACAACTGGATTTAATACATTATTTTGGGCATCAAGTGCGTCGGCAGCTATTTTATTTGCAATTTCATTTTCACGGTTTATGTCATTATTCTGAAATATTTAATTTTATACATGAGATATTGTTTAAAAATATATACGTGTTTTGATTTCGTTATAATAATTGTTTTTTCTGATATATGCTGATCATTTTGTCTTCTTCCATGCTTTATCTATGTTCCCATATACAGAACATAGAAGAAATAATAGATAATAATGGGATGGAATACCCGTACATAGTACATAGTACTGGTATTCCTACATAGTAGGATTTAAAAGTGTAAAAATTAATTCAAGCAAAGTATGTAAATATATGTTAGTAGACCTTAATAATAAGAATCATTAATAAATATAATGCTTAGCACTTTTAATAATCTAAACTGTTAGCAATCCATTTCTCATAACTTGTTTTCTCATATAATACCATATAAAACTTATCCATTCTTTACTTACTAAACTTTTCTCTTCAATTTCCCGTAAAAGCTCCTCATCACTGTCATTTATTTCAGACAGATCAAAATCGGCTAAATCAATATCTTCCTCTGCAAGAGTTTTTGTTGTTAAAGCCAGAAGGCCAAAAAAAAGAAGCAAGGTCCACTTCATAACGTTGCTTACTGAAATTAAAAACAAAAAATTATTAATTATTTGAATTATGGGTTTGCAGAATTAGTATTTTGATAAGACATGCTTTATTCCTCTCCCTTACTTCCAAGAATTTTTATAGATAATTAAATCACTTATTTCCTAACATGCGAGTACATCCAGAGAGTAATATAATTGACTGTAGTGATGCGCTCGTAGATATGTTTGTTTAAACATACATATATATATAATTCTGTTCTAAATGTGATTGTAATTAAAACAAGTTCTTAAATTCTAAATAATACCACACTGAAACAAATGTTTTTTTATAAATTATTAACAGACAATCACTATTATTTAGTGAACTTTTCATATATCCCAAACAGCATATATAAAAACTATAGGGTTACACATAATGTGGTTCCAAAAGCAAACGTAAATAAATCGTTCTTTTGATTAAGATTTGAATTAAATTTTCAAATTGACCACGTCATTTGGACCACATCATTAGGTAAAAATATACCACTCTTTAAATTATGTCTACAGAACAGTTTACTGTACTGAATTCTTTTGAGTTAATATTCTGACTTTTCGGTGTATAATTGGAAATAACCTGTTGTTGACCTATCCACCAAGCAAAAATAAGCCAAAAATAATAACTAGGACTATGGATTAAACATTATGTGCCAGAGATAACATGTATGTAAGTACACTTTTTCTAATTGCTGGTAGAATGAATTGACCTTTTAAAATCCAAGACTATATATAATACTATAGACAAGGCGTCACCAATTGAGATAGTACATGTTATGAGTAGTACATGTAATAACATTTTGATTATTACACTGCGTTTACACTGGCTGAGCTTTGGCAAGATTTCGCAAAAATAGTGTAGATGGCCAGTTACTCATGGAGTTGCAGCTGTTTGAGTGATACTACTTTAAGTATTTGCAAAACTAAGAAAGAAAATTAATATCACGTGTCCATCAAAGGATATTTGTTAATGGAGAAATCACCCTGCAGGCCCCACCTTGTTTCATTAAAGGATATTTGTTGATGGGGAAATCACCCTGCAGGTCCAACTATAGACGTTATGGCAACTTTGTTTTATCAAAATAAAACAAAATAGACGGCAAAAAAAGTATAGATGGTCAGTTACTCATGGAGTTGCAGCTGCTTAAGTGCCATTATCTTAAGTATTTGCAAAACTAAGAAAGAAAATTGATATTATGTGTAAATCAAAAGATATGTGTTTATGGGGAAATCGCACTGCAGGCCCAACTATAGACGTTATGGCGACTTTGTTTCATTGATAATTTTATCGACAGTTTCTTTAGTTAATATTGACATATGAAACTTATATAGATATTGTATAGATCTGACCTGAAAATACTAGATACTCGATTTAATTAATTATTCTAGAAAAATTCAAAGAGTTCCACAAAAAGTAAAACCTCAGGAAGACATTAACCAGAATGTAATTATAACAATTTGTTTAAGAAAAAAATACGAAATGCTGTTTAGTAGTGAAGAATAAATTCACTAGTAGTTCTAAGTATTTGTTTCTAGCAGTGCATAACATTCCACGAATATACAGAATTGCAATTGTGCATATGCTAAACTCATAATAAAAAATGGACTATATACAAAGTCGTATACATATTATATTGTATACATTACAGTATATGTGTAAGTATTTCAATCTCAGCGGAAGAGGCTGAGTAAATAATCTGCACACATATTCAGTACCGAAATTCTCCATTGATCAGTGATGCATACACAGAATGCGAATGCAAATGTCCAGATTTTGGAAAGAGAAAAAAGATTCAGAAAAAACAAAACAGAAGCTGTAGAATGTGCTGACTGGGATGTATAAGTAGAAGTACATAAAAATTTAATATAGAATTTTTAAAAAAGATAAAAGTTCTAATAAAAAAAAAAACAAAATGTTTTATGTTTTAAAATCTCGGTCATTTATATTCCATTGAAGGTTTCTACAAAATATTTCATATTTGAGAATGTAGAAATATGAAGTCTTGGCGGAAGCTTGCGATTAGTTGATAAGTAGTTCGCTGAAACTGGATTAACTTTTCTGTATTTGTGAATAAAAAAATAGTCTGAATTCAATTCAAATATTATTCTTATGGAAATATATATATATGTATAGACCACTAAACATAATTTTGAAAATGTAATCGGTAAATGTTGTATGAGTTAGTCAAAGCGATAATTTAAGACCTTAGGTCAGGTATAATCTAAAAAAATTGAAATAGTAAAAAATTTTGTCAATTTTTTGGCATAAATGTTGAGAACATGACATATTTTCTTAAAATTATTTAATTACTATTTACTCAGAAAAAAAATTAATAATTAAATTGCGTCGGTCATTTTGAACCGTGAAAGAGTAACAATGTTATTCACATATGTTCCACAGATGGGAGAAATAATGTCGAAGAAAATTAGAAATAATAAAATATGAATGCAATGTGAAGATAAATCACATAATGAAATCCATTGTTTAATAATCTTTGGGTTTCTTTAATATTTATTTTTGCATCTTTAAGATTTTTGCAACATTTCGCTCCGTTATTTTCTTAGGACAAGGGAAGCGAAGAACATGTACACTACACTACCCATTGTTAGGCTTTAAATTTCACAGTGCAATAAAGAAATTTATGATGTCATAAATGGAAATGCGAGTTTTAAGGGTTGAATATGGCAATCAACGGCTGATCAGCAATAGAAACATAGTACATTCTTTAAAAGTACAGTATGTTATTATGTTTTTCACTGCTACTGCTACTATCCTGTAACTACTATAAACTATAACATTATAGCGTATTTTACATCGTTATCTAACAAGTAATTAATGTCTATATCGTTATTTAACAAGTAGTTAAACGTCTAGCAGAGTCTCTTTAAATGAATCTGCCTAATGTTACAAATTTCAAACATATTAAAGGGAGATAGGGACCAATTTAAAAAAAGATCTCTGATGTGATATAGAGACATATATGGCTAATACTATTATGTCGATTCATGGTGTGAATGTTCAGCATAATCTGTATTGAATGAAATATAACTCCTATACATTCTTTTCAGAAAGATTAGATATAGATATAACAAGCTGTCGAAACTAAAGAGAAACATATGAAATACCGTTATTATATACCGTTTGAACTATGTGGTGCAAAGTTCCAGACATATATATCAAGTGTATACGACGTCTAACTAAAAACTGTTATAATGGTGCAACAGACCAATTAAGACTAATGTAACTCTAATCAAGAGTGATGGAAACGGTGGCTTAGCAAAATATACTAATAGGAAAATATATCAATAAATAGAAGTCATTTGTGATCAAGATTCCTTTTTCTATCACTCTGTATTTGCTTTGATAACTTATGACCATTTAACTAATTAAAGTAGAAGCAAAAATACAGAATACAATTTTTTCTTCATGAGTATTCTATAACACATTTCAAGAAATTATAAAAAAATTCTGTAAATTATACGAATGATTTTTAAAAATCAGCGGAAATTGTTTATGTTTGTAGTGTAATTATCACAATGTCACAAAGGTTCAAAGACATTACTTTAATACTGTATATAGCCATGGAATTGGACTTATTTTAAATACAACTACAAAATATTGTTATGAAAAATTTATTCTTTCATCTCTTGAGTTAGTCAATATAATTAAATTTTTTTAAAATATAGATACACCTCTATAAAGTTATTGGATAACTATTATTGTTGACATATCCAAAAATAAAATTGCAGGAACTTAGTCTAATCACAAAATATTTTACGGAAATATTTGCTCGATTCTCCGTTGATTGTTTTTCTACATGTAGTTCTTGGTCGATCGTGATTTCTTCTTCCTTACGGATTCTATTCTAGAGCGGCATCCGCTGATAGGTTTGCGTAGAGTATGGCCCAACATGGTTGGTTTCTTTCTTTATAACATTTTTTACAAATAATATTTTTAAGATTTATGAAGTAATTGGATTGAATTATATTTTAATATTATTGGAAGTGATTTTAACCCTCCCTGATTACAATTATTCTTTTTATTATAGTACAAAAAATTTTGAGATAATCTACTTAAAAGCCTAAAAGCCAGCTTTGTTCTGTTTCTATAGATTAGAATTATTCTCTAATTATTCAGAGCAATTAAAGTTAAATGTAATATTTATCTTCAACTCTTGAGATAATCGATAATTATTTTAAACCAAAAAAAGTGTGGGTTTCCATTAGTTTGATAGATGTCAGCAAAGTACAAAATGTCAATTTAAGTTTACATCGGACATCAACAGCCGTCCCATATTTATAAGATATAATATTCTCTTTTGTGTTTTTTGGTGTCGGTAATAGAGTAAATTCCAATAAAGAAAGACAACTAAAAAATTCATTTATAAAACCGGTTTCAGTTATTTTTTTCTTGTTGTTCAGGTGTAGTCCTTCTTAATAAAATGGACTACAGAGCTATGCTTTTCGAAGGTTCATTTCATATTAAATATTCTTTTCACACTGAATAGAAATAAAGACCGATACTGGTCGATTAACTTCAATGGTTAATCGATACTGATCGATTAATAACTTCAATGATAAAAAATATTAGGAAATTTATAAATTAATCAAAAAAAAATTTTTTTATTTAAATAGAAGTATTCTTTAAATAAATCTAAGTCTGATAATGAAACCTTTTAATTGCTAACTTAATTGGTGATCAGTTTTTCCAATACTCCTCCGTTGTCTGTTGTAGTTTTAACGAAATCATAACATGACGCCCATTGATATTTATTTATTATATGATAAAGTTTTAGTTATTAAGAAACGTTTTTTTTTTATTTTAATTTTGTATAAAACTGTGACGCACACAACTGCATATATCGGTGAAAAGTTTATAAGTGTAACCATAACCTCGACTGCATTTAAACGATTTCAACACAATTAATTTGTTTCATATTTGCAAACATTCAATTGAGTTCAATTAACTTTAAAGCAAATGCTAAGCAATTTGTTGAACTTGAACCATTTTAAGAACACAAGTAGAAATTTAAGCTGAGCTCACCATTTCGAAATATACATTAAAAATTGGATATTTAAACAATTTGAAAAAAAAAAACAAAAATAAATTAAAATTTTTTTTTAAATAATTTGTTTGTGGTGCAGCAGGATATACTCATTACTATAGCGTTTGTTTATCGGAGATATGAACTCATTTCGAAAAACATATGCGATTGGGCACAATTTTTTCTTTACTCACATGAATTAATCTGCTAAAAATAAATTTCCTTTTTGATGTCTGGAAAGCCAAACATAAACAAACTCTTAATATTCGCCTTCAGCACGATCCGATTTCAATCGTTTTAACCGCACCGAATATCTTCAAACAACTGAAAAACAGTTGGACAACCGAGCAATCAGTTGGACAATATCAGGAACGTAAAATATTAAATACAATATATAGTATTAGAATAATTTTATATGTGTGTGTGCGAAGAAGTGATGAGCTGTGATGGGGCTAACAAAATAGTATAGCCAAATTGGGTAGAGCGTAGTCATGTAAACATTATATGGGGTTCAAATGGGGTTGTTAGATGAAATTTTGATACAAATCCCGTTGATTAACCTCTTTAGAAGCATAGAAGAATTCCCCATTTTAATGACAAATGACTACTGGACTTAGTCTTTAGACTTTGTGGTTGCCAGAACCTAATGACCTAGATTATATATACATAAATACCTTTAACTCCTAGGAGGAGCATAGGTGCCTCAAATCAACATTTAGCCTCGATATAATCTATATCGGAAACCCATTTAGGTTTCAGCAAACCAACAGTTCATGTACTTATTGGAGTAATAGCAGGGTCCTGCGAAATTGCACCGATGCTTCAACGACGGCGTATTCTGAATATCTGAATTGTGTAGCAGTTGCCGTTATGAAAAAGTGATAAAATTCATTAATCACTTTATATATGTTTGTCCGGGAATACAGGTGAAGCGACTTAAATGTCTTCGAGACCGTTTCCTTACTAACATGTCAGAGGTGAGGAAAATAGATTTATTGATTCTTCTTACCTTTATCTAGAATGGTTTAACGAGGATAATATAAGTAGTTAACAACGCTTAGAGGAACTCGCCTCTTCCAGATGAATTTGAGGGCATCATAATGGTCAATAGATGTCTTCAAGTGGAACTACTGACAGTTATATTAGCTTGTGCCCTCTAAACCTAATCTAATTCAATAAATTAAAAACATGTAGAAAAATCGCAGTTGTCGCTATTGCTGACACCCAAAATATCAAAAAGAATCAGACAAATTGTGACAATGATATAGTTATTGTTGTAAGGTGTAAAAAAAATATAACCACTGTTATGTGACATGAATGTATTTTTAATAATAAGTACTGAAATTGAACCATAAACTAAAAAAATCCGATATTTTAGACTAAAGAAAACCGAAAAAGATTCAAAAACAAATATCGGTTAGAGCACGGGTACCTATTTATTCATGCCCATCTCTCTACAATTAAGGAAAAATGAGGAAATAAATTTTAAAAATTCAATAACAATAATTATGTTTAAACGTAAGATTTTGGATTTTATTTGAATAAATATTCATTAAGTATGCCTTTTCAAAACAATGCATTAAATAAATGCATTTATTCGTGATAAAAGCTAATGTTTAGTAAAAATACATAAAAAATATTCACTCATTAAAGTTTTTACAGCTGATAAGAAATCTCGTGAATAGTCAGGTACCGAACTACACGAAACTAAATAACAGAAATATTATTTGGGTTCCGATTTTTGCTACGGCAATACTATGGTTTTTTCGGTTTAGTACATAATTCCAGTTCAAATATCTGTTATTTTATGCATTAGGTTCCATATATACATATAATTAAATAGATACTTAAATATACATATTATATATGTATATCCATATTTTTTATTTATGTATTTTTCTTTTTATTTTAAAGTTATTTGAAATATACAAAATTTAATAATACATTATATATTAAAATTTTATTTTAAAATTAACTTAAATGACGTTTTTGCTATTAAAAATATTCCTAATATTATTCCATCCAAAAACAAAATTTCCCATGATTAGTAAATAGATTCACTGACACTACTTTATAACTAAAATAAATGAACAAGTTACAACTGAAGAAAACTTATTAACCATTGAAAAACTTGATAAGAAAGTTCTACGTTTTACACACCTTTGAATAGTATACCCATTCCCGAGTATAAAAAACGATATTCTAAAACATCAAGATCTTGATAAAGAAATAACGTAAACTTTTACGATTTCGGCAACAGACTATGTGTATGGTATGTCGGATAAAACTAATACTAAATCAAAAGCACCAATAACTCTTTGTGGAGAGCAGCTGAAGCTTTAAATCGTCCAGTAAACCATAGTCTTCGAACAAGACTAAGAATAATAAATAGAATAAAGACTAGCATAGAGAAAGTAAACCTATTTAATGAATATCTATAAGAAAATTTACAGCAAACGAAAAGCACAACGAAACGACTCTCAATATAGATTCGTTATAAAGAGAAATGATTATTATGACTTCCTATTAGGAAGTGATAAATCAAATACAAAAATTAATTTTAAAGAAATCACCAGGTTTTGATATAATTATTGCAATTTTCCAATTCTAGCAATAAACAAGGATATTTGGCAATATCCTTTTTTTCCATTTTGGCAAAACTTTTCGAAAAATTACTTCAAAAGCGATAGTTACCTATTATTGACAATAAAAACTTAATTCCAAGGCATCAGTTTGGATTTCGAAAAAATCACTCAACTATGACTATGTTCAAAGTGGTCATGGTGTATTAATGACCTCATTAATGTTCAATAATTGTGCTCATATTAATGCTCATTAATGTAGTGAGCGTCTTAATGTTTCTATTTGTTAATATATTATTTATATTGTAACGATTTCTTTTAAATAAATATATATATTTTTTATGAAAAATTAAAAAAAAATTTATTTTAAGAAAAAATTTTTTACTGCTGGGTCACAATTAAATGTCTTTATTTGTTTTCATTGCTGGGATGTGTCATTTGATTTATAAATAGATACAAATGAATGCATTTATAATTCTCATATGTAATTTTGTGAAATTTTTCATTTAAATAAAAGGTTAAAGCACGAACATTTGTTCTTGCTTCGGCAGAACATATACTAAAATTGGAACGATACAGAGAAGATTAGCATGGCCCCTGCGCAAGGATGACACGCAAAATCGTGAAGCGTTCCACATTTTTTTGCAACTTTTTTATTTAATAATTAAATAAAAATTATTATTTCAAGAGCATAAAAGAACTCATTTCACGATGTAATTCTATCGAAATATTAAATTTGATGGGCTTAATAAAAAATATTTTTCTTATAAAAACTTGAGAATTAACAACATACATAAGCATTATATGAAAGGTTTGCTTTACTGATTTGTGAATGTTCCTTCATTCGCAAGCGTTCACTTTGGTGTGAATGCACCTTTACGTGCTCATTATGATTTGAATATATATCTTAATAGTGGATTAGACTACAAAAACTACAGTACTTCGTCTATTATGATAAAAAATTAGTTCGAAAAATGGCAAGCAAGCGCATATATCCAAACATAAATATAGATAGTAATGATCTATTTCATTCATATATGTGTGTAGATAACTTATTATTGCTGTGTTTACATTTCGTAATTATTAGTCCAAAATCTTAGTTTTAATCCTTTACAGTAGTAATTACAGTAGATCTCCGCTAGTTCAAATTTCTGGTAATTTGGACTACATAGTAATTCGAACAAAATTAGAAAATTCAAAATATACATTTTCTGCTTTACAGTATGGATCGACCACTGACTCTGTAATCCGGATTACATGTTATAAATTTGGCTTCTAGATATACTAGTAAAATAGGATCACATTTATGGGTTAAATGCATAGAAGTATGTATGTTTTATTTGCCCATGCGTTTTGTTTGCAATTTGCTTAAACAGTTTATTATCTACCATGTCAATGTGTCTCTAAATTTTAGGATTAATTAAATGAGCTGTGGCTTATAGTTTCTGTTGTTAAAAAACCATATATGACTTTCCGTTATCCGAATGTGCAAATCATCTGGATTGATTCCACTATTAATGGTTTCGTATTAGCGGAGTATAATCCAATTATTCATAATTCATTATCATTATTCATATTCATTCATTTTTATTCTCAATGGATATCATAGTTCATAATATATAATATTTAAATCCCAAGCTGCTGGCGGTAGTACGAATAGGATCATCAAAAGATACTCGTAGTACAGTGCAAAACATTAACACTTATAAATAAAAATGTTTCAAACTTCTGAATTTTGACAGCTGATGGGCAAATGTTTAGCAACATATTACATTTTGACAGTTCATCAGCAACAAACAAAACATTGCCAAACTTGACGTTTGCATTTAAGCAAATAAAGAATAAAAATATTATTAAATTGAGAGTAGAATTCATATATAACAAGAAGAAAACATATATGCACTGCATTCATTAATTAATAGAATATAAACTATATGAAGAAAGATGTCAGATTTAGAAGAAGCAGTGGTTTTAGCGGCAGGTTCCATGACGGCAATTTTACTTCAAGCTGCAAAAATTTGTGCTCATGAAAGTCGTGGTCGAGTTGGTCGTTTCTTAAGAACTAGAAGAGCCAAGGGAAGATTTGCAACAGATGTGAGTTTGATTTGATACAAATGTTATTCAGTTTTTATCTGTACTTTATATTGTTTCAGTTTGAAGATATAGTGAAGTGCGAGAAGCGCTTTGTAAAGTACTTTCATATGCCATATAAAAGTTTTGAAGATATTCTACGGCTTATAGAACCACATTTACAACCCAAAAAAAGAACTCACCCCAGAGATGGAATTTCTTCCAAAGAAAAACTTGCAGTCGTCTTAGAGTTCGTTTCTAATGGCTGATCTTCTGTGTACACTTAAGTCTTGATTTGATTATAAAGTTGAATTTATTTAAATTTTTTAGTGGCACTGTGGTGTCGAATATCGAAAACTGAATTTAATAATCAGTTTAAGTGTGCATTGTAAAATTGGTTCTAAATATTTTTAGAAAGCAAGTCAGTATTATTGCAAAAGATGTATTGTTTTTATTCCAGATATTTAGCTTCAGGCACACTCCAAAAACATGTCGCTTCTGCATATAGAATCAGCAAGCAACACTTTGGTACAATTTTAATGGATGTTTGTAGTGCAATTATAAAAGCGTTAAAATTTGAAATTCCAAAACTAACCCAGGAAAATTTAAAAGAAACTGCTAAAACTTTTACTAAATGCAATTTTCCTAACTGTGTGGGTGCTATGGATGGAAAGCAAGTTTTCTTAAAATGTCCCGGGAATTCTGGAAATTTCAAAGTATATAAGATAATATATTTTTACTATACCCTTACTTATATTTGTGTATATTTTATCTTAATGTAGGGAGTATTTACTCTTAATATAATGGCTGTTGCAGATGCTGATTACAGGTTTACATATTTAGATGTAGGTGCTTACGATAAACAAAATGATTCGTGCGTGTTTAGTAGAAGTTCTATTGGAGCGGATATACTTAATGAAGAGTTGAATTTTCCAGAGGATATAAAAATGTCCGACGCGACTTTACCATCTATGTTCGTGGCCAGCGACCAATTTCCCCTTCACCAAAGAATAATGACTCCATATCCCTCAACGTTACATAAACAACCGAATGAAGCTGTAGAAATATTCAATAACAGAATCAATAGAGCCCTTTTATGTGCTAAGAACGCATTCGGTATTTTATGTTCTAAATTTTATTGTCTGTCAAAAAAAATGTTTCGCTGTCCTAATACAGCCATAAAAATTATAGTCACATGCTTTCATTTGCATAATTACTTGATGCGTACAGTGAAACTCCAATACTGTCCTCCAAAATACTGGGACAGGTACGATGACGATGGCTCATTCGTTATAGGAGATTACTACAAATATATACCAGAAAATTCGCTGTTTTTTACAAGCTTCAATTCAGCGGATATGAATAAAAAATATAAGTCTGGTGAAGACTTAAGAAAAATTTTTAAAAGATTTTTCAATTCCGATGCAGACTCAGTAATGCATTAAAACAAACATTTTATTCTTAAATTATGCATTTTAAATATAGTTAAAATTAGGAAAATATAAATATATGTATATTACATATTAATGAATTCGTCGTGTCTGTTTTCTTTTTTAATCTTTTTGCTGAGGTGGTCGTTTAATCTAGCATATGCCATCGATGTGATTTCTGCGCTCAATCTCTGTGCATCAACTTCTGGTAACTGCTCTAATATTGAATTGATTAAATTTAAAAAAGGTTCGAAATGAGACTTTTTCTTCTGTTGGCATTGCTTCATCTTCACGAATGTCTCCATTTGTGTAATTATTTTCTCTGCTGAAGAGGTTAGCATATTTAAAGCTGAGTTTCTTGTGCTATGACTACTATTGGGTACTTCAGGCTGAAAAAATTACAAGATTAATGGAAATTTTATGTATTTAATATGCGAAAGAAGTGTAAACTAACTTCATATGTAATTTGTTTCACTGGGGTTACACAACGGTCTTCACTTTCATCCACTGTTGCGAAATTTCTAAAAAAACATTAATATGAACGAACACGTAGTTGAATACTCAAATAGTTATAAATAAATTAAATTATTTATTAATATAATAATATAATTAACATAGTAACATTAACATAGTAACACATTAACAAAGAAACAGTAACATAGTTTCTAATGATACTAACAAAAATTGATGGGGGGTTTATTTAATTTTGTCATCTTTTACCATTGCAATTTCTAATGAAGTCAATTTGACTACTCACATATGCTGCGTTGAGTTATCAGTAAGAAATGAGAGTTCCTCATGGAATCCCCAATGTTCATGATCTAGCAATCCAGGATTGCTCTCATACTTTTTGCGTTTTTTTTCATGGTAACGCTTACTATCACGGACACTTCTCCATGCAGCTTTACAGTCATCAACTGTAATGAATTTCTAATTATGTTCATAAAATTCCTTAACATTATTTTCTATATTCATACCACTTAAAGAAACTTCTTCGCTAACATTTTTCCATGCAGTTCTAAGTGTAGTATTATTTAAGTGTTCTTTACATTGCCTATTCCAAATAGTCGGATTATTTTCCACAGCACGAATCAGCGCTTTGATAACTTCATCATTTAGTCCTCGCCGTTTTTTATTTATATTAATTAATGCCATTCTCACTTACAATATATTAAAAACAACCATTAACGAAATTTAACTCATATAGTACTGTGCTCAAGTCTGTGAAAAAAATGTTGCGGAGCAACATAAAATGTCCCCAACATTTTGACAGTTGCTACACGAATGTTCAGCAGCATGCCAAATTTTGACAGTTCCTCAAAAACAAATAATAAGCTAATGCAAGCCAACGAGTTTTTAATTTTCATAATTAAAATTAAAAAGATTTTTTTCCATTTGCCGAATTTTTTTTTTTTTTTATTTTTTTTTATTTTTCTACATAATCACCTTTTACCGCGATACATTTTGTCCAACGTGTTTCTAATTTTTTTATTCCTCCCAAATAATAGGTTTTTTCAAAGCTCTAAAAATATGATTTTTGTTTCGGTAATAACTTCTTCATTCGACTCAAATCTCTTACCGCCCAGCCATTTCTTTAGGTTTGCAAACAGAAAATAGTCGCAGGGGTTAAATCTGGAGAATATGCTGGATTGGGTAGCAGTACGTATCCCAATTCGTGGATTATGACCACGAATTTTGGCTTAATCAGTACACGAAATTCTCATTTTCCCATTTTCGTAAAAATTCACGAGATTGTCTGCTTTGAACTGCTATCAAACACCAACTGAACGACGTAGCTGCTCAAAATTAAAAAGTTGCCCTCTGGTAGATTGCGGCTGACAACAGAACTGTTGCATTTGGAGTAACTGAGCGGGAAGTTCAAAAAATTACTGACTTATCAAACCGCCCTCGTATTATATCGTTATGGTCTCATTACTATTATATCGCAATGGTCCCATTATTATTATATGCTATCGCTATCGCTATGGTCCGTCAGATTTTTTAACAATTGGGCGCTGCCCAGAAATCTTCCAAAATATTGAACGTCGCATTGCCATTGTAATGTAATGTTCTGTCAGATTCTGAAGCAATTGGGCTCAACCTATTACTAACTTTGGTCCTCTAACATAAAATTAAACTTTGTTGTGTTTAAATCCTTCAGTACATCCTTCTCTCATCTCTACGATTCATTAGTTCATTTACATTGCAGAGAGAAACAGAAAAGGAGTTACTTACTTTTATATTTTATACTTATTATATATTCTTCCATTAAATAAAAAAACATTATGAATTAAATTTTCTTTTTTCTTTATTATTTTGATTTAAAAATAACTTTTAGGTTTACACTTCATTTAAACTTACCAAAATAATTGTGGCTGATGTTAGTCGCTTCTGTTGAAGTCACATTCTCGACAATATTTTTTATGTGAAAAGAAAATTTAAAATTATTAGAATATTATATATTAAAAATTTAAAAACAAAATTAAAAACAAAAAATAATATAAAGGAATCTGTTAAATAAATTTATAGTTTTTTATACAAACATTCAAGAATCCTTACAATCTGTAATAAACATAAGCTCATACACTTAAATAGCTGATGTTTGGCTACAATATATAAAAATATATATTCAGATATTCAGAATATATATTTAATACAAAATTATATACATATATGTTCTTACAATATAATTAAATAATATAGCCATAAACGTTGTTTTAATTTTTTTTTATTTTGAAATATAATAAATTTCTGATTTATTTTTAATCAAATACATAGAATTTGAGTAAATGTATTTTTTTTTTAAATTTGCCATACCTAGGTAGTACATAGTCTAGTGTAAAATATACTTATATATGTATTACATACATATTTCTTAATAAATCATATAATATATAAAAATTATTTTTGAAATTTAATATTTTAACTTTAATAAAATAGAGATATATTATTTTCAAAAAGATTTTAGCATTCTGTATAGCATTCTAAAAATATTAATTATATAAACTAAAATGATTTTAAACTATATAATCATATTAAAATATGATTTTTTTTAGATAATATTATTTCTATAGAGCTTACAATCTTGTTGTTTTGTTGAATTTGTTGCACATTTGTTTGCGTTTAGTAATATAAAATTTAAATTAAATTTAAAAACTGACATATTTTAAAAAGTGACATATACTAAAGGATTAATGGTCAATAAATTTAAAATTAAGTAGGAAATGGTTAAAATATAGATCGTTTAAATAAAATTTTTTAATGCTCTGTACTTCTTTAGTGTTTTTGTTATAGCTTCAAGATCTTTATATCTTATATAAACAAGTAATATATTTTTAGATACAATATTTATAAAAGAAACTAACATTACTCTTCCAGGCGTTAACATAATTTCAATAAAATAATAAAAAAAAACAGCAGTGTTAAAAAAATGTATATAAAACTCTTTTTACGCAATAATAAAATCAAATAAAAAAATTTATAAATTTTAGTAAATTAAAATCAAATTAATAAAATTAAATTTATATAAATTTATTTTTAAAATAAAAATGCAATTCTGAACAAATAATTGTTACTTAAAAAGAGTCTTTAAATTGAGGTTCGTTTTAAAAATATTTACTTAACTAACACATTACAAGAATAAGTATATATCTTTTGTATAAAAGTCATTCAATAAAAAAATACCTATTTTATAAACATTTTATATAGTCATACAAATTTAAAAACATAAGATCATTACTTACTATATTTAGGCTCATGAAGAATGCATAAATTATTTAAAAACCAAATTAATTTTGAATACATAAGTATCTTTAATCTATAGATAAAAGTAAATTATCTTATTAACATATTAAAATTTTATTATAAATTTTTGTTTAAAATGAATTTAAAATTTCTTTTTTAAATATTTTAAAACATTTGTTTATTTGATTTATACATATAATCTTATATATATATAAACGATTCCTTAACTTAAAATATTATATTACTTGTCAATATACGTTTCAATAATGCTTTATAATTATAATTATAACATATTTTATAAAGAGAACTTAATTGAAACATAGTCCTGTCCCCTGTTTGGTATTAACTTGAAAATGTAATAGAGAATCTGTGATTTTTTCTGCATTTATATAACTAGTTTCTTTTTTTGTTTCTAATGCAATGAGCTTTGTTGCACATACCTAAGTAAATTGAAAAGAATTAAAATTATTTTGTTATAACTTAACAATATATAAAATATATATAGATAAATATAAATATAAGTATTGAGTTTTATATGGTATATAAAAAGTTAGATTATTGCACAAAAACACACACTCATAATTATCTATCCACAATCCAGTAGAATACAGATGCCATGGTGAACAATATAGGAAAAATTTCTATAGATAGTTTCTTCTCTTTATTTGCTTTCTCAATATTTGGACCTTAATTTTGAAATGATTTTGATTGCATAATTTAT
Organism: Teleopsis dalmanni; assembly: GCF_002237135.1. Classification (NCBI taxonomy): domain Eukaryota; kingdom Metazoa; phylum Arthropoda; class Insecta; order Diptera; family Diopsidae; genus Teleopsis; species Teleopsis dalmanni. The sequence goes on along the minus strand of NC_051847.1, from coordinate 203,604,554 downwards.
ACATTTAAAATCCGAAGCAACAACACTAATGCAAAACCTATGTACAAATTTGAAACGACAAGGATGCGGTCTTGGGCAACATAGATGTAAATGAAAAGTACGTTTATGTAACCCAGTGATATCCACGAAATACTATTGAGGTAAAAGTAGTATAATTATTAGACTAGTGTTTTAAATAGAATTTCAAACAAGACATGCACGTTTTAAGGTGCATCCCCAATTATCAGATATAAATATTAATATAATAATATTGTTGAATAAAATCAACAGTGAATTTTAAATTTTTAATTCAAAGAGATATTTTTAGTTTTCACGTTTAAAATCTTGCTAGAAATTTGTTTTTTTATAATTTAGTTCTGCTTGCTTCTTCTTATATATTGCATACATAGATAAAATAAAAAAAATATTATGAGGGAATGCCAATTAGTAGAATTTGTATACCAATGAAACGCGCTTGAAACTACGAGAGATTCCTTCGTTTAAACCCTGATAAGAACCTACTCTATTTTATCAACCCTACTCCTACCTTACCGCATGTCATTTTGTCTATTCCATACCACTATGCAGCGTCTTGTTGAGAGGAGTAACATGCAAAAAATTACAAATACGTATATGATTAGGGTAGGATATGGTTAGGTAAAGGGGATTATATAGGAATAAGAATAGATTAAGGTTGGATGAGATTTTAATTGAACTCAACCTGTATCAATTTGGAGGAACGTAACCAACTTAATGGGACGAAGTTAAAGTGCAGTGTATTCGGTATTTGGATACAACAACGGAGTTACGGGCTGGACATCACTATATTGTAAACAATTTGTTTCAAATAAATTATGAATAAACTTATGATTCTAAAAATAATAAATCAACCAAATCGAATCAAAAGTAAACTTATTACTCATTTGCACCAACATTTTTTATATACAGGGTATGTTAACAGGAAATTAAGTCGAACATTTTTCATATCTGATTTAATTACTTTAATTATGTTGATTGTTGATTAATCTGGCTATTTGTAAGATTTATAACTTATAAATGAGTAATAATAAAGGCGTATTATTACACAACAGTTAAATTTGTTAAAATAATTTTAACAAAAAAATTTTTGCTCTACGAACAAGGATTTGAAGAAACAGATTTCATAGCAGTTTATTATTTAAAAAGACTTAAATGCGAATTTTAGATAAAATGGATTATTACATACAAAGATGGAAATCTTATTAAATAATAGAAAGAGCGTGAGTTAGATATACTTTTTGAAATACATATATATATATATAAATATATATTGCAAATGGAAACTAACTCTAGTTTTCTCTAAGCTAAACCTAATAAAGCAATGTAATTACATACTTTTTTAAGTTAATAAATATTTCTTAGAAAATATTAATATTGCTGCTAGAATTTAAGAAGTATTTATAAAATCATTATATATAAATAAGACATAAACAATTTAAAGCTTTTGAATTATAAGATTTTCGGAAACTTACCTTAAATTAATAAATAAATTTTAACGTCTAAATTTATTTGTTGTTGATGCCTGTTGGCCATTTCCATTAGGCATAGATTTATTGCCTTGACCTTGATTTATGGATGTATTAGATTTATTTCCGGATGCTGAGTAATTACCATAACCACTATTAGATGGTGGTTGACCATTATTACCTATAAACAAATAACCATTTTTTATTATAGTACGAATTTTATTATATGTTTTATGTTACCATTATAGTTATTGTTAGATGATCCGCCACCATACGGATTCATACGGTTTGCATTCATATTGCCTTTAGTAGGGCCGCCGCCATAATTTTGTTGATATCCACTACCAAAATTATTTGGTGGTGGCACCTGCTGTGGTTGTTGAGGTACATTATTTGCTGGTGGTGGTTGTACCGGAGCATTTGGTGGTGCAGCTTGTTGATTCCAATTTTGTGCTGGTGGTGGTACAGCATTTGGAGGAACTGCTGGTGGAACAGGGCCAGGTCCAGGTGCTGGTGGTGTACCCCATTGCATTTGTTGCCAATTTGGTGGTGGACCACCTTGTGGTGGTCCAGGTTGGGGTGGACCTGGTTGTGGTGGACCAGCATTCCATGGTTGAGGATAATTCCAATTATTCATTGGAGGTCCAGGTTGTGGTTGATAACCACCGTATTGTTGTGGTGGCATATTTGGTGGTGGTGGGCCCCAGTAATTATTATTGTAGTTTTGTGGTGCTGGTGGCTGTGGATAAGGTGGCATCGCTGATGGAGGTGGTGGTCCATAGCCAGGTACTTGATCTGGCATGTTATTAATCTTACCACCTTGTGCTGCAGCATTTGCAGCGTTCTTTTGACGATTTTGTTGCTCAAGATTGTATACAGATTTTTTAACATCAACAACAACATATTTGATGGAATGAGTTTTTTGTACTAAAATAAATAAAAGAAATATGTAGTTTGATGATTTATTATAAGTTTACAATCATAATAACTTTATTCTAATACATAATTAAAAAACATAATATGATTAAATATGCATTTAAAAAAAAATGTAGTAGTATACAGAATCAAGAAGCCTACTACTTTTCTAATATAGGGTATTATGTTATTGTTTAATTATAAACTTTTAAACAAAACACGAAACTTATAATCAAAATGACTTGTATAAATCGATTAATATTTATCAAACCAATAGCAACGGTAGCTTAGCACTTATTATTTATACATCTACTTGGTATATATACTAATACTCATAATGATTGTCTATAAACCTTGCATCAAATTTGAAAAAAAAAGTCAAGGGAAATAATCTGTATATATTTATAAGTTCAAATTTTAAATAATCAGAACTTTTAAAAATTGATATTCGTAAGATAAGATGAACAAGTTTCTTCATTTATATGGAATCATATATACATAAAGTAAAATAAGACTGACTACAGAAATGATACTGTGAAGTATAGCCTTCATTTCGGTCGCTCAGTTGGTAGAGCGGTAGAATGTAGCACTGAGGAGCAAAATACATATAAACAAAGCTATTGCATTACCATAGATGTCCTCACTATAAATGTCTATTTTTAAAAAGGTGTATTTACGAGAATATATAGACTGTGTTTTTTTTAATGAAACTTTAAATTTTATATACTTTTTACACATTGTGTCAAAAATGTCGGAGATCAGAAAATCATATATTTACTAAATCGGCACTAGATTTAATAGTGTTATAGAAATAAATATTATATTAGGACATTTTAATAATTTAGATAGATCAAGAAGTGACATTATTATTAAACGGTAGTTAAAGAACAGTATAATTTTTAGTGGTAATTGGCAGAAGAATCTTGTAATTTTTCCATCTATGATATACAAACAAACAGTATTATTTGTATTAATGTTTGTACACAACTTTGCTATACGGTACAATATCATACCTTTTGTAATAATTATCAAAGCATGTGTACACAAACAAATACGGTATCATACACTAAGTGTATTCGTATACCTGCACTTTGCTTGTTTGGGTGTACTTAAAAACAGAAGCATATTGCGGTATAACTTTTGATTGATACATACTGCAGTGTCGCACTTTATTTGTGTGCGTATATCGGTAATGTTTTAATTGTAACTGCGTGTGTGTGTATACTTATGAAGTGTGAAAAACAGGTAGGTGAAGCCAATGATTGTTTGAATTTACAAACAAGTATTACTACTATTTAAAAAATCTGTAAAATCTATTGCATACAATAAATGATTTATATAATACAAAAAAAAGCATTTTTTAGTTTTATGTACTTACAAACAGCTTTGTCAACGGCATCGTAATCATCGAATTCAATAAAAGCAAAACCACGACGTTTTCCTGTCGTCTTATCAGTTAAAATTTTAATTGAAATGACATTACCAAATTGTGAAAAATATTCTTGTAGGCATTCTTCATCATGGTTGTCTTTTAATCCACCTACGAATAGCTTCTTAACAGAAACATTAGTTTCACGATTTTCGCGTTCTGGACGTGGCAGTGCTCGTTTAGCTTCAACAGTTCTAAGAAAATTAATATAATTTATAAATTCATAGAATTATTTTATTTTTGAATGACTTACTTTCCATCAATAATGTGTGGTCGATTGTCTTGGGCTTGGTCGACGCTCGCCGACTTAGTGTATGTTATAAACCCAAATCCTCGTGAACGTTTCGACGTTGGATCTCGCATAACGACAACATCAACTACTTTGCCCCATTGACCATAAAAATTCCTCAAGGAATCTTCATTGGTATAAGGTGCCAAGCCGCCTATGAATAATTTGCGTAAGTGCTCCAACTCGCAAATATCCTAAAAAGCATTTATGTAACACATACATTAATAAAATACTTTATCATTATTATTTTGATTATATAAATTACATCTTCTCCACGAGGAATATTTTCTTCACTTGTGCTTTCACGTTTAAACTTCTGCATTTTAATAATATATATAAATTCACTCCTCGAACAATATTGTATCAATGAAAAATTTTTCGGTATCTAACAAGATGGAGATTTGTAAAAGCATTGCCACCTATTATCAAATAAATTAAATTCTCAAATATTAAATTTTCTGTATTACACATGAGATTTGTTTGTTAAACTTTTTAGGTCGTGTGCGAGTTATACGGCGTTTACATTGGCCGAAAATGGCTCATTTTGGTCAAAAATCGAAAATGAGTATCGAATGGCTCATTCTTGCATATAAAATTTCAAGCACAAAAATGAGCAATTTTCTCACATTCTTATGATTACGTTCGAATGCATTCACATACGTTCAAATGCAAGAACCTTGAACATACCCTAAATGAAGCTTCAGGCATTTTACAGTTTGGAAAAGCTGTTTTAACATTTTACAAAAAGGTACAAATGTTTTGTTGGTTTTCTTGATTACGATGCACTGCTTTTTACTTTTACTTCCAAAAAGTAATTAATCAAGTATAAATAGTTTTAAGTTTCTAATGTAAGGTTTGAAGGCATATTTAACCTTCATGCAACATTTTTTTGGCACAGGTCAAAAATCAAATTAACATGCAAGTTGAAAAATCAGCTGTTGAAATGAGAACAAATGAAATAGAATGAATGTAAACACTTTCAAATGGCTCATTCAAAATGAGCCATTTTCGGCCAATGTAAACGCCGTATAAGGCTAAGTTGATGCTAAACCAAATGGGAGATTTTTTGGGATTTTTTGCACTGCACACATTTTGCCATTTATCAACACGTATCGACACATCAAGACATTATCGACACAACTTAGAATTTCCCTCATTTAGAACGCAACTTAGCCTAACTCGCACACGACCTTAGTGACCGTGTACGAGTTCGAGTAAATTGAGGTAAAGTAAATTGGAATTTCCTAGAGATTTTTTGCACTACACTTATGTAAATATTTATGTATTTATTTATTGCATTTACTTATTATTTTTGGATAAAAGTTTTCAAATTTATTTATTCATTTATTAAACATCTTATAAAATTTTCGCAATGGTAACATCTAATTTATATAATTTTTATTTAATTTACCCTACTCGAAATTCTGGTAAATACTAACATTGTTGCCATATCGACATAATTTACTATTTCCCTTAATTTACTCGAACTCGCACACGGCCGAAATAGCAACATTTGAAGTGTTGACAAATGTCATGTATGCACAGTTGTCATAATATTATAATTTTTAGTGACACTTTAATTTATTGTTGTTTTTTATGATAAAATATGACAATTACAAATATAATTCATATAAAAAGTTAATGTATGTTTTTAATTATCACATATCAAATTAGTTCTACATGTTATGAATATGTGGTAACACTGAACAAAAAACCAAACATTCGACATCTCGCGCTAAGAAAAAAAATATAACAAAGGTATGGTATTCCATTGCTTACCTACTACTACTTTAATTTTTACCTGGGTATGAAATGGTGGAGAGAACTCGTAAATATTCTTTAATTTTAGAATTGTACGGAAGTTAAATTTAATGTAGATAAAATATTGAAATAATTAATAAGTCAAATTTATAAAAATTGTTTCTCTCGCACTATACAAAGTACCATAGTTATGATAGTCTATTTATAAAAGACGAATGATTACATTTCGCATATTTTAATCTAATTTTAATTATATTTATGAATGTGGGACCTTCCACTTGATTACTGGATTGGGGTTTCAGCTTCTAATCTGAATCATTCTAAAATGGTACACGGTGATTCTTGGATGCCGTCTAAGAAAATAAATAAATGACAATTAATATTTCTATATACCTTACAAATAACATATATGCTTCAAAAATGTTTTATTGCCAACCCTGTACAATATTTTTGTGAATTGTTCTTTTTATTTTACTCGCAGTTTGCTTTGAGTGTAAATCATATTGTAGTAAATATGTATTAATAATATTATTTATCAAAATAATTTCTAAAAATTGTTTATTTTATATGTTTGAAAATGTAATTATCACCGCAAGATTAATAATGTTTGTTTACGTAAAAAACAGCTGATTTCGTTGAAAATGTGGTAGTACTTAATGTAGTGCCAAAAACCACGAAGTTAGATTCTGCAGCAAAAACCGCCAAAAGTGAGTTTTTTATAAAATCAAAAAAAATATTTACTTTAAAATAAAGGAAAATAATATATTAACCTAATAAGACAGTTGCAAGTACATCGTAAAGTAGATAATTATTTTGTTAATGTAGCATAGTGAATTATTATGTAAAGTTGTGCACCAAAATATTTGTAGAAACAGATGATTGAATGTTCACAATATATATTTTTGATGTTTGTTTTTTTTTAAATTTGCATACTTCTAGGGGCGAAATAAAATCAAAATTTTAAAGTTTAATTTTAATATCAATTGAAGCTACATTTCTTTCGTTATGTTTTTCTCATATATATATATATATACGTATATATATATATATATTTTCTTATATTAATAGTGCATTTATTAAAGCGAAGGACCTAGAAAAATTTGAATAAAGGAATCATGGCCATAAATATGTTTAAATATGCAACTGGTTATCGCTGCAGAAACCTTTTCGACATATTATTAAAGCAAATTCTGCATTGTCTTTTCTATTTTTGCTTTCCAGTACTACATATCCAAATAAATTTGATTCGTTTTGTCCGAAAGAAATATATCAGTGTCAAAATAATAAACAGTTTTCTATGAATATTTTGTGTAGGAAGTGGGTGTTAATGTGAGAGGAATATTATGACACTTTTTGGACCTTAGTGGTACAATACAAGTTTTTAGTCCATCATGGAATGGTTCTAGTAAGTTAATTTTGCATAAAATATAAAACCTATATACAAAAAACCTATATCAATATTTCTACTGGTACAGAAAATATCGAATTTTGATCGTCTAATTTTAATTTTGGGTCATTGGAGAGATATATGACATTTCTAGCCAAAATTGGTCAGCTTTGGGATATGTTCACCCGCATTATATAAAAAAATTGTTTTAGTCCATCTTAGATAGAGTGCTAATAGTTTATGTATATGTGCGCAACACATATCGCACCAAGAGAACTTGCTTAGGCTATACCATTTGGTTTGGTAGAAGCAAGGTTAGGGAGATATATGTCATTTCTAGCCAAAATTTGTAAGTTTTGGAATATGTTCGCCCGCAATATATAAAAAAATTGTTTATCAGTCTGAACCGCACTTAAGTCTTAAAAAGCGAGTGTGAAGCGTAGGTGTGAACACCACTTAAGTTATAGGCGTTATATGATATAATAGAGAATATAGGTGTTAGGTAGCTAATATAAATGATAGATAAAATTGGTTCCATGTGACTTATACGGCGTTTACATTGGCCGAAAATGGCTCATTTTGGTCAAAAATCGAAAATGAGTATCGAATGGCTCATTCTTGCATATAAAATTTCAAGCACAAAAATGAGCAATTTTCTCACATTCTGTATGACGTTCGAATGCATTCCACATACGTTCCAAATGCAAAGGAATCCATTGAACATACCCTAAATGAAAGCTCTTCATGGCATTTTGACAGTTTGTAAAAGCTGTTTTTAACATATTTACAAAAAAAGGTAAACAAATGTTTGGTGGTTGTATTTTCTTGAAAACGATGCACTGCTTTTTAGAACTTTTACTTCCCAAAAAGTAATTAATCGAAGTTAAAAATATGTTTTAAGTTTCTAATGTAAGGTTTGAAGGCATATTTAACCTTCATGCAACATTTTTTTGGCACAGGTCAAAAATCAAATCAACATGCAAGTTGAAAAATCAGCTGTTGAAATGAGAACAAATGAAATAGAACGAATGTAAACACTTTCAAATGGCTCATTCAAAATGAGCCATTTTCGGCCAATGTAAACGCCGTATTAGTTATTATGTAATGTGTAATATTTATAATTAATTATTTAATTTATTTATATTCTTAAATTGAAGAATTCTAATTTAGAATGTATTTTTTAAGTTTTTAAGATTTTAAAAAAAATTAAGGTCTGTTCCACGAGCTACTCCTAGTAACTTTGAGTAACACTGTGTATACATAAGTGCGTTCCACCAGAAAATTTTTGAATAAATGAGAGCATCCAAGAGAGCGTAACAACCCTGTCGAATTTTGAAAATGCTACATAGATTTTATTTGTAGATTTTATTTGTAGATTTTATTTTAAGTAAAATTTGTGTTGATCACACATCAAGTGATCAGCTTTTTTGGTTTGTTTATTTGCGCGGCACTGGTGTTCTCGCCAGATTTTACACAAAGCTGTACCATGAAAATCTGTGTAAAGAGCGTAATTTGGTACTTCATTTGTGTTACGTATAGATCTATTATATTGCGGAAAAAGTTTTATATTATTATTATATTACACATAATA
>NC_051847.1:203587020-203595598 GCF_002237135.1 Teleopsis dalmanni | reverse complement strand
TTGAGGTTGTGTGATAGTATTGTTGTTCGTTTGATTTGCGTTAGTGATATCCTGCGAACTTATGCGTCCTGTATGCAGCGCCGGAGTGCCTGTCACTGCTCTTTGCTGATGTTGTTGTTGATAGAAATTTTGATGGAAATTCGTTATCATTGCTGGGTTATGATGGTAGCCAGTTCCATGCCCTATTAAAGTTGTCATAAAACCATTGGCCACGACAAAATTTCTAAAAATATAAATAAAAATTATTGCGTTGTTTTTTGTGTTTAATTGTAGGCTGTGATGTACTTAAATGTCGTAAAATTAATTTCGTGCTAATTTTATTATGAATATTAATTTTAAACTTGACACATTTTACTTCCGTTCATTATAAGCATAAAGTTAGGGGTAATTTTATGTGTATGTTCGTACTTGGATGTTAAAAAATATATATACTTTATATCATCTGATTATATATTAAACAGGCATATATTTTTCAAAATATATTAAATGATATATGTATTTGATATAAGAATTTACTACTGAGTTCAACTTTACAGAAAACAAAGTTTGTCAGAGGCAGAGACAAAAGTTTCAGGCCCTTTTTAAAACTAGTATATAGCGATTCTTAGCTTCGATTTCGTGGAGTCGAACACTTTTGCGGTTTACGTATGGTTGGTTTAAATTTATATATTTGGTAAGATTCGTATATCTGCAATTCCCCAATTAAGGAACGGGTTTCAGCAACTTTTTCCACTACAATATAAGTGGATAACCAAGATCATGCGAAATTACCGTTTTCAAAAAATGGCAGTATGTTATAGTAGTTTCTGCCTAGACTTATTAAGAGAACGTGGAAAAAGTAATGTTAATTGCAGATAAAAAGAATGGTCAATGGTACATTAGGATGAATGACATCCTCAGGGACCTCAAGATTGATCCCATCAAAAAATACATAAAGGATAGAGCCCTGAAATTATTTGCGAAATCTGACAGACTTACCAACACCGCGTTATCAAATCTCAGAATGGTTAAAGGCTCCTCTGGGAGGTATGCAGATCTAAGATCAATTATTGCTTAGTCTGATGAAGTGATAAACAATAATCTAGTCAAGGCGCAAGAGGGGTTTTGAAGAAACCTCGCAGTTAATAGAGAGTAAAGGTGTTTAGGTGCACTGACTCAACTAGCCTAAACATAATTTAAATCTTTTTTAGTTGTAGTCAGTAATAGTTAAGCAAAATTTTATTTAATTAATTCTAGCTCAGACAAATCTTTATGAAAGGAAATCCACAAACTCAGCTGATAAGTATATTATTTCTATCGTAAATGAATCGCTAAAAATATCGGAATGTTATTATAGAATTGTTAGTTCTGTCTTTTCAGGGATAGTCTGCTTACTAATTAGTGTTAATAAGTGGAATCGAGTTATAAATTAGTCTGCTCTCTAAGTCATATTTAAATAAAATTATATGAAAAAAAATCGATATGCCTATGGAATTAAATTAATTTTAATATAAACGCCTAAATTAGTTTTCATTTATGTGTTAAAACCTTCTATATAGAGTATTTTTACCCACCGAAGAAGCAAAGAGAATTCATAGAAAGGAAATCAATTGTACTTATAAAGTCTATTCCACAAGCTACACTAGTAGAAGTCAAGTAAATCACAAGTGTAGTACAAACTGAGAGCGTAACACAAACTGAGAGCCCTTTACACATATTTTCATGGAACAGCTTTGTGTAAAATCTGGTGGGAACACCAGTGCCGCGTCAACACAAATTTTACTTGACATAATAGGTCTGTTCCACGAGCTATTCGTAGGAACTTTGTGTAACACTGTGGATACACAAGTGCGTGAGTTGAATTCTCCATAAATATATACCTTTGTTCAACAATTGTACGTTGTCACTATACCAACTTTTTAGAAAACTATCAAGTAAAGCAGTTGATTCTTTGATTTGTCCATTCACCTTTTTTCAACAAGATAAGGTTGAGGTTGGTGAACAAGTTAGTAGACTCTGTGTATAACAAGTTAGGATTACTTGAATGCTCATTACTCAGATGTGCTATCGGGTAGTAGGGAGATATGGAAGTGGTTACTTCTTACGTGTCGTAAATGAGGAAGTCGCCAACAAAAAACTTTTTAACCTTACTAGGCAGGAATAATGTCTAAGATTTGACTAGGGATCAGCTTAGATCTGAAAAATTTTAAAAGGCTTCAACTTCCTTCTTTTCTCAGTAATTAGAATTTTTCAGAGAAGTGTTTTAGATTCTAAATTTAATTTCCTCGCTAAATTATAAAATTTTCCAACATAAATTTATTTTCCACTCTTCAATCCAAAAACAACTTACTAAAGGTTTTCATAAATTTCACAAATAAGTAAAGGAAATTGTAATTAACAAAAGGAAGGACCGAGTTACCTGTATTGTTGATCAATTTGTGCTTTCTCAATGCGTTTATCCTTGGCGCGTCTATTCTGAAACCAAATTTTAATTTGTGTTTCTGTAAGACGTAAAGTTTCGGCCAATTCAAATCTTCTGCTGCGTGAAATGTATTCATTTCGATGAAATTCCACCTCAAGACGCAACGTCTGCTCTGTGCTAAAAGTTGTGCGTTGACGACGTTGTCTTCCATCCTTGCGTCGACGACGTGCCACTGCAAAATACCAAAAAAAAACAAAAAAAAATAGAAGAAAATAAATAATTTGTTATTAATCTCTTTTTTATTGTTATATATAAATGATAAGTGTGGGCATATGTTGATGAACATGAAATTATCGAGATTTCCTCAAACCACCCCGAAACTATAAATAACAATAAACCGCACAAAAAACGCCCACACTGACTTCTTCCTCAAATGTCCGAAGGCACGCATCAACCAACAGCCACAATGGAGATGTTAAAGTGAAATTAATCTTACATTAACGAGATATTATGACACAATCGAATTGTGCCTGCTCCGAAATGAGTTATTGTGTCTAACAATGCATTTGAGAGTAACTCAACTATGAATTCTGATTATAATTGCGTGACAATTACAAAACGCCATGTAAATAAATAATTAAGTCCTTCAGTGCAAGCGAGTAGTGTCTTCCCATCCGTTGCTTTTCGTCTCATGCATTTTTAAGTTTTTTTGGATTGTTTTCTCGGATGCGCTAGTTATGTTGATCCGGGAATTCGTGAACAATGAAAACAGCTGCAATGGGAGAAGCTATTGTTTGGTATGCACTTGTGTGTTTGGGCTGAGAGTGAATGTGTACATAATGTTTGCCGACTGGCGGTACTTTAACGCTACGCCACAATCATCATTATCCGTCATTTAAATGCTATTAAAATTTTTGGTAGTGTAGTTTTGAAATCCATTTTAAGTCTTTGATTGAGGCTATAAAGTGTTAAGTAGACATAAACACGATTGTAAAAAGGGGAAGCTATTTATAGTAACGATAGTATGTAGTTGTTTAACTATTGACTAAGGACTTAGATTGTTAGTCCTTTAATTAAGAAGAAGCATTGATAAAGATTCGGAATTGAACTTTGATGAACTGTTTTCGTTAGTCTAAGATGCATTTTGTCTTATAAGCTGTATGTGTTATGAAGTAGATACTATTAATTTTTTTAAAAAGCTTCTATTATTCTCTAATATATAGTCCAGATTTAAGATACTTATAGTAACGCTGGTTTTAGTTGTGAAAACTTTAATTCAAAGCCTTCTTATGATAATTTCCATTTATTTTGTTGAATAGTCTTCATAGTCTTGAAAATTATTTCAACGTGAACTACAATTTATTAAATTCATAGAAATCGGTACAGATAGACTTAACCTAAATTCATGTGGTTTTATAAACCAGTGTTATGAGTTTGGCAAAAACTTATCCAAAGATTAGGTAATACCGGACCACTTTGCCTTCATAACATAGGATCAGACCCAGACAACTTATCAAGAGAAATGTGGTTTATACTGCTACTGTAAGGTCACTGGGGTATAAGAATCTACGTAGAGAAATTGAATCTTCTATTTAAAAGTTGAAGAAGTTACTGAAATTTAGATGAAACAAAGATAATCACACATTTTCTCTGTGACTGCCCATTTTCAGCTAAAAGACATAGGTTGTTTTAAGGGAATTACTTTCTTGACAGTTTGTTGGACTGCTTATTAGTAAGAATAAAGAGTCTGTTAAACTACATAGCTGGATAGCTGGATGAGTTTAGTTTGTCCAAAAGAGATTCTTGCTATAAATTTGGTATTAAAACGGCAAATAATTGCTAATAATATGAGGCGGTGGCATATCTATCGATCTACCAATGCAATCAACCAATCAATCTTAGAGTTAGTTACAGTCATAATACAGACCATTCTACGTTTTGTAGTTGCAGAAAATGCCCATGAATTAAGTTTTGTATTTAACAAACAGAACTTGGAACTGATAAGCTAGGTTGTGATAAGTAAGCATCTTACTATTTTAAGATGCATAAGTCTTACTAGTTCTGTTACGTGAGAGGTGATCAAGCTAGAGTTACCAAAGGTCTTAAAAAAAATTTACATTACAGTAATAGTTTGGACGTAGTACTATCGAACCCTGAAGTAAATGTAAAAATTGTAACCTTGTCTAAATGCTTGATGTCTACAACAAGTTAGTAGTTTGTGGATATGGCGAGTATTCTCAAATAAATATTGTTATTATGGGTCTGTTGCGTTATGGATGTTGTTAAGAAAACTATATTTATACACTAATAATTTTTTTTGAGTAGCCAAATTCTTCCCCGAAGTCTTTGATTATTATGAATACAATCTTTTTAAATTATTAATTAAATTTTTGACTAATTTGATCTATATAGTTTGAATATGGAGCTATTCTTAATGGCTTTTTCTTTTCCTTTATATAAATAATTGTGGTAAAAACTTATTCGAGACCTATAGCTATTTTTCTTGTTTCTTTATTTAATTTAATTAGTTCTTTTTGTATTTTATTGGATTATATTTTATTTTTACTTCTTTTCCTATAATGAAAACAATACCTACAATGAATGTTATCGTTATCGTTATTGTTAAAAAATTATTAACCCTTTAACTCCAACTTCAATTTTCTCCTAAACTACAAATCAAGTTCTGACTAAACTGCGAGTAAACTTGGAATTTGATATGTCTATTTTTTGTTATCCGTTCCTTGCCTTTTGTATTCGTAAATTTTACAACAAATCCTGGCTGCCGTTTTTTTGGTTTCCTCCTTAAAGATCAATTACAATGTTAACTTTTTCTTAATGATTTCTTTAAATCCTTTTTTTCTAAACTTTGTAAAGCTTTACACTATTTTTTAGGCTCGTACTAAGCACTTGGCTAACTTGTTTCGCCACAAAATGTAAACGGACTAACCACATTCACCGACTTTAACGCTTGAGTAGACATTTTAATCTGAAGTTTTTTCCGCACCTTCAATATGTGCGCTTCCCCTTGCCAAAGTTTTTTTTTCTTTTAAATTTGATACCTTTTTTGTGATTTACAAAAAAAAAAAAATATAACAAAGTGTTTTGGTAAGATTATTATTTATATATAATAGAAAAAATATATCCACATTTTTTTTTACTTCTCTACCGGAACTACAACTTTTTCCGTAAGATTTACAATTAAACTTTATTTTTTTTTTCATGGTAATATTTTTATAACAGAAACACCTGTGACATTTTTTTTTATTCAGGGTTAATGTGAATTTTAATACTTAATTGCTTACTAATAAAACACATCCTGATTAAAATATTTAAATTGATAATATTTTTTTTAATTTTAGACATGCATCCTGCTTTGCGTAGACCATCATACAATACCATTATTATGGTCAGACAAGGCATGGCTTTTACCAGGCATCTCAAACGCATCTATATGGATAAAGCGGATAATATTAAAGTACTAAAAATCTGCATTTACTTCTTTAAATCATTTATTCAATAATTCATGGTAGACATCCATATCAGCAGTTCATTAGGTTAATATATTTGATAGTGATAAAATCTAAAATCCTTTATTTTAAAGTTGGTGGCACAACTTTTCAAAACTCATCTGTTCGATGTGGAAATTATAGTTTTAACACCAGCACTTGACTTGCATTGATTGTTGTTGTTGTTTTTATTAACCATGTAGTTCAATGAAAGGAGAAAATTCAACGAAATGATGACCGATAACTGTACTGTCATTGTACTGTCTACATGAAGACCCTTCCAACCCACATTAGAAAAAGCCTACGTTTTTCACTGGGTTCCTTTGGTTCAGCGCGAATTTTCACTGACTAAATGTACAATCAATACGTAGAAAAGCATTTACATCAAACTGAAGAAAACGCTCCCCTAGGAGACGACAAATATCAAATAGACACATAGCTCCCTCTGAAATCACTTTGGAGGTGTTGAACGGTACTTGATCGCCAAAATTGACAAGTGGCTCAGGAACCTAAAGCGGGTTGTTCCTGGATACATTCTCTAGAAGTAGCCAGGTTCTCCTGACTGGATCCGGGTTGATTTCAATTTAAATTCTACCCATTAACAATCCAACCATTTTCCCTTTTTTCCTACCCCCAACCTTAAACCATTCCCATTCACTTTCTAACACACGCAGATTACAACAAACAACCAGTTGAGATAAAATGCGTCTATCCAAGATAGTACCTAAAAAGTAAAAACTCTGTTTGCAACAAACCTAAATTGCTTTTAGATAATTGTTAGTAGAGATGGGAACACCGTGTTGTACGTTACAACTGGTGATAACGATAACGAGGTGATAAAGCACACCATTAAATTTTTTTTTCGATTGGTAAATTTGGAGTAAATTTATTAATCGAGATTCACTTTTACTGCAATTTTATTTTCGTTTGGTAATTCTCGAGCGAAATGTATAACACTCGAGATTAATTTTTAACACTATCGATACTTTGCTAGAGTAGCACGATTATCATGAAGTAACAGCTGTTTTTTCTGACTTGATTTGATTCGATATATATATGTATAGAAAATAGAAATGCCTACTAACGCTAATACAAAAAAGTTAGATTACTCTAAAAATATATATATTGGGCAACAAAATTTTACAGATCGAGAGTTAATCCAGATTGGATCCAGCTAACGCAATTAGTAAGACCTTTCTTTACGGTATCATATTATTATTATCATCTATGATATTTTCATTATCTATATCATATGTATATGTTTATTTTATCTTTTTTTTTATAAATAATGTATTACATGTTTTTTCTTTCAGTTACCACCAGAGCCTACTACTTGTTGTATGTCGGGTTGTGCTAATTGTGTTTGGATTGAGTACGCGCAAACCATATCTAAAATATTAGATGGCAATAGTGAAAAAGTGAAGGAAATTGTATTAAGCAAAATTACAGATCCAAATTTAAAAATGTTTTTGACTCTTGAACTCAGAAATCTACAAACGCAAAATCCTAAAGCAACAGAGATGCCCAAACAGTCTTAGATTAATTCCCTTGTAATCAACCTGTTCTTAAACTTGCAATGATGATAGTGATAAATTATATATTTGTTTAAAATTTATAGTGTATATATTTTAGATTTTTAATTTTTAAATAAAAAATGATTTAAAATACTATCCGAACAATCATTTTTAATTTTAAGTACTACTTTTTTATGACTATGTGATTATGAATCAAACAACCTACATTGTAGTGTTTAGTACTATGCACCAACTCGAGTTTATGATGTTGTTGTTGCGATGATTTCAGGAAGGTCTTAAAGATATTGAAGAGGAAGCGAGGAGAAAACAGAATTTAATATCATTAAAAAAGAGATGGAATAGAAGAGAAGAGAATAGAATCTTAGAAAGAATAGAAGTCTTATTATTCCAGAGGTTGCTGGAGAAAAATAAATTTCATTCGTATTATGTATAGGGATTTAAGACAGAAACGAGTATCAACTAAACTTCTTCTAAGTCTAGTAAATTTCCAAAAGAAAAAGCGTCGAGTATTGACGCCGAATAATTGCTTATGGATTGTTTATGATATATATTTCCTTAAATGCGTTATAACGTGGATATATGGTCTCAATATCGAAACGAAGGCTCCATCGTAACAATGGCAACTTTTTTCAAGAAGTTCTAAACTATAACAACGAATCAATACTATTCCAAGGTGTAGATCCTTTTAATAGTTTTGATTGGAGTAGAGTTTTTACTGGCTCTTCACAAATTTTATAATTACAAATAGGAAAATTTTCATTCGTTATTAGGACAGTGGTTGTGAGTATTTGGAGATAAAAGCAGAAGATTAATTAAAATGTTTGGCAGATTTTCGACAATTATTATCTCTCAGATCTTTGTAATGACATTTAGGAGATTAAAGAAGAGACCCAACTTTTGAGACTAAAATGTGGTCAAAATTTGTATATATTTAAAGGAAATGAAAGAATAGTTCGGTTGAAGAATATTTGATGAATTATAATTGCTTATGAGTAATGCGGGGAGTGGAGCGAGCCATCTCATCAAGGTAGAGAGAAAGGGATTGAGGGGGAAATGAGTAATGCTGTAATGAACTCATTTCGGAAACAATGTTCTAAAGTAATGTGCGTTTTAAATGTTATAATTCTTGATTTTAA
>NC_051847.1:203503270-203586920 GCF_002237135.1 Teleopsis dalmanni | reverse complement strand
CAACAATTTCCCAACACCAGAATCAGCGTAACAATTATATCCTGAATATTTTTATCATTTTTTTTTTATCGATCCATCCTCCTATTCCTTTTCTAACCAACAGATGGTGGTGCTACTGAGATGCTAGGGGGAGTCGGCTCAGGTGTGGGAGGCATAGGTACATCTGTATTGGAAGTAGCTGGTGATGGTGGTCCCGGGAATGTAGTATCAGCTGAAGTTGAAATTGTGAATGTAGTAGGAATTGGAGTTGTAACTGTTGTTGGAGCTGCAGTTGAAGCTGCAGTTGAAGCTGCAGTTGAAGCTGAGGAAAATGGAAGTTCTGTTATTATAGGAGATTTTGTAGTTGTTCCTAGAGTCGATATTGTTGATAAATATTCACAATCTGGAGTATGTTGAGTTGGTAGCTTTTCACATGGTGGTGGAGGTATATAACTGTCGCAGCTTGTGCATTCTTGTAATACATATGTAAAAACTTGATTGCTTGCACAATTTTTTAAAGCTGGATTATTTACACCATTACAAATATAATAGCTATATTGATTTTGATAATTTGGCCATTTAACATAAACATCGTTAGGATCGCAAGTTGGTACCAAATATGTTGAAAATTGTTTCACTGTACATTGACAATTTACGTACTGGAATAAGGCGATGACACAAACAACAACAAGAACTATAATTAAAAAAAAGTATTTATAATATTAAAATTTTTAAAATAAAATTTTTAATGCTTCAAGTATTGAAACATATTTATAAACGTGGAGTAGATCGGGCAAATAGCTCAGCTGTCAAAAAAAGTCTATAAATCTATTTATAAAACAAAAATTTTTCGAAATATTTTGTATTAAGCGAATATATTTTTTAACATTATATTGTGTAGTCTACTGGGATATACAATGTATGACGTCATTTCTACTGACTGAGATAGCTTAAGTTAAACTATTAATATATACATATGTATATATATATACGGATTTTGGTATATTTTATATTATATAAAAAAAATTAATACCCTAATTAAAATCAATGTTGTTTTATTAAAATTATTATTCGAAACAATAAAAATTTGTTTTTGAAATATTATATTTTATTATAAAATCTTAACGTTTTGAAGTGTACACTGTAATCACAACAAAATTTTTAAGAATTTTAAATAACGAAATGCATAGAAGCATTGATAGGAAAGCATTAATATGTCTGTGCTATTTAGTTGTAATAATATTTATAAATTTTTCACGTTTTTATTTTGTTTTGCTTAATTTAAGGAGGAAATTTTTGAATTCGGTTAATTTTGAAAGAGATTAATGGAATACTTTTATATTAACTGCAGTCTACCAGTATTAAAGGTTTTATTTCTGCATGTAACGGTTTTAGTTTTCGATTGGTTTAAGGACTGGGTACATAAGGTGGTTCAACTGAAACACTTGGCGGAGTTGGTTCTGGTGTTGGCGGCATAGGTACATTTGTAGCTGTGTCAGCAGGTGAAGGAGGAGGTGGTATTAACGTTGTGCCTGATGTCACAGTTGTTGCATCAGTGGGTGGGGTTGGTACAGAAGGTGTTGTTGTCGCAGGTGCTTTCGTAGTGGTTGGAGCTTTAGTTGTTGTTGCCTTTGTGGTAACTGTAGTTTCTTCCGGTTGAATTGGTGTTGGATAACCAGTAGCAGGTGATGGCGTTGATGTGCCACCCGAACCTATTGCTACACAATTTGGTGTCTTTTGGGTTTTTAATTCATCACATGGTACGGGTGGAATATAATCCGAACAAGCAGTACATTGTTGAAGGACATATGTGAAAACTTTTCCACTTGCGCAATTTACAAGTACTGGATTGCCAATGCCCTTACATTGATAGTAGGTATATTGATCTTCATAATTTGGCCATTTAACATAAACGTCATTGGCGTCACAAGCTGGGTTTAATGTGGTACTAAACTCTTTAACAGAGCACTGTGCGTTGGTATAATGAGTTATAAGCAAAATGCCGACAAGCGTAAGTACTAAAAACAAAGAAATATTGATATTTATTGTTGTAAATAAAATTATATGTATGTATTGCAACTATTTTGCATCGCATTATATCACTATAAGACTTTAAAAATTTGAAATAAAATATTTTCATTTATGAGTAATTAAATGTATGAGTAATATAATATACCGCATATTTAAGGAAATATAATTACTTTTACTTGATAAATAAGTAATTTATTAATTTCACATCAATTATTTTCGTATTTGATCTAAATATCATAAATAAAATTATATATAAAAAAGTCTTGGTTTGTATCTTCGTTTCATATATATATTATTAATAACGATTCTTAGAAAGTATTTATTGTAAATAACACTATATGTTATAAGTTTATAATTAAATTTTTAATATATAAAAATAATGCGAAATAAATTTATTTATAAATTTAAATGGTTTTATTGTAAAATTGTTCTAACTCTAATTAAATTAGATGCATTCATCTACAATAGGGCTTTTGAACCCCCTTGGGTTGCGAAAACTAATTATAGAATAGTTAATTATAATAATGTAAATTAAGAAAAAAACATCAAAATTTAAAAACTTAATATAAATAAATTAAATATTATATTGACTACTGAATATACTAATATATTCATAATGTAAAATTTCCCTGAATAAATATAAAAAAATCTGATATATTTAATTATTTCTTAAAAGAACAGTGTTTAATGTAACTAATATAATAAAAAACAAAACGATACAGAAAAAGCTCTTTTAAGCGTTTTTATTTGGTGAAGAAAAATGTGGTATCCATTTACAAGAGCCTCTTTTAAATCGAGGTTTTACTGTATATGTGTATATATCAATAAATACAACAAAAAGTTGTTAAAATCATTAAATACTAATTATTAAATAAATTATTTGTATATTAGTCACTTCTTTAATTATTATATTTTAAAAATAAAATGTAGAGCTACACTTTCCATATTTTTATAAATTTTTAAAATTAATTTATCTATTAAATAAGTTGTTAATTCAAATCAGTAAAAATACACTGTAATGTTATGTTTTTTATACTTATATACAATGGTATGTATAAATTTTGTATTTTCAATTATATTTGCACAATATACAAGGCATAATTTAAATTTTGAACAGATTTTCATCTCCACTATTATTAATATCCTTATAGTCCTTGATATGCACATTGCCCGATTTTTCACTCTCACATTTGTCAATAAAATATGTATTCCGAAATTTATGTACTTTTGGTTCAATATGTATCCAAATTTTATTACCTGATTTCATTTTGGTGTCGTTCACTTAACGCTTTACAAAATAAACTGCTTCAATTTCGAAATACCATCCGTTTTTATGGAACTTCATTCATAACTTGTAATTGATTTTCTTCGATCATTTTTAATCAAGTTTTTTAGATTAATGCGTGTAAAAAACAGAAAAAAAAACAGCAAATGAAATGACACCTCTCGCAAAATACCAATTTTGCTTAATCTATAACCGCCTTGTGGACATTCGAAGCAATGCTTCCAGATATGACAAAAGTACAAAATTCTTGATTGAATTATCTAAAAGTAATTTGTCATGGTTCATGAAATTTTTTATTGTTCTCGGCTTGTATCGAAAAGTCATATTCTTAAAGGTTTTTGCTTTATGTTACTACTTGAAAGTCGCTAAGATAAGCGAATTATTAAGAATTACAAATATTAAGTATGTATGTATGTATGTACTACACGTTATGTAGTACAAAATAATTACTAATTTGGATAAGATTTTAACAAAAATCGAAAAATTATCTTTTATAATTAGTTTTTTATTGCTCGCAATATATATGTTTTAGATACTTCCTACAAAGTATATTTCCGGTCGGGTTAATATTATAAAGTTAAAACGATGAAAATGACGATGAATTATATTAAATACAATATATGATATATATATACTAGATAGATATATACTAGATAGTTGATATGTTGATATGCAGATGTCTGAGATAGTATGATAATAATTATGATCTTTTCCAAAAGAAATGAAGATTACTTACCGCTTAACAATGTTGGTCTGTTCTAAGATTATTAGTGCAAGATTTCTTATCCCTATAATGTCCCTATACTGGTTTGAAAGAAGTAAGCTGTGTATGCATTTGCTACTTAAAATTCTGATCACCAATGTTCTGAAAAGTAAGGAAGTCATAGAAAAAAACTGCATAGATGGATGCATATCAATTAAGTGGCATGAATAGAAGAAAATCAAATAGTAGGTGAGATTGAAAAAAGTATTGTTCGACAGACAATTAAATAAGAAAATAATACACAAAAACTTCATTAAAATCAACACAAAAAAATTTATAAAGATATAAAAAGGCAGGTAATTATATGATCAAAAACATTAACCTACTATAAAACTGTTGGACTGAACACAGTCTTACATTAAGCTTTAGGAATTTAAGGGATATCCCAAAAGAAAATGCATGTCTTAAGAAAAACATCTATAAATAAAATCCCAAACAATTGTGATTTATTATTAGTTTTGATATTCTATTGTCATTCCAATTTGCTGGGTATTGTATTGTAAATTCCCATACAATCTATTATTCTGATGAATTTAAACATCTATCAATTATCATTTTATATGGAGATTTAATATAATATGAAGTTAAGAAAATTTTGTCTTTAAAGAAAGATTTTTTAACAATTAAATAAACATTTTAAAATAATCTTTTTTAAAATTATTTTCTGAACTTATTTTCGGTTATATAAAATATTTCAGATAAAAAAAACGGCTTATAGATAATTATGCACATATATTAGTGGATTCAGAAAATACATTATAAGTCAACTAACATTTAATGAACTTTATAACAAATCAGTTTTTAAGTGAACTATATATATTTATTATGTATCAAATGTATCTAAACAAATTCACAGAATTATTGTAAATAATTTCACTTAGTTGTTGAGATAATAATTAACCGCACGTTTACCAGTTCTTTAATTAATCATTAAATTAGTCATAACTTTGTTTATCTTTCTATTAGTTTTGTTTCAGTTAAAAGTTCAATTTAATTTTATTAGCGTTGCAATATATTTTTAATAGTATGCAAAATATAAGTAGCTAGCTATCTGAATATGTGACACATTAAATGAGCAATGTTGGAGTAATGATATAATTGATAGTCTTGGCATTGAATCTACCTAAAAAAATTCTATTTGGAGTTTTTGCCATGGAATAGATGACAAAACTTTTAACTTTTATTTAGAGAATATATTAAAAAATATATCAAAATATATATTAAATAATTACGTTTATTATTATAATTATTGAAAAGGAAAGAATACTGCAGTACGACTTAAAAGAGCTAGTGTACCCCTTAGTCGGAATAGAGTGTTTCTCCAAGTCCGATTTTTTCAATGAAAGACAGTATACAGCCTAACTTCTCTCGTCTTGGATCCTTATGATCCATGAAATACCCTCCTATGTATTTCTTCCGCTTGTGCATCAGTGCCGGGCACTTGGGGAGTAAGTAAGCTTCCCCATGGTAAGCAGTTTCTCTCTCTTCTCTACAGTATCTGCAGTTTGAGTTGCATTGAATTCTTAATTTCGTTAGGTGATTATTCAATCTACAGGTGACCGGTCAATAATCCTGCAATAATTCTTAGGATATTTTCTAACTGTGCTAATAATTATTTTAAAATCTAATCAATTTTATTGGCCGATTATGCAGTAAACAGTTGCATGGTATTATTAAGTGTCGTTCATCATTGCTCTTTTAAAATATTCAGTGGCCTGTCCATACATAATATTTGAACAGCAAGTTCCAGGTATTAGACTTGACACACAGTTTTAATCACAGTATTGATTATAAAATTCACACAAAAAGATCATTATAAATGTTTAATTTTACATATAAGAGAATTTTGGAATTTATAAATAAAAGAGAATGTATTTTTATCTTCCTTCAAGTGTTCGTAGTATATATTGAAAATTGAAATTTTGTAACATATAGTAAGATATGGTAAGACTAAAATAGTAGAGTTGCAAACTGGTTTTTAAGCTTATTTAATTCCACACAAATCCCAAACGTTTCATTCATTAAGATTGCTAAACTACTCTGAATAAAACCAATAGAAAGAGTCCGTTATCCAAATAGCATTTTCTATTCCATTTATTATTTATATAATAACAATCATCATAAAAAATTTAATATGCTCTATTCAGATCAGATATCTAGAGATATATATACATATGACCAAATGTTTAAGATTCCACATGTTTCAAATAGTAAACAGCTGTTTGCTGTATTAAGACTACTAATTTTGTAACATTAGCATGACTTTCTTAGAATTACGTTCCTAGATTAGGTTCTATACATAAGAAAGAATATCGATATCATGCAACAAATAATGCCTCCTCCACGAACAGAATAGTTAAAAATAAAAAATATAAATAATTAATTCAATTATTTTACAGCTGGTTTATGATGTCGTTCTAATATAAACACACCAAGAGAATTTATTAAGAAAACTTTCACAGCAAAGTAACAAAACTTCAGAAAAATGTGCGAACTTAAAAGTCAAGTACGGTTTTGGGTCCGTTGGTTTCGGAGCGCTGACTCTGAGCTTCAAATTTTGCAGGGCACGAGTTCGATTCGGAATAATTAAATACAAGAATTATTTCCAAGAACACTGATAATGGGTATTTGGTAATATTCGAAACAGCTGTATGGTCAGCCAAAAATTCTATTAATTAAAATAATATAAAATGATTTTTTGTTGTTGTAGCTCACTACTGTTCGAAAAACCTCGTTATTCATTTTTAGAAAATATATATTGACATAATTTTTCGTGTTAAAAATGAATCAGCAGTTACAGTTTCTATACAAACTAATTAAAAAATGTATATAATATGTATTAATATAATTTATTTTAATTCTCAGACAGTGTAATATTTTACATTTCGTAAATTTTACAATAAAAATTATCAATTACCTAATACTAAAACAAGTTTAAATATATGAAGCTACGTTTTTATTTATTACATTCTAAATTCATATTCTTGAAATGTACATCAATGCTAATTATGTTAATTAGTCACAAAAAACATAATAATAAATCGATTTTAGTAAAGAAATTAATTCTGAATTTCTACATGCTTCAAATTTCGTTTACCGGCTATCAGTTCCTCCTCGGTTATAGTAACTTGACATCTGTTTGCATATCTATGGCATTTTATGTTAGCACAACATTGTGAGTCCGAAACACAAGGATCACCGTGTCGTCCACAACTGGCTCGCTAAAAATATAATTCATATTATTACGAATAAATAAATTTAAATATTTTTTTTCAGTAAATGACTTAAAAAATTAATATATTTTAAATAATTGCGATTATTTTGTTATATTTCCATTATATTTACCTTGAACCTATTAAGCAATAACGAACCATCATTCTCTTCGCATGAGTTCAATTGTATGGACAGGCAAATAACTAAGAAAATTGCAAATAAACTCAAGAACTTCATTATTGAAAGCAAATAAAGTGTACGATGTGAAATATAAAATATTTATAATAAATTCTGCTAAATATCAGCAGCTTTTATATATTTCTACTTCATGTGAGAACAATTGTCTACAAAAACAAAATACATTAAGTGTGATTTTTAATCTCGTAAATATTTAAATAAAAAAAAATTTGCATATTATAGAATTTGATAATTTTTTATTTTTCGAGCTAAATAATTAGTTGTAATTTATGTCTGAGTGTCAGTTTATCCCTCTATATTCGGCACCCTACATACGGAAGTGAACTCTAGTAATTATAACTCATTAAATCTATTAATAAACGCTTTCGAGATCAATTATATTTAAAAGTAATTATAATATTATAATTAAGTTCAACATTTTAAAACTAAATAATAAACATAAATTTGACAAATTAATTAATATCATGCTATAAATTACTATATATATGTATTACTATAGTAATATTAGATTGCATGAGCTTTATAATTGTTATACTAGATGATAATAGTTAGTTGCAATACTTTTTATCATAATTTATACTAACACATCTTTATAAAATTAACTAAATAATCAAATTAATCTTATTTACCAATTTTAAGTAATTCGAATTAAAATAAAAATAATAAAAAGTGTTTTTATATATCGCATATTATCAAGCATATAATATATCGCATATTATATGCCTGTTCTATGAAAAGTATCGAAGTATGCAGTTTAAGCGATATTCACTTAAGATATATAACAACTAATAATTTTTAGATATATTTTTTATAACTAAGTAAACTAAATGATAAATTTAACGATCTGTATTACACCGAATCTAGTATTTTTTTAACATGCACATGTAACCATAAAAACTTTCCACATTCAAATTAGATTTCAAATCACTATGAAATGAATATATATATTCAAAAAAGAATGAATACTACATTCTTTGTATCATTGGTCGAGAACTTCGCAATTGAAAGACCCATACAATATTTATAATTACTGTTGATAACAGCAATGATATTATTTGCAAGATCAAATATATGTGTGCGGTTAATCATTCAATACGCAGAAAGGAGTAAATACAATTCCCTAGATACTATTCTAGGTACCCAGACATCAATGAATAGAAGGGAATATGCTGACACTGCCACAAGATATTTTAGTTTAGCTTCCTGTTAAACTTTTCCTCCAAACAATGCAGATGACTTGAGAATAAGTGTAGAGCAGCATTTATTTGCAAATAAAGTGGAGGAATAGAACCAACTTAACTATTTTAATCAAGTTAAACTATAAATTCAAAGATAGTGTAAACATTGTAAAACTAATAGTGATGCTAAAATTTTAGCGATTGCTATGAACGAATGGAGATTATTTGAAAAAAAGAAAATAAATATTCGAGAATAATAACTATTTGTAATTTATTTACATTATTCCAAACATTTTATGAGTAGAATACTTATTTGATTTATAGAGTCTTCATAAATTTAATATACCTCTTATTTTATCATAATGTGAAAATAATGTGTGGGAGAGTTTAAAAATCACTTATTTGATAGCTTATAAATTTAAATTACTAAAACCATTTATACTTTTACTAAACTAATTAGATATACAACTAATTGCTGTTTATTACAAAAATATACATTTATTTATTATATTTTAGTTTCCCATCTATATAGTTTAACCTAGTTAATTAGTTTTGTCTTTTAAGCTCTAGTTTATATTTTACATCTAATTGTTTCTTCATTCAATCTGTTCTTATCTTTAAGTCTAACTGACGAAATACTTTCGTAGCATGTATTTAAAATTTTTGAGAAATAAAATGTATACAAGATTATCAGATAAGAATAGAGTATTTCATGGCAATCTGCTCTCTCATATGCTAATAAAATTTATATTTAACAATAAAATTTATTTTATATGGCAATTTTAGCACTTCAATCAGTTTTGGATTTCAGCTCTTGACTTCATATAGCGTCTGAGATTTGAAGTGTACAACTTATTTAATTTTAACAGATTGTCTTTCGGTGTTGTAATCACTTTTTTCTACATTAATATTAAATAATATTATTACAATATTCGTAAATTGGTTTTTTTCTTACCAATTAGATTAACTGAGTTTTCGAGGACGATGCAATACTTATTATTCGCTGATTAAAATATTTTGTTTATTATTTATTTAAATTTACAAAAACCAATTTTACACATAAAAATAAGCGACATCTTTCTTTTGAAATGAACGAGAAAACGAAGACATAGGAATTCAAATTTCTTGGACTATTTTAAGAGGAATAATGTAAAAAAAGTGCCTATTCTACTCTGGGCATAAAATAACAATTACCACGTTTCAGGATTATTGATTAAAATATGACAGAAAAAAAACTATATAAACTATATAGCATAATCTATGAGGTATGCAGATCTGAGGTCAATTATTGCTTAGTCTGATGTAGTGATAAACAATAATCCAGTCAAGGCGTAAACAGGGCTTTTGAAGATACCTCGAGTTGATAAAGAGTAAAAGTGCTCAAGTGCATTAGCTCAAATATCTCCAACATAAATAATCTATGAGCACAACGTCTTTCTACGAAGTCTTTTAGTTGGGACTTAGAAGATATTATACTTATTATTTAAATATTATCATAACAAAATATGAATATGGAATTTCTGTCACCAGGACAAAGTGCTTCTCTAGGTTTAGTTCTGGACTTTGTTCACAAAGCTTTAAAGGTCTTTGTGTAATTAATAGTAAAATTGGCACAATAAGACTCTTCTACTCTACGGTACCGGTTGTTGGACGATTTCACGTCAATAATTTTAATAATAATAATAAATATGAATAAGTTAGTCTATTAATGTTCCTAAAACCTACAAATAAATAAAGTAAGGTTAATTATCTTCAAATATATGAAATATAACATGGTGAATAATAGTTTGTATTATCGAAATGTCATAAAATGTATAGGAATAGATTACAACTAACAACTTCATTATGAAAAATTTTATAAGTATCTATACTACATGTACTATTTTTTTTAAAACAATATCAGCTATTAACATGCAATCAATACACCCGTTTTACAGTAATTACATAAATTTAATTAAAGTGTTTTAAAATTATGATAATTATAATGATTATACTTTTTAATTAATTGTGTATTTTTTACTAATTTACTCATATTATTACTCATACTTTTTAATATACTATAATTAAATCGCATGATCTTTTAAAGTAACTTAGAAATTTTCTCTGCATTTTCTATCCAATAAAGTAGCTATTATTATTTTTTTTTAAATTATTATACCACAAAGTATAATGCTAAATATGAAAAAAATTGGGACTCACAACGAGACTCAAAACTCAAACCTATGTGAGTTTTACCTCAACTCCTTAACCGTCTCTATCGATCGATGTGGCTTTAAAAACACATCTTTTAACTTATGTTAAGTCAACTGTACCCAGTTCTAATAAATTAACTAAACTTTAAATATTCTAACATTATCTGTAGCTCGAAAACCACCGATTACACATTGGATACTAGAAAGGAACATTCAAAAGCTCACACTTAGAAAAAAGATTTTTAAGTTAAAGAGATGTTAACACTTTCAATGTTTTAAGGAGAAGTAATTCATTATGAAAATATAAATTTTTATGTAGAAATTCCGCTGCGTAATGTTTATTATTAATTTATAATAAAATTAAAAAAAAAAAATTTGAACTGATTATTAAATCATATTAGCAAGAGTTAAAAGCTAATATGCTCTTACGCCTGTGTGGGTTTTTTAGGGACTTGTTTTTTTGCCACTGGTTTCTTTGGAGTCTTTGGTTTAGTACCAGCCTTCTTCTTATTCTTATTAGATTTTGATGTAGTTTGCTTCTTTGGGGAAGTTGTTGGTTTCTTTTTACTTGGTGAATTTTCTTTGCCTGGTACTGGTACCATTGGAGGCGTTGGAGCTGGTGTTGGAGGTAATGGCACAGAGGTTCCAGCTGGTTTGCCAGGTTTAGCTGGTATTTGTGGCTTTGGTTTCACTGCAACAGCTGCATCTTCCTCTCCAGCAGCACCTGCAGTATTGTGATCAACAATTGGTTCAACAACTGATGGTTCATGAATAGGATGTTCCAAAACTGGTGGACGTTCTGGAGCAATAATTGGTGGCTGATGATCTATTGGTTGTGGTTGTGGTTGCGGTTGTGGCTGTGGTTGTGGATGTATATTTACTAAAGGTGGTGATACGCCATTCGATGTCATGGGTTTAGGTAAATTTGGTTTAACATTTTGCTCGACCAAAGGTGCTGCGGTGGGCAAGGCATTCATTGGTGGTGGTGGTATAAATTTACTTGGTTCAGCACATCTTTGTAGTACAAAGGTGAAGAGCTCACCAGGATTGCAGCTAATTTTTAATTGTTTTCCGTTCTCACTCTGACAAACATAATATTCAGAATTACTAAAATAACTTGGCCAGCGTATGCCAACTTCACGTTTTGTGCACCTTAACTGATAGTCCTTGTGTGCACAGACCACTGCCGCAAAGCATAATGTTAAAGCTATTACCAATACTAAATAAACACAAACTAAAGTTAGTACACATTTTAAACTTCTTCCAATTAAATAAGTTACCTTTCATCTTTTCGTGTCGTGCGTTCGTTTGCGGGTAATATCGATGTTTAAAAGATGAAATTGCTGAACTGATATATTTTTGGACCGTATCACAATATTTATACTTACATTATATTTTTGACTTTTATATATAATTTTAAGATGTTGTAGATTTTTTTCTCATTGCTTTTGATAGCAGATAGGAAGCGATATCGCATATCAATTGTCAGTTATATATTTTTCCAAATTTAAATGTTAGTTAAAATAGGTACAATGCCAAAAAATAAAAATTAATACAATTTGATAAAAATAAGTATCTTTCATGTTGACAATGAACTTTATAAAACATTTATGAAGAAGAATTGAAAATGAATTCTTTTGAAAAAGGTTAACGTAACACACCCTTAAGATGTTATTGGCAACGCCCTAGTTTTATAAATATAATAAATAACATGGAACACGTTTTAAATAACAGGAAATAGTAATTATGTATTATATGTAGAATTTACCAATATTTAAAAAACATAAAATTTAATATAGTCATTAAAAATGTTTGTACATTCAGGAAGTGGAAGAATTATAGGCATCATTTTTAATGCCTTGTAAGTATAATGTCTTGTAATTCTAATGCCTTGTAATGTTTTTTATGAGTGAAAAATTTTTATTAAAGACAAACTTTTTTTATGAGGAGAAAATGAAGAAAAAGTTAACACTCTTTTAATTTAAAACCAATTTTAAGAATTTAATGATCAGTAATACATACTACGACAAAGAATTCTTGTATAGACGTTAATAATTTAGAAATCTATTATTCTTAAATACAATGCCAATTTGAAATAATGTTTATAGATTTATATTTATAGAAATCTATAGCATCAATGACACATTAAACTGACTGATGTGAATCTTAGTTTCAATTATGAATGTACTTTAAAAATATTAACGTAACTATATTAACGTAATATTAACGTAACTCTATAAATTTCTATAGAAGCCATAGAGATATAATAAGGTGAGGATCTTATAGTGGTATGTATTACATATACAATTAATTGGGTTTGTAAATTGCATTTTGATTTTAGACGCATTTTATAAGTAACTACAAACAATATTAATGATTGTTCACTACATACCTTGTGGATGCTTAAGAAAAGCAATATATTGCTACTTTACTACACAATAATTTATTATTAAAATGAAAACTATATATAATATAAGGTAGAGAAATTGTTAATTGATATACATTCTTGTATATTAAGTAATTTTTAATATAAAATTTATGAATTGTCATATTATCATATTATCATTATTATTTAAAAATCCAGTTTTATGAAGCGTGATTGTAATCGAAACCCTCCACATGCGTCTTGGGCGTTTCTGCTTGATTATTAGCAGATAGAATGATAGATAGGCAGATGAACTTTCTAAATAAATCATTAACGACGTCTCCTAAATTCTTCATATTATAGTTTTACAATATTCTTCTTATACAATATTCTATGTACCGACTTGATTTATCTGGATTAATAAAAATATATGAAACTACATATTGACAGACAGATACATGGAATTCATTATACCTATACGTTTCATCTAACAAATTAAAAGTATATATTGTTACATGACTACTGAGTAATGATGACGACTCATTACTTTGACTTAGCAGTATGATACTATGTAATTGGAATATAATAATCGATTATGCTATATTATCGCATTAATTCCGCATCCACCGTTTTCATTAGATTTAGTCCTCAGCTACTAACACCTGTTTATAGATAAAAAAAATGCTTAACGCAGATATATATGTATTCAATAAATTAGTCATTGTCTAAACAAATACCTATTTTAAGGCCAAAGACAAATTTTTCTACAAAAGATGTATCCAAATGTCAGAGAGGTACTGGAATGCTTGTATTACTCTTCAAGAAAACTACGTTAATGAAGAAAGTCAAATTTTGTCAAGAAGTTGTTGTTTAATTGGTTATTCTTTGAACTTATCAGCCGATGTGTTATATCCATCAAAAGATAGTTTATTTTTCAATTATTTGTACTTTTCCTACCCTAAACTTGAATATTTTTTCTACATAATAACTTTTTTGATTTATATGTTTATTTTTACCCAATAATACGGTTTTTTCAAACTGCACCAATTTATTTTTATAATTATTCACTGTTTAATAATATTGCATACAAAATCAAATTTCCCTTTTACATCTTGATTGTTTATAATGTTAGAATCTACAAATATTTGCCAATTTCTGTTTCTACAATCATCTATGAAACAAAACTATATGCAATCATATTAAATGACAGCACCAAAATTGTCAGAATTTCCAAAAATTGTCGGCAATAATAAGTAATGGTTTATATGATCATGATTTGTGTGTCTACCTATTGGGTACTTCATCATAAATTTCTTCGTAGATATACAAACGGCTATAAAATAATCTCTTCATACTGGGTATTAACCAAAATTTTTCAGTAGTAAATGGGTACCCCGTCATAGCAACGTAGAGGAACACTACATAGCTAATGATATTGCTGATGTTGGCATCAATCTTGCAGATGATCAAATTAATATTTTTTTTAGATTTATGTGCGAAATAAAAAATTATTAAATGAACAGTTGTTATCATTTGATCAAAATCATCGTAAAACACTACCCAATATTTTAACTAGGCATTGTCTCCTTGCAATACACGCATTTAAACTTGTTATTACCAGCAGCAAAAAATGTAGGTGAGGCAAGAGACCGGATGCTGAAAAAACTCCAGCCCTATTTGTGTTGGGTTCTCATAAAAGTTCATCTTAAATTATTGGAAAGTAACAATTTTGAGGGATTGAAATTTTACCATGGTATTGGGGCAATCTCATAACTCATTGAGGCTATCTCATAAAATTCCATTATGACAGTCCTTTATTAAATAACGTGCATATGCATTAACTAGCTTTAACTTTAACCTGATATCATTACGAATATCAATACTTGATATAGTATTTTAGCAAGTATATTTGTTTATTATATTATTCCAAAATATGCAATATCTGCAGTATACTAATTTAGCTGTGTGACAGATCTTGTCACATATTATAGTTAATTAAAATATGGTATGTATGTCTAGTTCATGGAAATACAACTCATTCTACGAAATTATTTTGTTTTTCCAGACGAGTAGAGAATTCTTTCGAAATATATAAACTTTTGATTCATTCATTATTTTATTTAAAAAATTGTACTCCAAATTAAGCGTAAAAGCAATTTCCAACCGAGAGAGTCTCAAACTGATAAGAAAATTTATAGGCATATCAGTCAAAATAAAATATGTAGACTGTTTGATTTTTAAGTTTGATGCACCGTAGAACGTAAAAACGGAAATTTAAATGGGGAATTTTTGATTTATTCGTAATTATTTTGATGCCAATTTCAATTTCAATTTTGTTTATTGATCTTTAAAACAACAAATATACGTCATTCACTTCTGGGAATGCAGATTGTATTTTCTGAATTTCTGAAGAATGGCACAAATGCTTGTTTGCCAACAAAATAAGAAGGAAAATAATTATTAAAAAGAATAAAAAATAAATGTTTAGCACAAATATTACTACAAATGAAAAATAATTTAGAGAAATACCTAGAACGGATCCAAAACTAATCATATAAAAACATAGATTAAAGTTTATTGCTTGAAATACGGATTTCATTTGCTATATATTCGATTCTCTTTGTGGAACTTCAAAATTAAGATATATAGAGTCTGTAAATAGTAGATGCAAATCTATGAGATTCCGTAGTCATTTTTAAAATTAACCCATTATGATACTTCGAAAACTTTTATGTTAGACTAAATAACCTAAATGCTCAATGACTTAATTAGAAACTGCGATACCATGTTCGAAAATATGAATTTATCACTCTAAGTAATCTGTATATGTTTAAGAAGTTTGAAATTTTGAACTTTCCTTTATATTGAGAATATTTGTATAATAAGACTATCGGAAATGCAAAATTTAAGCTAGAAGTTTGCCGGCTTCTGATGAATAAACGAATTAAAAACCTAATTAACCATCGCATATTAAATGCTGATATAAGATTGGATTCCACGATTTATAAATGAAAGTGGACACGGAGACGTACTCATAAAATGGTCATTATATATCTTTATGTCATATTTATCAATTTAATTTACGAATTTAATACACATGTAATATTAATGTATTAGTTAATACACATTTATTTAAATACGAGTTTAAGACGCTAAGAAGCACTTTCAAATTTAAAATGAACCCAGTGGTCCATGTTTTGCTTGATGACATTGCCTGAAAACTGTCTGAGGATAGAATCTGCAACATTAAACTATTACACAAGCAAAGATGCAAATATGAATGTGATAAAAATTAACTGAAAATGAAATAAAAAAGATAAACTTTGCTACGAACAAGTATTATTACTTGGCACTGGCGTTGTGCAAGAGATGGACACATCCAGTTCTGAAGACAAATACACAATGTGTTATTGAAGACAAATTACTAAATTATTTATACATTTGGGTCTGTCGAACTTTAAGTATCTGTCTATGACAACTTCAATGACGGATCACTATGTTTCCAACTGCGAATACACAGTCACTCAATCAACAGCAGAATTAGTTTAATGCATAAATTAAGTGATATATGAGCTGTAAAACAGACCAATATATCTGCTTATATAAAAAAATATCTAACATAAACAAACTTGGTAAGGATTGCCTACATCATAAATATTTATGAAACATGAACGGGTCGTGCGCTTTGGGAAATTTGATCAAAAACAGACTTTCATCATGTGATATTTTTATTATCAGAAAACCAAACACATTCTAAATATATATATATATATCTAAAGAGGTTTAAAGTATTGTGGTATAATGGAAACCGATTAACAACGAAATGAATAAATTTTTTAATAGTACCAAAAATCCAAACGTAATTAAAATTTTTTTTTGTTAATGTTAATTACATAAAATGCCTCGAAATGTTAACATGATACCAAATAGATATCAAAAAAATTAATTTAGTTTTTAACTCAAAGTTACGACATAAGATAGATAAAAGAATTTGAAAATATTTCCCCAAACTTCAAGAATGTTAAAAAGATTGAATTTTATTTCTTTCACACAATTTTTCCTATCAACATGGGTTTCTCGGAAAATGTAATGACTAAGAAATCTAAAATATAGAAAAAATTATACTTAATTTTTTATAGTTATTTACCAGAGTTAGTACTTATGTATATTATTGAATTATAAATGTCATTTGGTCTATACTATCATACAACAATTTTAGAATATACTTTATTATTTCTTGCAGGCATATAACTATTGGCTGAATGACATGTACATGGACATACGAATACCACTGCCAATCAATTCTAATCCTGGCATGGTATTGCCACCTATGCGTTTTGTTACTGTACATGATGTGGCACGGTTTGCTGCACGTATTATAGATGGCATAATGCAGCATAAAGAATTGCTTGATAGGTATACAATCATAATATAGTATTAACAAAATATACAGTATTTAATATTTTCAACATAATTCACAGTGGAAGTTTGCCTATCGAACGTACTGCATCACGTGAGAAAAATCAACCGCTATGTATGGCACAATTTTATCGTCTGTTAGGTTCATGTCGTCGTCCAGGAGTAGATCGCGACTCACAATTTTATACGCAACAAAAGACTGACGATCAACACGTCATTGTTATGTGTCGCAATCAAATGTATTCCGTAATACTAAAGGCCAGTGATCGAGGTAAACTGTCTGAAAGTGAAATAGCTTCGCAAATACTATATGTGTTAAGCGATGCACCATGTCTGCCAGCGAAGCCGCCGCCAGTTGGTCTACTTAGCGCTGAGCCACGTACATTATGGGCACAAGATCGTGCCACCTTACAATTGGATGAGCGTAATCAGCGCATACTTGATTTAATTGATACTGCTTTGTTTGTTTTATGCTTAGATGAACCACTACCACTCACCTTTAATGCCTGCGGTTTCAATGGTGCTGAAACATCAGTTCATTATGCCTGCAATCGTGATGAAACAAATATGGCTCATGAGATGATACATGGCGGTGGCAGTGAATATAATTCCGGAAATCGTTGGTTCGATAAAACTATGCAAATAATTATTTGTAATGATGGCACCTGGGGTCTTTGCTATGAGCATTCCTCATCGGAAGGATTAGCTGTTGTCCAACTATTAGAGAAGATATATAAAAATATTATTGAACATCCTACTGATAATAATGGTGTACCACAACATCACTTACCACCACCCGAACGTTTAGAATGGGACATACCATCTGAAATAAATAAACGCTTTGCACAGGCAACAGTTACTGTCAATAAGTTGGTGTTTTTTCATTTGTAATTCTAGACAGAATTAAAAATTAATTTTTCATTTCAGAGCAATAGATAATTTGGATTTCTATGTCTATCGTTATAGAGGCTATGGAAAAAGTTTCATAAAATCGTGCCAAGTTAGTCCAGATGTTTACATACAACTTGCTTTGCAATTAGCTCATTTTAAGTAAGTAATAACAAATTAAAATAGGAAAAAAGTAATTTAGGTTTTATATACAAAATATGTGTTATTCAAATCCCTAAAAAATGATACCACATTTGATATATATATATTATTTAATCATTTTTTGAAAGCAATATCAAAAGCAATTAAAGAAACAAAGCTATGAAATTTTTGATACAGATGTTGAATATAACTCAAAGGTCTTCAAACTTGTCATAAATCGAACCAGTTTTATTTTATACCAAAGTATAATATCTTTCGAAAGTTTCTCATATTTTTATAAGTAAAATCTAGAAAAATTATTAAATATAAACAATATGGAACCGAAACTTTACAGCTTAGGACTACTCAACAACAGCATATACCTAGTATAGTATAGTTATAGTTACATATAGTATTGATGACTTCTTTTTCTTTGTTGAAAGAAAATAAAATAAATTCCTTAGACAAAATGATAAAATCCTTAACTACAATTATTTTTAGGATAAAGAATTAAAGTCATTATCATATATAACAACTGAAGATAAACCTTAATCGTAATTAAACTCTTTCTTTGTTGTATTAAGAAAAAATCTGTATATGTGATTTTAAGTCTTTCTGTAAAATAGATAAATATAACAGATCAATTCAAATTTCTCACATATACGTATAATCACAAAAAAAGTAAAATATAATATAATTCATATAATGATTAGAAATATTTTTTAATTTTTTAATATAAAATTAATAAAAAAAATTAAACATTTATATGTATACAGACTTTATGGGCATTTGGTGGCAACCTATGAAAGCGCTTCTACCAGACGTTTCTTATTGGTTAGTAAATGGACTTATAAAAATACATTTACTAATATCAATTACTACAACATTTTTTCCATATTTTTAGGGCCGTGTTGATTGTATACGGGCTGCTAGTACTGAAGCATTAGACTGGGCAAAAGCTATGTGTCAAGATGAAGGAGCAAATGTGGGCTTAGAGAGCGATCGCGAAGACGAAGATGACACCCGTAAGGTGAAGTTTAGCATTTATAGCGTAAGTTACTATAATATCAGAATAAAGTTATTTACCATATTCTACCATATTATCAATGCAGAAGGATCATTTACGTGAACTTTTCCGTTGTGCAGTAGCACGTCAAACAGAAGTAATGGTACAAAATATTCTAGGTAATGGCATTGATATACCATTACTTGGGTTGCGTGAAGCTAGCAAAGAAGTAACTGGTGAATTACATGAACTCTTTACCGATGAATCATATAACATAGCTAATTGTTTCTTATTATCCACTAGTCAGGTATATTAAATTTTAAATTATAAAAATACAAATTTATTATATTTTTAAATTTTTTAATTTTTTTAAATATATTAGAATTACATTTTATTAAAAATAAAAAAAGTTAGTTTTAAAATAAAAAAATTGGCGTTCTTTATTATTATTTACATTATTATTTTTGCAAGTATATTATTTTTTTGAATATGCATTGTTAATTCATTATAAAAAAGTATCTATAACACTATTTCTGTATTTAGTATGGTACATTGTAAATCACTAATGAACATAGTTTTAATGCACATTTTTTGATATTGAATTCTTTCATAAATCACTTGTATTTCTATACACCCTAAAGTACTTTAAAGCACAACTGCACCACACTATGCTATTCATCGCAATTTCAATCAGTGTAAGTTTTTATGCACAAATTCACTGCTTTATAATATATATTTTGATTAAATGTGCTATATAATAAAACTCATATAATATTAAAATTAATCAGGTACCCTGCAGTACCGACAGCTTTATGGGCTATGGTCCTGTAACACCACGAGGATACGGTTGCTCCTACAATCCATATCCAGATCAGATAGTCTTTTGTGTTTCAGCATTTTACTCTTGTGAAGACACAAGTGCTTCACGTTATGCCAAATCACTGAAAGATACTCTGGATATTATGCGTGATCTGTTACAAAATTAAACTACAACTGTTACCAAAATACAACAAAACATATCAGTAATTGTACCTTAAACGTAGAAAAAATTTTCTTTAGTATATAATACCGCACATATCATTATATATAAATGATAATCAACAAAATACATATCAACAATTAAGTTAGTTAAATATTTACAAAAGCAATGACTTAGATGTAATCAAGAGGTTTTATGAAATGTTAAACTATTTAGTATTAACTAATATAAACGATTAAAAGAATATTTATGAAAAATGTTAAAAGAGATTATATATATACTTATAGTTAAAAAATCATTGCTATTTATAAATCTACATGAAGAGAATCAATTATTACAAAATTATATAGTAGCGTTGTATTGTATATTAAAATGTTAAAATTATATAAATATTTATATAACGTATACAAGAACTATAACCATATAGTGAACTTCTCCATCACTAAGCACTTTTAATATAATACATTTATAATTTAGCTTTAAATTATTTTAGTTTTTGATTTGGAAGTATAAACAATTTAAATGGAATAAAACTTGTTTTATACCTAGTTTTTATAAACCCCTACAGGGCATTGAGGTCAATCTATAATTCTTTTAAAGAATAAAGAATTTAAAAGGATTATAAAGCATTTAAGTAAGCACCGCAGCAATTGGCAGCACATGGCAATCTTTAAACTTTATAGTCTTCATGTTTTTGTAACCGAACTGTGTGATCATAGTTTTATATGAACACCTGGCTATCAAAGTCAGTTTATATGTACAATAAAAAATTTTTTTAATAAAAGCTTTTCGGATAAAGCATATATATAATATCAAAATTCAAACTATTTATCATTCTTACATTCACTTTTGTTTTGGAAAAATTGTTAACATCAAAAAAAAAATCTGTCCATTGAGTCTAATGTGATACTGACTAAAAATAAAAACAAAGTTAATGGTTTTAATATTATTTATTTTTAACGCAGTTTGAAAGAGTTATATGAAACGTAAGGAATTTTGCGGTGATATCCGATTACTTCACTTGGATCTACAATATTGCCATATCCAAGTTAAACCTCAGTAGCCTTCATATTTTCGTACAAAATATTAATTTATTTATTTAATTTCCTGTTATTTATTGTGATTGGTTGATTAATAAAAATAAAAATAAATTTAAATATATATTTATATTAAAACTTATATATTTTTGAATTCATAATAGAAAAAAAAAATTAAAACATTTCTTTTTTATTTAAAAGTATTTTTTTTTAAATATAATTACAAATATAAAATATTTTGGCTATTATTTTATAAGAACTTAATTTTAATATCTATTTATAAAAGTTAAAATGCTTTTAATTCTATTTTATTTGTTTAAACATTTTTTTATTTTAAAATATTTGTTTAAAATGTTGGAAGTACATTTATTTTTAAAATTCATTTTTAATTATTTATATATTATTTTTATTATTAATTCATTTATATCACGAAGTCTACTATTTTATATAAAATGAAAAAAAAAAATATATATATATATAGAAAAATATAATTACATGTTGCTTATAAATGTTAGAAAACAAATTGTTATAATAAAAACAAAACCTTTGGTCAATTAAATATAATAAAAATTATAATATTTTAGAAAAATTTATGCAAAATGTTGCAATTTAAAAATGATGTAAAAATAAATTACATAAAAAACTAGTATCAAATTAAATTGAAAAATATTTCATTGTTATAAGTTAACTCTATTTTATATAATTTATAAATTTAACCTATATACGCTTAAAAATAATTTAGTCATTGTTATGTTTATTAAACAAAAAAATCAATATTGAAGAAATAATAACATAATTTAATTACAGAAGATACGCACATTATATATAGTGAATAACGATAAATATTAAGTCGACTTATTTATAAATTATTATTATAATAACATTAAAATAATTTGACAAAATTATAGCCCGATATCAATTATTTATATTCATTAATCATTATAAGGGATTCAATAGGATTCATTTTTTTTATTTCAGTTGATTTAATAGACCCAGAGGTGTGATGTTATTGCAATCAGAATTAATATGTCTGTTAATAATATGTTAATTGCCTCACAAATGTTAAATGATTTTTTTCATTTACTATCCCAAATTTTAAAAATATTTGTAAAATTTCAGTTTTCAAAAGAAATATCAGATCATTTATATAAATCTAAATAACATAT
Source organism: Teleopsis dalmanni (assembly GCF_002237135.1). Taxonomy (NCBI): domain Eukaryota; kingdom Metazoa; phylum Arthropoda; class Insecta; order Diptera; family Diopsidae; genus Teleopsis; species Teleopsis dalmanni. The sequence continues at coordinate 203,564,080 of NC_051847.1, read as the reverse complement.
ACACTAATGTGGTTCAAATGTTTATTATTCTTCTTTATTTATTAAAGAAGCCAGAAAAATAGTTGCAATGGAAATATTTTTATTATATGAGAGAGATTATTATTTATAAATTTTGACACCCTTGAAAAACCTTTAAAATATTTTTTTTGTCACATATATATATTAACACAAAAGACTAAAACTTCTTGTGTACACATTGTGTGAGGCTTTAACTATCACACTACCATTCACACTAACAATTAATTTCATTATTTTCATTTATTTAAAGTCCACCAAAAATTGAGTCTTAATATGTATTCGGTTTCTTTGCAGTGTACATAATAAGAGTAAAGACAGCACTAGGCTTCACAAAAACGATGTATAGATCAATATCATGATAACAATTGCAATGTTAAAACCTCAATATTTTAGTATTATATGTAAAAATATTTTTTTTTTCTTGTTATTGAGAATAACTACGTAACCTATTTTCGCCCACTTTCGCCTATTTTCTAATGTTTTTATTAGTTAATCATATTAAGGGTAATTTTATTTACTGTCGTTATAAACTTTAACCAATTTTATATAGTGAAGGCTCTGTTAAACAGATTCTCTTATAAACAGACCTCTTCTTAATCGCTAGACAGAATCGCTAGACTTTTACGGGCCCACTTAAGAGAGCTTTAACTGTATCTACAATATTCTGTGCTCTTCAAACGCTTTATCTTCAAACGAATCTCAATTTAATTGAAAATTTTATCAATGTATGAAAAAATAATTATAAAACTAAATCACATATATTTATTTGCGCAAATAAAATTATATATATTATGTATAAATGTACCTAAAATTGTACTAAGTGCGATAATTTTATTTTATTTAATTTATTAAATACTTGAAACTGCAATCTTGAAAAAATGCTAAAAGTATACACCAATTTTGAATATCTTTTAACTATTAAAAAAAACACCATACATTTTAAATGAATTAAAGCATTATAGATAAAATGGAAGTTAGGAAATATGTATAAGCACTTATGCAAAATTGTATGAATACGTGTTCATTGTATTTATCAGTTTGGCTTTATACTGAAATGTATAATAACTTGAGTGATAACTTCGTGGATTGACCCGCGATACAAGTTCTAAACGAGCGAAATCTTTTCATCTCTCTAAAATTTATGAATTTTAGAGCTATTTTTTGCCTTTTCAATTTCTCGTGTAGATAATCGTAGAAGCATGTTAAGTAAAGTTAAACGAATTATATTTATAAAATGATAAACTTTTGTACTTCAAATGAACGAATTTTAAAACAATTTAGATTTAAATTTTTTATTGTTTGCAAACTACTTGAACTGGTTTAACAGCTGCCGTAGAAGTACAGATCGCGCCATTTTGGCATAGTAATTGCATCTGTAAACTACATAAACTTAAAATATCGAAAAATATACAGCAATTTTAAATGAGAATTTCCGAAAGCTTTTCGGTCACAATGTATATTATGTATAAATACCTAAAATTGTACTAAGTGCGATAATTATTATTTAATTCATTAAATACTTGAAACTGCAATTTTGAAAAAATGTCTAAATATACACCAATTGAAAATCTTTTAACTATTAAAAAAACAATACATTTTAAAATGAAAAAAGCAATATAGATAAAATGGAAAAGTTAGAGAAATATATTTAAGCACATGCTAAAATTGTATAGACATTCGTATAAATCAGTATGACTGACCCGAGACCCGAGATACAAGTTCTAAACGAACGAAATCTTTTCATCAAAATAAAATTTTTGAATTTTAGAGCTTATATAAAAAATTAAAAATTTATAAGTGTAAAAAATAATGTTATAAGCATATTAAATAAAATTTAAAATTGAATTGTTTATAATGTTATAAAATTATACACTTCTGTATCTTACAAAACGGTAATGAACTTTTAAAACGCAGTACTTTTAATAAGTTTAAAATTTAATTTTTTGATTATGGTTAATTAATTCTAAAAAAAACGCTCCATATTAAGTTAATAATAAGCTGCTTAATTATCATATGATAAAATCAGTAATTTTGCTTATATTTATAGAAATTATTTAGTACATTTAAAAAAAAAGTACACTATTTATATTCAATAAAAATAATACGTATATACCTACAAATAGACTTGAAAGTAACAATACATATCAACAACATATAAAAACAAATTACTCGTAATTAATAAAATTAAATATTTTTAGTAAACTTGATATATATTTCAATATAGAGAAGTATATATACAATACATATTATATGTATTTAATAAAAAAAAATTAAAGTTATCCTATATATAGCAAAAAATATATTGATTACCAAAAAAGTATAGAAAATTATATTTGAGAAGAAGTAATATATATATAAAAAAAAAATTATTAATAAAAAAATAAATATAGATACATATATTAATGTTAAAGGTATATAGTAGCAAAATTTAAATGAATTTTTAATGTGAAATTGGCATATATGTGAATATTAAAATATTTATGCATGTGTATATGCTAATATAAATGTATGCGTTACTGACCTAGTACTGTGTTCATTGTTGTTATTGTTATATTAAATATAAAAGTTTTATTATTAGCTTAGCTACTATGCTATTTTTTTGTTGTTATAGACCTGCATATATTATGTATTTTAATAAATTTTCTGAAATTGTTATAAAAATATATGTTAGTTAATTATACTTATTTACTATTTAAAGTATTGAATTCCTCTATATAAAGCTGTTAAAAAGATATGAATATATTATTTAATGTTAATTATTTAAAGTCTTCTAAATGTTAATTTGAATCTATTAAAAATAATTATTAAATTGTATTTATTCAAATCCCTAATAAATATGTTAACTCACCCACAAGTTCATAAAATGTTTGTTTATATTTTTCTGTTAAATATATTTAAAATAATTATATGGTTATTCAAATTAGAACTCATTTAAAAAAACAGACTTCATGTGTTTTACGTAAAATAAACTTATTATTTATTATTCCAGTCAGGAGGAGGGCCAGGAGGAGGGCCAGGAGGAGGTCACTGGGTTGAGAACTACTCTCCCCTTTTAATATAAGGAGATCTTAAACGGCGGAAATTCTGGCTTTCATTCGAAAGGCGGAATTTGTTCTGTTCGGTTAGGGTCTGTTGCACCACAAAAGATCAATTATGGCTGCAGTGAGCCGCTCCGTTTGGAGCTAGTACCCCGTTTATTCCTATCCTATCCTACTTATTATTTAAGAAATATGAAAAATATATATTCTATTATTAACAGTGAGATTAAACCTAAAATAGTCATATACTTGCGTTAACACCCAACAAAACTCTACAATTGTATTAATGAATGTAATTAAAAACATATTACTTTGATTTTACGATTATATCCAAACACTCCATAGAAGACCTAAGTCTGTTGTACAATAAATTCCTAATTATTTTCTCATTAAGTTTTTTTCGATTAATTATGTTAATTTATTCAAGATCTATATTCAGTCCGTTGTTTCTTCCTTTTTTCGATTTCTACCCTTTCTGTCAGGTTTTTTAAAAATTGTTGTTATGTTGTATGGCTAGGCTATCTTCTCTATTTTAATGACATTATTTACTACTTTAAAATGAACGTGTCGCATAAGCACGATGTATATATATATTACACTCGAATATTATATATCTTCGTAACATGCCTTACGATAGCAAATAGTTAACCATAGTTGGCCCATTTAAGCAACTGCTGTCTATTGTTAAAAAATCCTTTTTTATGAGTACTCGAAATATTATAGCTTGCTTGCAATTATTGCGGAATATATTCGTCTCATTAAGCTGAACAAGAAATAACGTGAGCCCTTAATACATCGACGTCTAATATCTTGTATTATAATCATTTTTGCAAACTTAATATGACATAACACTAAACAGATTAAGGATGTTGAAAAAAACACTTTGAAGAAATACTTTTAAATAACAATAAATCAGGTCTTTGTAACACTCAAGTATTTCTAGTTCAATAGCAATCATATTCATATACATTATTTTTGGCTTAAGGCGAATTCGTTTAAGTACGTTCTATATTTTAATAAGTAATTTACCTGTTTCGAGTGATCATTTAAAATGAACTATTGTGTCCGATCTGATAAGAAATTATATTCAGAAGTGTTGTTGTTATATAGCTGCGGACTTCAATGTCCTTTGTAGTAGTTAAATAAAGATGCAATAAAATAATGACATTGATTTGCATTAAACGTAGCTATAATTTATTTATATTAAAATATACTTAATATTAGTGTATATATAAAGTATTATATATATACACTTAATTCACTTTTTATCAAATTAGAGATTCATTCCTTCAATTTTTATCCATTTTTAAAAATAAATCATAAAACAGAACATTTTATTTTGCGTATTACATCCGTAAAAAACAGTTTATTTTAAAATGTATTCAATTAAATTTATTTATTAGTCCACTTTATTTTTTATATTACTCGATTAAAATTATTAAGAATATCCTTATTAAGCAAAGCTAGATCGCTTGTCATGTTTTGTCTACTCAATATAGTCTTGAATGCAGAAGTAATTGACTTAATAAAATTCGTATAACTCTATGGGTTATCTAACGCTATTAAATTTAAAAATGAAATAAAGTTATTTATATGTTTATACTGATAATTTGCATATTGATTGTATTATATCAATTTTGTTAATTATAAAGGTCAAATATAATATAATTAAACAAATATTTTTAAATATAAATATATAAGAATTTATATGAGTAATATTTAATATTTTAAATTAGTGATCTGATAGGCAATTAAATAAATAATTTCTAATCTATTCTTAGTAATTCTTAGTAAAAACTTATCAAAAGTTAAGGAAATTGATAAATTTAACTCTGAAATACGCAATTAGATACCCTACTCAATTTAGTTGGGTGCTTTCATCAATTCACTTCTTGAGGCAAAATTTGAAGGTAAAAACTAAATCCATGAATAAATTTACTTTGCTTTACAAAAACTGATGAAATTATTTTATTCATTTATAAAAAATATTTTATCGCCTACACTGCATTTGATTAAAATAAAGTATGTTTGTACAAAAAATATGATAAGAGATAGAAATATATTTTAATTAAATTCGTTTAAAATATCCATACCAATAAATGTATCCATAGATAAAATAAATGAACGGAACTAATAGATAAACCTCGCAAATCCAATAAAAGCAGGTGATTTGTACAATGTGAGACAGTCACTAATTACATATCAGTGTAAATATATACTTTAGTTATTTGAGGAAAAATAAAAGAGACAATAATTTCCAAAATGAAATGTAAGTATATTATATTTTTAAATCCTTACAAATTACACACAATTTGTTTATTTTATTAAAAAATAAAATATTTATAAAATAATACACTTATATTTAATCATATATATTCCTATTTCAGTATTGGGTTTATTAATAGCCATAGTCCTTGTGTGCTTGGCAACAATTGCTAGTTCTGCATCCATCTATACGGTGCCAACTGCACCACCAACTCCAAGTACTTTAGTTCCAGAGCAAGGTGGCGGTGGCGGTGATGATGATGGTCCACCAGTCGTTGCAACAACTTTAGCTGGACCCAAAGTCAGTACTGTGACACCATTGTATGGTACCGTCTCTACCAAAAAATCATAAAAATGATAAAAAAAAAAATTTACAACACTTTTTTTCAATAATATAACTACAACTTAAATTTAAAACACCACCCAAAATCCAAATAAATATTTAGAAAGCATCAAAAATGTTGAAATTAATTTTAGAAATTAAAAAATTTTCTACTTACCGTATTTAAAAATCTCAAACATTAATTTTAAAATAAAAGAAAGAACATTAAATATATCTTAATGTTTCTTTCTAATATAGATATACAAAAATATTTCGTTTCAAAGTGCCTTGGTAAATCCGCACAAACGTCATGCTAAGAGACCTTAGAATAGACCCGATCAAAAATTACACAAGGGACAGAGCCCTGAAGTTATATGCGAAAATTGACAGGCTATCCTACTTACCACTATCTAATCTTAGAGTAAACACTCTCCGCACGGGGAGGTACGCAGATCTTAGATCAATCACTGAATAATCATGAAGCTTATAGACAATACATAAATTAATCAATGAGATGGGTGGGACCCTGTAGTACCCCCAGCTATCAAAAAGTAAAAGTGCCCAGTTGCGCTGGCTCGGAAAAAGGATCAACATACATACAGAATTTTTTTATTTATTAAAGTTTGTAAAGATGCTAATTGAACACATAAACCACTTAGATTCTTAATAATTCTTACTTCATGACAAGATAATGTCAGTAATTTACTTTGCTAGCACCAAATAGATTAGATGGTTTTCATTAATCGACAAAATAGTTTATATTTTTAAAAATAAAAAATAAAATATAAAAAAATTTAACTATTTTGTCGAAAATATACATTAAATAAAATAGTAAATAATATATTTGTATTAAATTATCTATGTATGTATCGTCATTTTTTATTTTTTCAAAAACATGTTGAAAGTGGATGTACATGTTTTTTTAGTACATTACAATACATAAAATTATTGGTATAAAATAATTGGCTAAAGTCCTTTTCTATATTTCATTGAGTATCAAAATACAAAAAATAAAAATTCTCGACTATAATTACAGCTCTACAATTATTTTTTTTTAACTTACAAATAGTTACAAGCTACATAAACTTAGAATCAATTTCATATCCACTAGTATCGCCATTCTGCTTCCCCATAGCTTAAACTACAAGTATGTTCGAACATTCGAAAATTTAGGGTGTCCTCGGTGTGTAATAACAGTGCAGAACGACAACAACAAAACATATTTTGAGTAAGACATTGTAATATTACCCTATTATTCTAGTCTTCTCTTCAATTAAAATTTGCCTTACACATTTGCTATATTTTAATGATGCCACCTTTCTTAAATATAAGAAAAAAAGCATTGTTTAAAAAATGTATTACGTGTTATAAGCTAATACGCTTACGGTATTGGTATTTGTTCACATATTAATTATTTTCAGCTGGTCAAAACACTTCGTTACTTTAATTTTTATTAAAGTAAACAACATTTTTAAAAACCTTTAAAATCGATTTATAATATAATAATGATAACTAATAATATATGTTACAATAAGTGAAATGTTATTCGAAGGGATAAAAGTAATCAATTGCATTTACTCTTGAATATACCCTAAACAAAAAATTATTTAAGATAAATAAAACTAAACTAATACTATATAAAACATTTAAACTAATTTGTTAGAACAATCGGGATATATTGTATATAAAAAAATTTAAACATATATTTGGTATACCTAATGTTTTCAAATACATTCTAATAATGGTATATATTATATATTTTTTTTATATATGTCATCGACTTCAGTTTTAATAGTTACTAAGCTCGTCATTCGAAATTTGAAAAGATATAATATTTAGTATACTTAAACCTTTATAAGATAACAACTTTCTAATGCTGGTAATAGAAAAATAATATACCTACAAAAAAGTATTGAACTAATATAAAAATATAAACATATTTAAGTATATGTTTTACAAAAAACATGCTCATACTTCAAATATATTGAAGTATTGTAATTCAAATGTATTGAATTGTGTTATATTTTAATAAGTTAAATTTAATCCCTAAAAGTACAGAATCAAAGTAATTCATTATGGATTACACTTGAAACTTATACATTATAGATCAATTAAAACAAAAACATATCATCTTAATTTGTTTATTAAATAAGTGTCTCTTATAATAAATTAATTACATTGTATAATAGTTATATTGTTCACCTTTCATTAAGTATATATAAATTATATATTTTGTATTGTCGCGGTATGTATACATAAATAAGATTAAATATAACGTTTGTTATAAGTCAAAATAGAACATCAACAATAAAAGTTCTTAGCAAAAATTTGCCTGTCTAATAAATTTACAACTAACATATACATAACAAATGCACATATAGTTATTAGATAAATTATTATTAAAATTATTAAAGCTTAAATACCAATTATTTTAACTTCATATTACGGCGAAATGAACGTCGCGCTTGTTCATGCAAATGTTCTGTACTGCATTCTTCATCTCGTCCATACTAAACATAAAACAGATTAAAACTCTTTATAACCCAGGCATTATTAAAGTAAAATTTAAATTACCTTGCAAAAATTGTGTTGCAAAAGTTCAATTGCAGTCCAACGAATTTTTGAATCATGTTGTAAGCAGTGATCAACAAAGTCATGTCCCTCTTGCGATAGACTCTGTGGCGCTTCAGGTTTTTCACCCATACCAACTTTAAACATAATTTGAAAGTTAGAATCAAATTGTGCCCAGGGACGCTAAAAATAAAAAAAAATAAGTACTACTTACAATTTTATTTTAAGTCATATTATAATTACCATGCCTGCGGCCATTTCTACTACTACACAACCCACGGACCATATATCTGCGGCACGACCATGCCCATCACTATTAGTTTTTGTAAACACCTCTGGAGCCATGTAAGCTAAAGTTAAAATTTAGGATTAATTTTGTGTATTCTAAAATATAACTTCTCAAAGCATTTACCTTGCGTGCCCACATAACCCTGCAATTCGCCAGGAACTGTTGTATGTGCTTGTATTTTCACAGCCGAACCAAAATCACCTAATTTTAAGTTATTGCTGCCATCGACTAAGAATATATTAGCAGTCTTTATATCACGATGCACAATGCCGTGTTTGTGCAGCTCGGCAACACCTGAGAGTAGTTGAGCGGTAAAGCGTCTTGTAAGTCCCTCCGGTAATCCACCTGATAATTCGACTAAAGACTCCAAAGTGCCTTCAGAACAAAGCTCCATAAATATAAGTAATTCTTCCTATAAAACCATAATAGAAAATATTTCAAACTTTCTGAGTTTTATATTTTAAGTCAATACTTACCCTATGCACCTCTATTCCATAGTATCGAACAAGATTCTTATGCTTTATGCCTTCCAAAATCTTAAGTTCTTCTGCTACATTTTTAAGCGCACGGGTTTCACCAGGTTGTATAGCGATTTCTTTCATCGCCATAAGTTCCCCTGTATTATTATTGACTGCAGTATACACTTTACCAAACCGTCCCTGACCAATCTGCGAAAAATTATTGGCACACATTGTTATTGTTATTATTATTGTAAGTAAATTAAAATCAGCTCTATACAGCAGTATTTATCTCACCTTGATTCCACGGTGCCAATGAAAGTGAACACTTCGGGCACGAATTTGAATTTTATCACAAGAATTTAGCGCCTTAACTTGACCTATAAGATTTCTCTCACGTAACTTTTCTTCAAGCTCCATATCTAAACGATTAACAGCATCACGTACACGTACTTGCCGCAATGCCAAAAAGTTAACACTGCCATTAGTAACAGTGGTTGGTGGTGTCTGTGGTACAAGTAAACGCAAATCACCAGTTTTGCTGCCATTAACAACGTCTGAATAATCAGCAGAATCTATCGAACTGTTTGAAGGCGTTGCAGTACCGTTTTGTTGCAACACTTCTTCTTTAAGACTAAATTGTGGGTGCAGAAACTTATTATATTGTGGTGAATTTAACGGTGTGTTGGGACTAACAACAATGCCTGCTGACATAGGTGAACGTGTAGGTGTACGTGAACGACTAGTCGCTGGGGAAGAAGTCTTACGCGTGCGTGGAGATGCCTTTTTTCGTGCTATTTTCTCTGGTTCAGATGTCAACCCAATAACATGTGAAATACAGCAGTCCATTTGTTGTTTTAGTTCTTCAAATTGTTGCTCATCTAAATGTCGTGTTATTTGAGGATCACATGCAAGTATAAGAAAATCTAGCCCTTGTGAAGCCCAACGAGGGCGCATACCGCGGCCACGTTCACAACGCTCTGTAACAAATTGCATCCACATTTTAGCAAACGCAATGATGCCGAGCGCTAAGTCTACCTGACAATCTCCTTCCTTATTAGCCATAATATGCTGTTCAAAAAGTCGTATAACATCTTTATTGTATTCAAAACCAAATTTGTATCCCTGATGTAAAATTTCGCGTGTACGTGATAAAACTGCTAACTTATCCTGATCATCCAAATCGGACATATTACCAGGACAACAGCGTTCTTGTACACGTTCGATAATTTTAGTAAGTTTATTTCTTACATCCAAAACATCTTTTTGTAATAGTTGAAAGGCTTCTTTGATATCAGTACATATATAGTCATTTTTATTTGCAACTAAATCATGTTCCAGATGCTCGCGATGAAAATCTTGAGCTTCAACGTCTCGACAAAAAGTCTTGGCAAAGAAAAGCACTTTCACAGAGTGTTCTCTCTCACAACTTAACAGAGTTTGAATATCTCGACAGACGGTAAGTAATTGCCATTTTAAATCTATTTCGGTATTTAAAGAGGAATCATCTATTTGATTATCTAACTCTGTAGCTCGTTTAACAAGTCGTTGGGATATGCTCCGTAATAAATTTCGTATTATATTGCAAAATTTCTTAGCGGCTAGTGTATGCATGCCAGTGATCATTGGACTTATTAACTTTGTAAACATCCATTCTTTCTCAAGTGCAGACTTCTGGTTATTTTCCTGTGCAGTTACTAACACAAGTTGATCAATATAGTCCAAATAAAGCTAAATTACGAGAAAAAATTAATTAAATGTTAATAATATTTAGTTTTACTAATTTACCTCAAAAACTTTACGAACAGTTGCATCAAAATGATTAAGAATTCCCATATAACGTTCCCATTCAACTTCATTTTCTACTAACGCTGTTGTAATATGTCTTTGATACCTTTCACGATGTGTTAACGCTAGCGTTAAACCTTCACGCAATTCTTTCATCAGTTGCTCAAGACTTAACGGATTTGGTTTCATTGGTCTCGTTTCTAAACGCATACGTAAAAATTCATGCATAAATTGTAAGGGAGTACCACTTAAAAATACGAATGTTGGAATGAAGGAAGGTAAATTAAGTGTTTTGGCTTCGTGACTCCAATAGCCATATCGTCGCAATTCCTCAATTTGTTCTCGACTTATTTCAGGCTCTAAGAGGGGTATGTCTTCATCCAGCATTTCTGTTTCGAAGTCATAATCTTCGGTGCCTGGTTTTTCAAGTGCTATATGTGCCTTATAGAGTGCAATATTATGCATTTTATGCAAAAATGAGAAAGCCTTTGCGAGACCGCGAGATTTAAGCACATTTTCTATAAATTTTCTATAAAGCAATACATTTATATTTATTTTAAGTAAATATCTTTAAAACTTATCTATACTAACCTATATAGACCACATGAGATTTCTGCGTTTACATCATGAGCACTACTCAAAGGTTCTACACTAAATATATTTATATCGTGCATGGAATTCTTACGAATATGTTTGGGTTCCGGTGAAGGGGAAACTTCAGTTAAAGCGGATCTAAGTATTAAGATTACATTTAAAATATAATTATAAATTTATGAATAATAACGCACTCATTACTACTTGAGGACTCTGACTCTCCAGGTATATGTGAAACGTCATTAAGAAGAAACTGCACTTTAGGTACATTAACACTACATAATTTATGTTGTGCATTTTGATTGCAGGAAGCTTCAGCTGAATTTATACTAGAATCATCAAAATCCACGCCGGAAGACGATGAATTACCACTGTCGGTAGCTGTAAATGAAGTTTGTACTGGCCACGAAAATTTGTCTTGTAAACTAAATATATAAAACAGAAATTAATGAAAATCATTTAAAAGCATTATTTAATTCAATTCTTGTCCACTTACCGTGCCAGTATTTTTCCCAGTATACACAACTTTAATTGATTTTGTTTGGTAATATTATACCAAAGACACATAGCTTTTATACGCCCTACAAAACATTCACTTTTGTATATAGGATGGAATGCACCCATTGCCAGCGTTGAAGGATAAAGTGCTTCAGCTGCTTCAAGTCTTGTTAAAAGTTCCTCAACTTCTTTGAGGGCAATTTGTTGTTGTTCCATACAATCCTTGCAATAAAGTGACATACAGCCATTACAATATTTGCCAGGTAAAGGTGCTATAAAAAAATAATATAAATATGAAATACTGAAGAACATCAGACTAGCAAATAACACTTGATAAACTTACAACTTGCATTACTGCCGGAACTAATTCCGCTGTCAACACTCATTTCACTGAACTGACGTTTAAATCGTGGTTGAAATGTGTAATTAATAATTTGTGTCAGCAGCTCAGGTATGGTCTGACGTGCTGCAAATAGATATTTATCTTGTTGATCCATAGTACGATCTGCTTGCCAAGCCTGTAGTTCCAACCAAATAAGATCCTTTAATTCCGTTTGCCATGTATGCTCTTCATGAGAAAGCTGCAATATTTATTAATGTATAAATAAAAATATTTAAAATCCCGTTACTCCTATAGGAGTCTATGGACAAAAATGATACTACTATTAAAAATTAAGTAATAAAAATATAATATGAAAAACTTACTTTTGCTTCTTGACGATCCACACTACCCAATTTTATTAAATTAGCAAAAGTTTCGTGAAATTCTTTGCGTATATTTAAACCAGGTGTTCGTTTAACATCTACACGTAATCCTTGCCCAAAAGCAGAAGGAGGAGCTGAAGAACGGCAGCCAATGGGACGTGAGGAAACACACATATATCGGTTGCATGACTCTACTATCTTTGAACTTGTACGTACAGCACTTTCAGATAGTAAAGGCGAACACTTGTCAAGAGATTCAACATTATTTGGACTCTCATGAAAACTAACAACGCGAGGATGATAATTGGGAGTAGGTACAGCCATTGCATTTTTTATTTCACGCTCTGCGTCACGCAATAAAGCTTGAGCACGTTTGTCAGTACGTTTGGTTTCCTCATTTACGAACATTTCGTTCAACAGCGCACAGTCCATGGTGTTTCGACGCAAAACACGAGAACGCGCCATACGTGTCATTCCTTTCTTGGGCATAACTGCAGGACTCTCACAACTATTAAGTTTAAAATTAAAATGAAAAATTCGCATATATTATATGACAATTTTAGAAACTTACGACCCTATAGAGACAACCGCCTGCGCTTTTTGTTTTCGATCCCAATCACGATTTTTAATTTTCATTCTTGTTCGTGGTGGAGTTGTTCCAAACTCCTCGAAGCGTGCTGCTAACAAATCATCAGGATGAGAAGAGGCCAACTCATCCTCTAATACAGTATTACGATTACTGTTATGCACCGGCTTTGGTGAAGATTTAATACGAAATTCGACTCTAGAAATAGATAGAAAAATTAGAACAAATATTTTATAGATGTGCATATATTAAAAGTGGTATTTGAAGTGTTGTTTTAATTAAATTGAAAAGACAGCTAATTGTATCAAGACTTTAGCAAGATGGTATATCCAAAAGGTATCGCATTTACATTTAGGGCAATATTGTTTATTTCTTACTATACAATTAAAGATTACACCTTTTAAATTTAAGTATTATCGTATTTATGTAGTTAACATATTGAATATACGAGCAAGTACTTTGATATATTGAAGCTAAAAACATGATCTTATATGTAATAACAATCCTTAAATGTTTTAATTACTTAGATTTTTGTTAGGCTGTTTTTATAAAATGTTAGGATTACACCATTTAATGTCGTACCATATAAAGTATGGTACTTATAATGTAATATAAAGTAAAAGCACATCTTTTAGATGTGCTTTTAAAATTATAATACTAAATATATTATTTTATTAGATCTTTGCAAACCTTAAATAAATGTATTAAACTCTAGGATTTTTCTACCCAACTCACCCTGTACTACTTACATAATTAAGAAAATGGGCTCCCGGTGAGGCTAATTGATTGAGCATAAACTGCGTGCTGTTACCAAATAATACTGAATACTGCCCAACCCCCTGAGTACTGTGCTATTTAAGCAACTTTGATGGTCATTTGGACAGCCTGTACACTTGCCCCATACACATGATAATTGTCTACAGATAACATATTAAAACTTTATTATATCAGCTAAAACTAAAGTTGATTAACATATTTGCTACGCATTGATAACAACACGATGTGTGCAGTGTATCTGAACAGACAATATATTTGATTCCAATCCAATTCCATAGATAGCAATTGCATGGAAGCACTGGAAGCCATTGTAAATTATAAACGTAATTTTATCTAAATATGTTGTAATTTAGAAAATTATGAGGTGATAAATTTTGAAAAGTCTGTGGGTGTTTTAATCTGTACTCGTTCGTTGACTATCAGTATTTGATTTAGTAAATATTGTCCTTTAAAATTTATCTTATCTCGAAATGGTGGTTTAGTGAATATTTTGTTTCAGAGATAGAGCAGAGACATTAATGAACTTGTCTCGCTTATTTATTTATCATGCTTTAATAATATTTTAATAAACGATATAATTTGATTAGTGTCAACTGATTGATTGACAAGAAATTTGTACGTTGATAGGGTATATTGTGCAATTGGCTGCTTTGTAATTTCAGCTCTTTTTAACGAAAGATACAACTTTCAATCATCAGGTGATATAAATTTTTTCATGTATTGCATCAGATGACGCAAAATATATGACTTTGCAACGAGATCACCTGGTTCCAAATTAAAATGAACTTTGGTATTACATATGCTTACAAGACTATAAAATATGTAATAAAGGTGTACAATATAATGATAAAAGTAAATTTTATCGATATATGTGTATATATGAAATACTTCACAATATGGAATCAAATCAAATTCAATAAACCACAATGATAGTTAAAATATTTAGTGATATATTGTACCAAAAACCAATCGGAAAGAATTTAGTGTATAGGTACGCTTAAATTATATGAATTAGGGGCGTAGTAATATTAAAAAAAAAAGAAAAAGGATGACTGAGTCACTTTAGCAATTGATATTATACAGAACCTTAAGTAGAGAGTGTATATATATAAAGTTTTTTTTAAAACGTACAATTTGAATAACTTTTGGACAATGATGATGGAAAATGATTTTGGTCAATAAACCATTATGGAAACGTCTCACAAACTGCGTCATTTATATATAATTGTCCACAACTTAAATGAATATACAAAGCAATAAATACTTCCACAAATAATACTTTGCCAATGATCAATCATACGATCTAAAACGTCACACCATAAATTCACTTTTAAAGGCAATATAGTATAGACGACGTGCGCTCATAAGGGCTTGTTATTTTTTTGAAAACTTAATATGCAACACAATCTCGTTCAAATCAAAAACTCTCTAAATCATGATTATTATTATACATAACTATTTTTCAACTGACATTAATGGCACCATTTCAGTTTTTTTTTGATTTTTTAACAAATATGACCCAATAATGTCACCAGTCCAAATATTGTACCAATCATGTCACCAGTTTAAATTTTGAACCAATCATGGCACCAGTTTAAATATTGTACCAATCAGATCACCAGTCTAAATCTAGTATTAACTACAGCATTACATCAGTATCTAATATTTGGGTCTTTTTTACTCGAAATATGAAAATATATTTTATTAACAAATCCATTGAGAGAGAATGGAGCCTAATAATAATAATAAGTAAATTATAAACAATAACAGAACATTTATATATATAAATGCTAAAGTTTCATGAGCTGACACCTTAAATTCTTTCATATTTGAACGAAATATATAGGTAATTCTCATAAAACCAAGCTTCCATCTTTATATTTCATTAATGGGATTATTCGGATTTAGTAAGATTTAGAATCTAAACTTTACTGAACCAGAATGGAATATATCCTGTATACAAGCGTATAGACATATGTTAGTAATATTTTTTTACTATTTCCTTTTTCTAATAAAATGTATATAATTATAAAGATTTTAAAAAATCAATTGAACTAATATTATATTACATTTTAATCAACATTATTGCTTAAAAAGTATTAACACAAATATTTATTTTAAAATAATGTTTCAAAAAGTTCTCTATTTTACAATTAACATATAAAAATATTAATTATAAAAAAAAATTAAATTAAATTAAAATTATTAATAATAAATAAACAGATAATTATTAAACTAAATTTAAAAAAAAAAAACTAGTATCGAAATAAAAGCATTGAATATAAAAAGAAACATAAGTTATAATTAAAAAAAATTAATTTTATTTACAATACTTTAAAATAAAATTACAATATTTTAAATTTTTAATAACCTATTGATGTAAATTACATTGGACTTATGAAATTAAAAATAAAAGTTTTATATGATAAATGTTTTTAAAACCAACAACTTTTTTATTATTTTATTTTATCGGGTTTTTATTTTTAAATAATAAAACCTAAGTTAAAAATGTGGATTTTTCTCTTCAAAGAAAGTAATTTGTTGGGGATTTTCCTGAATAATTTTTTGCACTGAAATGTTAATTTTTTTATTTCGTTACGCTTCAGCGAACAAATTAACTAATAAATTACAGGTGAGAAAAACTATAAAATCGTAGTTATTAGAAGAGCATTCATTGTTTTAAATTAGCAAAATGGAAAATCAATATTAAATTAATAAAAAAACATTTATTAAAAAAAAAAATTTAAAAACTTCGTTATCTTATTCCAGGTATGATTTTCAGAAAAGAAGGGTTTCAGTTTGCTTTATATGAATCGGACAGATAGGACAATATGAATATAAACGCGTTTAGGACTACCACTATTATAACAGTATTATTAAAATTATTTCAACCAACTTTTGTAAATAACTATATTGAAATTTATATTTAATAACCTTATATTGAAAGTTATAAGTACAATTTCAATATTTTATAAAACTATAAATTTTTATGGATGATTAATAAGAATAAGCCACTATCATCGGAATTAACATCATCAAGATCATTGTTGAACTATAGTAACACAATTTAAAAAACACTAATCTATCACTTGATTACTTATTCAGATTTGAAATTTCTAAAATATGGTATTTTATTGAAGTATAATAACTGTGAGTAAGGAAAATGTATAGTTCGAATGAAGATAATGATAGTATTTACGATCACAATGGATATTAAGAAAATTTTTAAAACAGTTTCACCTTTTGCTATATGTGATAATTAAAATAGATCCGAATTTTATATTTGATAACAGCGCTAAGCCCATAATCTGTATGGATGAGGCTAGAAACTGTATTAAAGTATGCAGATGTTTATAATTATGCTTTCAAAGAATTCAACATCATAACGATTATATACATATACAATAAATATAAATTTTACCGAATGTATTCAACGCAATTCTAGCAGGTGCGTATACAAAGATTTCTAAAGACAAATTTCTGAAAACTGATTCAAAGTTCATATGAAAACATTTAATTGTCAAAGAAATTTATTTTATCTAATTTAAACTGGTTCAAAATACGTTATTAACATTTGAACCCTAGGAACTCCACTGGGTTTCAGTTACATTAAGTTTCGTACCTTAGCAAAATCAATCATCATAAAACAACAATTAAAGATTTTATTGTTAAGAATATCCATTATATTTAATATAAAACGTTCCAAAATATTTTAGGGGAGTTTCAATCTCAATATTTTACTTTGGGAGAGTTTCCCATATTCTTTGGAAGTTTGCTGTTCCCAAAAAAAAGAGGAGAAAAGAGGAAGAATGATTAGTTATGTTATGATCAGCAATAATCATCGTAAAAAATCCATCATTTCTAATGTAAAATAGTCCAAAAAATGTTGGAACTCCAAAATTCGGCCTTCGGCTCCAATTTCATTAAGTTGGAACGGCAATGAAAGATTTTCATCTTTAAAAAATCCATTATACCTTATATAAAACGGTCCAAAATATTTTAACGTAGAGTTAGAACCCCAAAATTGTCTCTTGGGCTGAAGCTTCTGTAGCTAAATCAGCAATGGAAAAGTTTTATCTTAAAACAATTAATATTTAATGTAAAATGATACAGATATGTTAAATATGTTAGATGTGTTTAAATCCCAAATCCCCACCTTAGGTTCCAGTTTCACTAAGTTCCATACTTATGTAATCACCAAAGGAGCAATGTAACAGTTATGAAAGATTTTGCTATTAAAATAAAAATGTTATAAAGTTTCTAATTTTATATATTTTACTCAGTTTATTAAATGAAAATTAGAGATTTCGGGGACTAAAAATTTATTTTGGATAATTAACACTCTGACAACGTGTATGTCAGTTAATATTAATAATGGACAACCCCTCTTATACAATATGTTTTTTACTTCTTGAATCAGATAACTCCTACCGAAGTGAAAGTACTTAAAGACGAAGCACCCTGTTTAATTACAGGCTTGCTTGTATAAACATATGCTTAAGTATAGTACATATGTATATAAACATGGACGCCATATTAGTTGAAGTATGATACAGATAAAAATTCTGACATGCAGATGGTTCTACATTATATCAACTATATAAAATTATAATTTCATCACAAAAATTATATAGAAAACGCTTAGAAATAATATAAAAATTTTTATTTATTTTCATTAAACAAATATTTGTGACGAAATTGCTTTTTCATTTCATTAAGTCTATTTCGAATAAATTTCTACACTTACTTTTTACGCCGCATGTTGAAAACTGCTCAGAAGTTGCTTCCAATTAAATATAGTCTCTTAATTAATTATCAACAAATATAATTAATAAATTAACTTGCATTTACTAAATTAAAGTTTTGCATATTTAACACGTAATTATTGTGTAAAAAAGTTTTGGATATATTCTTAATTAAAACTATCTACATATATAGTTTTTTCTATTACATTATTTATTAAATCTATTATTTATATATAATTATTTTTTTATTTTGTTTTGTTTCAATTTTCTTTATGCAAATTTTACAAAAGAACAACAACACAAATGTACACTATTTAATCACATGTTGAGCCAAAGGCAGAAATATGAGGAACCATCGCACTGCGAAGTAAAAAGTCAACAACAACAACAATGAATCAATTATACTCATAAAGCGAAACCGACTAAATAAACGCAAATAATAAAATGCGATGAACAGTTGAGCTACAGTCCGACACACTCACTGACGAAACGTGATGAGAAACGTTGGTCAGTGGCTTCTAGACCGACCCAATTGCGTTTAACGCCGCATTAATAAGTGTAAGGGAGCACTATACACGGGAGCACAAATCATATGCAAAAATTGTCCGAATAAAATAATTTAAACAAATTTTAACCGCAATCTAAGGGAGCAGGCGGGTTGTCATGTTTTTTTTCTTTATTCTATTTTTTAAAACAATAAAAAATTGTGAGAAAAAACAACTTTAAATAAATTCAGTAGTAAATATTAATACCGCACTAGTAAAAAGTACAACGTACAACAGTGAAAAAAGATTTTTTTTTAAACTTGTATATGTTAGTGTTTATATGGAAAATAAAATAATCATAAATAAATAAGTAAAATATGTATTTTTTATTTTTAGAATTTTTTTGCATCAATTTATCATTTAACGTAGTTGAAGCACCGGAACACAAACATCAGCTCAACGAAAAAATCATTGACTTGTGTGGAATGACTAAAGTCATTAGTTACTACAACACCCGTATGCCCTTCAACAGTAATAATAATAATATAATTAATGGTTTACATTTGTATTGTAATTAAAATTAGTAGATTTATTAAACCCGGCAGCAGTAAAATATCGCACAACATAAACTATCAAAAACAAACCACATTTTCCAACTAAAAATCGAACACTGAAATTGTGAAGAGCGTTAGGAACTCGGGAAACATCTGTTGAATTCTATTTCAGCTCGAATTTTTTTTATTGATAAACGATACTCTCCTGCAATTATAACCAAAAGCTCTTACTCAATTCACTCATATGCTAAGTTACTTCGTAGCGTTTGTCTGATATTCAAAAGAGTTTCTTATTAAACAAGTGAGCAGCACTTATGTTTGTTTACGTTTTTTAGTGTGTTGTGGCTTTGGTTTTGTTTTTTGCTGTTTCGTTGTTATTAAACAATGTACCCCATTAGGAAATGCTTTAAAAGATGCAAACAGTCCTATAGCATATAATGCATGCTATGTATGGTATTTATCGCCTACAATAACGGTTTTTTCCAAGTGTCCTTTATGATTTCAAATGTAAAGAAATCCTAACATTTAAAATGAACTCTTCTTATATTTGGCATATATAATCTTAAATAGTATATAATTTAAAACATGTGTGGTACAATACAACCACGAGGCATTAATAATATTGAAATTTTTTATTAAAGTAATTTTTGGTTTATTGTTTTAAATTAATTTTGAATTACATTTGTTTTGCTTTGGATTTGGATTTGAAAATACAAAGCTTCATTAATATTTTTAGAGCAATATTTTCCGTTATGCTTTAGCTTAATTATTAAGATATATATATATATATATTATAATTATTTACTTAGTATAGTAAAAATATTCTCCTCAAAGTTTACAAATCTCGCAGTTATGTAAAGTAACAGTTGAAGTTGTTAAAATATTTTGATATTTTATTAGTAAAGACATCAGTCTTGAGGTAAATTTGTTGTCAGATCACAGCTGTTTTCACACAACTAATCCTGCTGCAGTAGCGAAAAGGACGATGATAGTGCCTCATATCTGTTTTGTTACTATTCAACGCATGCAGGGCGTCAATTGATTATGATAGAGACTTCTTTTTTAGGGATCTTGACTAGCTCCCTAAATAACATTTCAAGCTTCACCAAGGGCTCAAGGTGATTTACGAATCTTTAATTTTTTTTAACGTTGACACAATGATTAAATTGGACTAAATAAATCTTTAGGATCGCCGGGGGATGGGTATAACCTAATCTTACCTAATAAACTCTCATGAAATATAACAGTCACGAATTTTTGAATACATTGTTATAGAGCAGGAAAATTCAAAAGTCATTCAATTAAAATCATTTTTTTTGTATAGACGCGCCATTAGCAAATTTTTTTTTAAAAGGAACACGTAAAAGGAGATTATTTAATAATTCAATTAAAAAATTTTCTTTCTTACTATTAAAATATTAAGGGTTTAAGAAAAACAAATTGATTTAGTTTTTTACCTTTCAAATTGATATAACTTTGTTTTTATTATCCAATTTTATTGTAAAAAAAAAGTATTTTTCATTTTAATGAACTTGGAAAAAAAAACGTAAGTGTTACAAAAATAAAAATCTGATATAATAAAAACAACTTATAAAATATTTATGAATTGTGCCATAAGAAAATACAATACATATTTAGTTCCATTAACTAATTCCAAACAAAAAAAACTTGTTTTATTAAATAAATATATTCTAGTTCCGATGAATTTAGTTCCTTTCAGCTATTTTATTTATAACTAATTTGTAGATATATATATAAATATATTAAAAGTTGCATAAAATAACTCAATGTACATAAATAAATGGTCAACAGTGCGTATGCGTAACAAGTTTTAGAGATTTTTTTTTCATATGCAAAATAAATGCCAAAATAAATAGTAAACCACATTTGATTTATGAATAAAGTTTACATAAAAATATAAATAAAAGATTTTGTTATTAAAATACAATTCTCATGCAGTGAATTCTTAAATATAATAAATATGCATTACAGAATTATTCAATGTTGATTTACATACAAGAATCGTTATATATGTTACTGCATTAGAATTAAGGAAATAAAGCACATATAACATTTATATATAAAGCACATATAAATTATATAATTTAACAAAAAAAGGGTGACTTTTCTGTTCAGGAGATTTTTTTCCCCCGACTATGAAATAGGTAGGAATAAAAAAACTGCCACATTCCAAGTCTTTTTGACAGAACGAAGTATGTATATAGATATATATGTATTTATATATATTTATATATATATATATTTATATATATTTATATATATATATATATTTATATATATATATATATTTATATATATTTATTGTATATTAATTGTATATTAACCCATGTTATAACAATTTCAAATAAAAATTCAATTTTTAAAAAATTTTAAATCAAATTTCACTAATATCTGAGCAATCAATTTTCACTAATAAATAAATTGTATAATTTAATCATTTCAATTAGACGTTAATATATGAGTATAACATGTAATCAAGAAATTTATCAATTAATTAAAGAATAGTTTCATAGTATTTTCATTTGAAATGAGTAATCGTAATCAATAGGTTACCGAATTAATGTGATAAAAGAATGGTTTTCATTTTTAAAGGTCATGCAAGCTCAACAAGTATATCAACTTGATATAAAAACAAAAAATATTTAAATTATGTACGTATGCATGTATGTATGTATTGTATACAAGTATTGTATACATAAACTGAACTTCAAAATGACTCATCAGAATACATAAAACATTTTGTGACGGTGACAAAAATTTGGATGATACTTTTTATATAGAAAATACAATAACTCATTAAAATTAGTAACAATTAATACTTTATTTTGATGAAAATTTTAACAGACTCTTATGAGAAATAACAAAACAAAAGCATTTAACTGAAATTTTTTAGTATTAGTCAATATTTAAATAGAATTTTCATCTTATTTTATCTGTTGATTGAAAATATCTATTATCAGCTATTTTTAGTTTTGGTATGTACTATCAGATATGGTGAAGCCCGCGAGCCCCTGGAAACTGGATGAAGATGCTCCAGCGAAAAAGTTATTTGAAGCAGTAGTTGGCGGAAGAAGAGGTAGAGATAGACCGTGTCTCCAATGGAGTGATCAAGTTGAGGGAGCACAAACTGGACTTGATATACGAGACTGGAGAAGGCGCGCATACAGCAGAGGCGCCCTGGGGAGGCATGCTACGTCAGACCGAAACTCGGTAACGGGTTGTTATGGCCAAATAAGTAAGTAAGTCTAAGTACTGCGATATTAGTTATTATATTTACAAGGAAAGAAAAGTTACTGTCAAATATCTATTATTGGCTATTTTTGTAGTGATATGTTCTACCAAATTACTAATTATATTTATAAGAAAAATCACTACCAAATATCTATTATTGGCGACTTTTTATTTTGATATATACTACTAAATTATTTATTATATTTATAAAAAAAGAAAAGTTACTATCAAATGTCTATTATTAGCTATTTTTGGAGTGATATTACTAATTACTAATTATATTTATAAGAAAAGGCGCTACCAAGTATCTATTATTGGCGACTTCTGATTTTGATATGTACTTATAAATTACTTATTCTAATAAAAAAAAAGAAAAGTTACTATCAAATATGGCTTAATTTTTGATTTTGGTATGCATATGTCAAACAACATATATCAATATATCTCTGTTATGCTCCATTAAAGTGCTAAAAATCTTCACATTTGTAACACTAAAAGCTGATAATAACCTTGAAATAAAATGTTCAACTGAGTATTTATTATTTCCAAGAAGAAAAAAGTTATTACCAGATTTTAAAGAGCATTCTTCTATTTACAAGTTCATCTATTAAAAAAAAAAAATTATAAATATTTTTAAATATTTTTGAATAATTTTGAATAATTTCATTTGTTGGGTAGCTTCACTGCTTTTCATTCCCCCCCTCATTATAACGTATGCACGTGCAAAGGCTCGTTCGAAATCAACTGAGTGAGTACATGTCAACAGTAACGTACGACATACACAGTCGTCTATTTCGATTGATTAAATACAAAAGTAAAGGTTTCAGTTTACACATTAAACCAAGCCGCATTCAGATTTAAAAAATAAAAAAATCAATGGAATTCATTCAATTTATGCAAACTATACAGTAAATCAAAAAAAAAAAATATAAAACAAAAATAAAAAAAATAAAAAACAATAAAACAAAAATAAAACAAAAATAAAAAAAAATAAAAAACAAAATGAATCCAACACATATTCACACATAAATACATGTACAAACGTGAAATGATAAGGAATAGTAATTTATGCTTATTATAAGACGGAAAAAAGTTGCGAAGAGAATTAAAGAAAAACCCGCTAGAAAACAGCAACGAATAAGGTTACAAAGTATAGAATGCAACACGTTCGTTCAACGGCTCAAAAGAAGCGACGCGGCGCAACTAACAAAAATAATATAAACAAAAGTAAAAATTATTTAAATAATTTAACAAATTTCTTGAATTTCACCAAAAATGTTAATTTTACAATATAAAAGCAGTATTAAATTTTTTGTGAATTAATTAAAAAAAAAACAACAATGACAACAATTTTACATAAAAGCATACGTGGCGTATGAGTATTGATAATGCATGGGAAAATATAATTAAAATATTTAACTCATAAAATTAAGATCAAAATTAAAATAATAACAAAAATTAGAGAAAGAAAAATGAGAAATTTTAACAATTTTATCCACTGATAGTTTTCAGTTTTTTAAAAAAAGTTTCTCAACGATCTTATGCCGATCAATGATGTTAAAGATTTATTAATCTTATCTATAATTTTCTAAAAACAGTTTCTTTAACATTTTTATCTATTTGACTTGTGTCTAATATCATATAGATTTTTACAAAATAGTTAATATCATTATTTAATTACTGCTCATAAGACAAAGTGTTATGGGCTTACAATGCTTTACAAATATGAAATCACAGTACACATTTTATAAGACCTTTATATATATTGGTATCACTATTCGAATTCACTAATCACATTCTCATTCCCGATTTTACTTCTTAATAACAGATTTGTACTTCTCATATTTTAAATCTTCATATTGAAGAACAATTTCTGTCCTTTTCAGAATATATCACTGAGATTAACATAATAAAAAAGTTTATTTTATTACACTATAGGAAGTACATTACTTATAATTTAAGTGTATTTGTCAACGAGCAAGTGCAGATTAGCAGTAATCCCATAACTATAAGAGATTTTAATCATTTACTACTATCATACAAAATAACTGAATAAATAACTGCATTGGCGGGCACAAGATGTGGTAAACTGTAGTTAGGGCTCTGGTAAATTGATAAAGCCTAACTTCCAGGTCCGCATAAGAGTCAATTATCGTAAATTTTTTCAGTCTCTGTTTCAGAATTATTCGATAAAGATCCCAATTCGTTAGTTTGGGATTTCTTAGAACTTTTCTGTTTTTTAGGTACTGAAAATCTATTTGGAAACTAATATATTTATGATCTGAATATGACGGTTCGCAAGAACATTCCGTCACTGCTACATTATCTTCCGTGAAGAGTGTTATATCTGGAACATAGGTTGGTACCACTCCTCTAATTATTATCTAAATTATTTAGCACTTAATTGTTATCTTAATTGTTATAAATTTTTATAAAAGTGTTGTTTATCCCTCATAAAGCATCATCTTTCAATTACTCTCTATTATTGTTTTTTTTTTGGCAAAAACAATAAAACATTACTAAAGCCTATGAGTGAGTAAATTTGTATGTTTCGAATGTATCAATTTTTACCATAGAGATATTTACCATAAAGTTTTAAGATCAATTCTAACAATAGACCAATAGTAGTCTTTACATTCATTTCTAAATATTATGAAAAAATTTCGAAAATCGAATTGTTTATAATTTATTTCTGATGAGAATATTCTTTATAAATTGCAAAACACAGAAAATAGGTTTATCAAAATGAAAATCAGAAAATACATTAGAAGTTTATGGTGACAACAATGATTTTCTCTTTAATATAATATAGTATATACTATGTATAGGCACTTCTCAGAAAGAATTACTATATTTAATACACAAATAAATTAGCAGGTAATTATTATTTTCTGGACTTCATAAGTTTTTCATTGAAACTGTTGTGCGACATATAATAATATATATATATTATTGAACAAAATCTGCATTATTAGAACTAAATCTTCGGACTTTCGCGTCACAGGTGACGATTATTAATTAGTTAATATGATTTCCTAGAAAAAAACAAAACAGTATATTTTTTGGAATTATCTAAATTTTATATTTGTTCAAATAATAAAGCAATTTTGAGATATTTATTTATTTATTAACAAATTAGCAGTAAAATTATAAAATAGCTAAGTGTTTTCACTGGGAAAATATTGTGTCAACATTTATGAAAGGAAAATATGTCTTTGCTTAATGATTTCCATTTAAAAAATTTTTACTCATTTGATAAAAATAAACAAAATACATGAAAATAAAAGTTGGCAAAAAAATTAAACAAAAATAAAAAATAAATTAAAAATGAAAAATATAGTAAAAACAAAAGCCCACGGCAGTGTGGATAAACACTTCAGCGCACATTTAACTTAAGAATATTTTTTATTTATTTTTTTATTAATTTTTGCTTTTTTTAGTCTTATCAGCAAACCCACCTTAACATTATCAGTGCTTCTTTGAAGACATAAGAAACGCGATATGAAGAGGAATGTGCTAACAATAACGCAGTTGAATACTGGCAATAATTGCTTTGAAGTATTACACAAGCCTTTTACTGAAAAAAAATATTCCAAACATTTTTTACAAGACTCCACCGGACATACCAAGATTTTTTTTCTAAAATAAAATAATTTTTATTTATACAAATATACATATATATAAAATGTATATACACTAGAATTAGAATTTTTAAGATTATAATTACTTTTATAAAAATTATAGTTATTGTAAATGCAAATAAATAATATGGTAACGAGTAGTAGGTATTCTAGTCGAGACCTTCAATACATCACTCAGATTGCGAGATTCGTTATCTTAAGATTTTAACTTATTGCATATTATTGTCTTCATTTCACTCATTCGCATTACTTTTACAGTCACAGCACTTGCTTTTTGATCATTGACTCGATTCCAAATTCATTCGTCTGTTAGCTGTACGCAGCTCCACAAGCAACTAAATTGTCAGACTTAACAGGTAAACAGACATGGCATAATTTTGCCTACTATAGATTCCAAATGATTCAAATATGCAATCATTCACTTACTCGAAATCCATTCCTATTCTTGCTAATCACATCTGATTCACTATTTTTATTCATATAACACTAACAACAACTGCTTATAAATAACTAGGTTGTAGGTAGAATAATAGTAAGGAGAAAGGAAATAATTAGGTAATAAATTAGTTCACTTTACAAATAATTTTTGTATTTTGAAGTAGTTGATTTATTTAAAATTATTTGGAAAATGACTAACTTCACAATTTGCTTGTTTAAACTAATCACATTTTCTAAATTTATTCGCGAATATCTAAATGGAATTCAATAAAGCTCTCTCAAAAACATGACTACGATTTTAAATCGATCTTTCTAAATTGCAATTATTATTATAAGAACTATATTTATTAAGAAGTATATTTCAATTCTAACTCTAACTCTAAGGTTATATAAGGTTTTATAAGGTTATATAAGGTTTTATAAGGTTATATAAGGTTTTATATAGAACCCCTATAAGACTTACAACACTTAACAAGAATCAATTATAAAGTCGGTGCAATTCTCATACCTGTTATAAAAGACTGAGAAAGAGTCTTAACAACACCAAGTTTTATATTTAAGAACAAAACATGCCATTCTAATAAAGTTGTACTTATAACGTCGACACATATATCAAAATATGTTACCTTGGCTAAAGGTTGATCCTAGTATTTTGGTTCACACTCCCTAATATCTAAAATATGGCTAGACATAATCGTAGAAACATTCTCTCAAAAAACAGCTCTAAATAACTTAAGAACTTGAATCGAAAATATAACTTAACAGATAGATTAATTTATTTTATTTTAATTTATTTTAGTTTAATTTATTTAATTTTATTTTAATTTATTTTATTTTATTTTAATTTAATTTAATAATAAATTGTTGTGTTACTAATTAAAGTAGAAAAAAATTAAAAAATAATAGACAAAAAAGTAA
This sequence comes from Teleopsis dalmanni, assembly GCF_002237135.1. Taxonomy (NCBI): domain Eukaryota; kingdom Metazoa; phylum Arthropoda; class Insecta; order Diptera; family Diopsidae; genus Teleopsis; species Teleopsis dalmanni. The sequence goes on along the minus strand of NC_051847.1, from coordinate 203,536,138 downwards.
ATATAAAAACATTTAATAAAAATTGCGGTGGTTAACCTTCTAGAAAACACTACATTAGTATGTAAAACCCACTATATATAATCACAGTATATATACTAGGTATATATATAGATATATACACCTATATATTTAATGTTAATAAAGAAATACAATGTCTTGTATAATCATTACTGGTGCTTTTGGTAGAGAATTGAAGCGAAAACGAAACTTGATAATTATTTAATTATGACATTTTAATAATTTAAATTGTATCTAAAAAACAAAAAAATTAATACAATTAATAACATTTTTATATAAAGTATAGATTTGCTTGTAGTCACGTGTTGTTAGGCTGATAAATGTGAAAGATTAAAGCAAAGCAAAGTAGGGAACATCAGTATCTATTTCATGAGTTTAAAATAAATTCGTTCGAATTATAGCACAGACTATAATTAAAACATATTTAAAAAAAATTTAATTAATTTTATCTTTCATCAAAGTGCTTAAATTTAATATATAATGTAATATTTATTTGAATTTATTTTAATTTATATATAATTTATTTTATTTTTTCAGTATAAAGCAGACAAAATGCTTTGTGCTAATCTGAAATTTTGAAGAGCAAACGAATTTAACATAATTTTAGAGAAAATAGATAAAAATAGTGTGATAAGTAATATAAGCCACAAAAAAAATTAATTTTGGTGTTACAAATATATTAGTAAACAAAAAACATTTTGTCATATTAGCATTAAAAATGTACCAAAAAAATATTTTTATGAATTACTTCACCTAATAATATATGACTTCAGTCTACAAGACATGGATTATAAACTTATTAAGAAATTCGAATATTTCCTAAGACCACTGATGGTGAGTACTCGGCAATACTCGAAACAGCGTTGTATGGTCAGCCTAATTTTAATAAATTAAATAAATTTTTGTCCTTGCCTTTTCTTTGCTATTCGAATACGTCTAACTTTGAAGTAGTTTCTCTTCGTCATAAAGACGCGTCATCCTTGGCAAAAAAAAATTAACATTGGAAATTTTTATACTTCAATGAACTTTATTGATCTATAAGAAGATTAGCATGCAAAAACTACAGTGGAAATTAAAATGAGAAATAATGGTGCAACGAAGAGGGTACTTGGAGTAGTGTTAAAGAAACAATATATATAGAAAAACGATATTTTTGATGTAGAAAGTCTGTTATAGGAGCATTGATTAAATTGCAGAGATGAAGCATAGATGCTTGAAGTGAAAAAACACTGTAACTAATTAAATTGACATTTAAGAAATGTCTTAATACTACAAGTCGCAAAATATAATACATAAGACATAATTTTTTCAGCAAAGGCTTAACAATTAATAAAGTATTAAACTTGTAATTTAATATATATATTAAATTTATTTAAATATTTTTAAAATAAATTTTTAATTTATTTAAAGGATTTAATAATGAATGCTGAAGATAGTCCGGAATTCCCCGCCTTTAATAGTAATACTCATATTAAGTGTTATCATAATGATTTTATAAATATGTTAAAAATATTATAAAAAAAAAATAAAAAGAATAGAATATGGTAGCGCACCTTTTTGTCGGTAATTTCATAATCAAAAATATTTTTACTATATTTTGGCAGATATTTGCACATGTTTATTATTAATTATCTACGAATACAAAAATAGTTCTGCACACTTGAGATTCTCGTTTATCAGGTGGGAAAGCGCACTCTGACCAAAGCAATAAACTCTGTAATTTTAATTAAGTTTATTGAACAAATTGATTGTTTAGAAGTCAATGTGCAAATAATATGGGTTATTTATAAGGAGACACCTTGGCTGTGTAACAGGATGAGAATACCATGCTGTTGATTTTTGAAAACGCTTACAAAATATACGAATATATTAGAACTTAAATAGCATTAACCCTTTAGGCGCCTAAGCTTTTTTTGTGTGAGAAATTAATGGAGATAAAGTCAGTTTTGTTGTTTAAGAATTTCAACTTTAATTTCGATCTTTATATTTTGTATATTTCTATACGTATACAAGTATTAGAAATTCTCCTGATGAAGGCAAAAGCGAATTTGAAATATATTTATAGAAATATACAAAATATAACGTTAAATAAAAGTTAAAATGCTTAAAAAACAAAACCGACTTTAAAATAGTCTCTACGTAACAACACAAAAAATAAAAACAAAATTATAATGGAAATAGTTTTAAAATAAATAAATAATATTTGTTTAAAAAAGTTTGTAAATATAGATCAACAATCTAAAATGCTTTTAGGGACTTACAACCTAAAACGCTTCAAAGATTGCATAGCACAATCAAAAAATAACCTAAGGATTATTACGGGATTATTGACCGACAACTGTAGATTGAATAATCACCTATCGAAGTTAGAAATTTAATCGAACTCAGACGGCAGATACTGTAGAGAAGAGAGAGAAACTGCATACCATATTCTTGGGGAGTGCCCGGCACTGACGCACAAGCGGAAGATACACCTAGGAGGGTATTTCATGGATCATAAGAATTCAAGACTAGGAAAGATAGGCTCTATACTATCTTTCATTACGGAAATCAAACTTGGAGAAACACACTAATCCGACTTAGGGGCACAATAGATGTTTTAGGTTGAAATGCACGATCCCCTACTTTTAATAATAATAGATCATTAAATATCATTAAAAAATATAAAAATATTTTTCAAGTTTTGGGGGTTTCACAAGATATTAAGGCGCTTATGGTGCTGAGTGCCTTAAAACATTTTCGAAAACTAGAGGGTTACATTGTGAAATTTTTATCTCACCAATCTCAACATATTAAAGTTTATATTTTTTCTAGTTCTAACACAGAGTTCAATAACGATATTAAAATGTGGTGTTGATTACCTTTTTTATATGAAGAGCCTTCTTTCTACTAAAAACATAGAACCCGATCTTGCAATTGCAGGCATAACATAGAAAATCGCTGGAATTGTAAAATGCTACATAACCATGGACTCGTGCCAATCACTGTGATATTAGTAAAATTTAAAGTAAAAAAAAAATTATACCAATTTTAAAATATTTCTTGTTAATAAAGAACACGAGTCGTATATATGTTTGTAGCGTACATATTTATTTAAAAGAAATTAATTTTTTAAGAAATATATATTGTATGAAGCAAATACGTCAATACCAGAAATTTACGAAAAAAAAAAATGTTAAAATAAATAAAAACATTTATTGTCACCTCAATTAACTTCTTTTTCACATCTTCACTTTCTCAAATTCCGGTTTCAAATTATCGACGCGTCTTATTTTGACTTGCAAGCCAACAAAATTCCCAACAGCAACAACAATAACAACACTAAAAACTTGCTTTGCTGCTTATGTCAAAATTTGCCCCATAACAACAAAAACATGGCTTGAAAAATCCAATAAGAGACTGGCGACCTTACAATATTCACATTCAACTTTGTTGGAATATTTTTTTAATGTTTGTTGTCATTTTGCTTTTCTTCTTTGCTTTTGTGTTAACATTTCTTTGACGTTAACAGTTGCAGCGCTGTTACGCGTAGCTTCGCTTTCTTGCAATTTAAAAAGTACTTGACTATGTTGTTGTCTTGACTATAAACAACAAATAATTTTTGCACTACTTACCTCGAAACGTCAACATCGACGTCGACGTCACTGTCAGCATTTGCAGTCATTATATCAGTTGTTTTTAAAGGTATTTTTTTAATATCTTCTTTACTATCAAGAATTTCTTCACCATTGTCGTCATATTTTCTACGCACTGAGACTAATTCACGGATTTTTCTACGACAATTTGACATTTTTTACATGTAAATTTTGTTTTTATTTAAAAATACTACACTTTTATTATGTTATAAATATATATTTAATGAATATTTTCTTTTATTTGCATTATTTTATCACATATAATCTTTTTAAAAGACACTTCTGGCGTTTAAATTCAAATAGTGAAATTTCTTATGAAATCATGTGCTCATGATTGTTTTAAGTACCGCTCAGGTGACAAAAACACACTTTCCATACCGACATATAAAAACAACTGAAGATAAGTTCAAAATTATACGACTGAAATAAACTTAACATTGCCAGACTTAAATGATTTTTACACTTTTTTTATTGTAGAAAAATTTATATGCAGAAATGTTGTTTTCTATAGAACTTTAAATATATATATTTAATGTGTGAGTTATTTATTTTAATTACATAAATATATAAATTTTATATAAATTAAAGTACAATACTTATATCTTTAAGTATTGTACTTTAAATAATACGAAATTATTAATATCATGATATTTGCATGTTAGTAAATATTTTATGAAAACGTGGCAGTAAACGCACATAATATTTAACAGCTGACGTTTTTGCAATAAAAAAGCAAAGTGTTTGTGTGGAATCATAACATACAATAGTACATACACAAACCTTTTATTATATTTCTCAACCAATAGTAAAAGTGTTCACATTCAGACTGCTGTGAGTGGGAATAGTATTGATATGGTCACTTAATGATTTTAATAAAGAAATCTTGTACGAATTAAACTTAATAATATTAAAATAAACATTTTTAAAAATATTGAGAGTTATTACAGAATCACCTCAGTTTTAAGGCAGTCTATTAAAAGTGTTATTTTAAATAAATGTGAAATTAAAATGAGAACTACAACAACAAAAATTCATCTAATATTAAATGAATCTTTGGCTGACAATACACCTGTTTCGATTATTGCCCATCATCAGTGGTCTTGGAAATAATTTTTGTATTTAATTATTCGTAAATAATTTTTAATTTTTGAGACTGCAAATACTAGAAATCGAACTCGTTAAAATATTGAACATAAATTAAACCTTATATAAAATATTAAGAATCTTGAGATTATTTATATTGATGGATCAATCAAAAGTCTAACAAAAAATCAATTAAAACTCGAATAACTTCATTAAACAAGTCATTGAAATTATTGAAAGTATTATAAAATTCTAATATTATTTTTTTAGCCAATAATTTATTAAATTGATTCCACACTTATTCAAAACTTTTTTCTAATAATAAGTAGTACTTTTTCTTACTATTGCACAATTTTTCTATTGTAGTAAATTCCCATGTTCTGCATTGACTTAAGTTGGTAGACTGGAAATTTACATATATTACTAATATTTTGAAAAGCTTACAGAGTTATACGAATGTAAGTACTCTTATATTCGCAATTATTAAAAACAAAACTAACCCTCATACCAGAACAAGGAATGATGTATAGCCAATAGAAGAACGTTATTAAATACACAATTTTAATAGCAGAGTATGTACACTGCAAAAAAAGTTGACGCTGCGATATTTATGTGAAACTAGAGGACTTAATTACCAAGCTAATTTATTGGTTTTTACTAAATACTATTTGAATAAATAAATTGAATTAATTGAAAAATTATACAAAAATATAAAAAATAAAGACCACAAACATTTTTATAGGTTTTATTAGAGTAGCAAAAAAATACTCTCAATTCACGAAAGAAAATATGTGAAGCAACAACAAATGCTCTTAAAATCTTCATAGTTAGGTTCTACTCGCAAAAAATTTTAAGTCTTAAGTTTCAGTGCAGTCAAATTCAAAAATCAATATATTGTGAATGTTCATTGGAAAATTCCAGTTATTATGTTGCAAAATTCCAGGCATCCGTTAAAATCACATAATAATTTAATTCACTAATGAAATCAAATACATAAATAAATTAATTAATTTAAATGCATATTTAAGATAAAATTGCTTACCATTGCTTTTCTATTATTCATTTTGTTTTTTTTTATTTAAGTTGAAGACATTCAACATATTTTAAAAGTGATGCCAATTTTTTTTCAACCAGACTTAATGCTTTTTTTTACAACTCTGAAAGAAAAAAATACGGAAAGAAAAAATTATATGTCGTAGTTTCTTCAATTTTTAAGTAGAGTTATATAATATAACTTTTATTACTGAATTATTTTCTTTAGAACTTTTTAATTTTTATAAGTCTAACCTGATCAGGTATTATCTATACACTATTACTGGAGGATCACAATAATATTTTTATACAAATAAACATAAATGAGAGATTTAAGTTTGAGGCGAATTCTATATAATAATCAAAATCAATATTGTAAAGTATAGATAATATTGTAGTTCATTATCAACATTATCACATCTTTCAGGGAATATTCTCAAAAAAATATTGTGAACTCATTAATCGATACTAAAGACTCATTTACAAAAGGTATCACACTGAGAGTCGGAATATCACTGATAATATGTAGAATAAATATCTACATCTACTGGTTTCTCGCTGCATTAATATAGTGAAATTCAATTTTGAATTAAGATTTAAATTGTTACAAAATAATTAAATGTTTTATTCCGCGAAATCAAAAACTTCGGGTCTCGAATTCGAAAGAAAATATCGAAGTATGGAGATAAGCAATGCAGAAGACGAGAAGAGATTATAGGAAGTCAATATTATATTTCGAAATGTATATATATATATATATATAGCACTTTTACTTTCTATTAACTGGCGCGAGTTTAATTAACCTCTATTAACTCTACGCCTTGACTGGATTATTGTTTATCACTTCATCAGACTAAGCAATAATTGACTTCAGATCTGCATACCTCCCCGAGAAATCTGAGGATGTCATTCCTCTAAATGTACTATGGTACCTCGAAAAGTTTTCTCATAGCTTGGCTTTGTGCAATTTCTAGCTGGCTTTACATTTTATATAAATATTATTTATTTATAAATAATTTAAAAAAAATTTATCAAAATAATAGTATATATTATTTCAATGTTATAATTAAATTAAAATATAAATATAATGAGTATAAAAATATCTTTCTTAACTACTACAAAATTAATGAAAGTATTTTCTTACATTTTTTCTTCATAATTTTTTACAGTGTTTTTTTCACACAGGCATCTATTTAAACGTTTCTCCTTTACAATTTTTTACAGTGTTTGCTGCATACAAATATCTATTTAAGGGTAAAAATGTCCTGTAAAATAATCAACCAATCACAAAGCTTTTTCTTCCTATTAAATGTCATAATTCCTCATAAAAAACAAATCCTTTTACAATCAGCAATTAGGTTATCTCATGCGAACAGGTGCAGGGGATGAATATCCTTCGATAACGCAATAAAAAAAAATGTCTTCATCATATTTTTTTACACTTCAAATATTTGAAGACTTTTTTCAATAACAATTATTAGCTCATACCTCATCCCTGCACGCTGCTGTTAACACAAATGTAGGTGTAACTTGCAACAAGAGTTTCGACAACGAAAGCAACAACAATGCGTTGCACACAAACTTGACCACTTCCAAATACTGCTCGAAGGATACATCGTGGCGTAGTGGAAGGATCAGAAGCATTTCTTAAGTTTCTGTTTACGGAAGATGATTGTTATACACGCGCTGTAAGTGATTCGATGCGGAAGTGAAAAGTGTGAAGGATAAAGAACAAAATCGGAATGAACTGACTAAGCACAGTTGAGTGTATTAAGGAATATTCAAAGTATTTAATCTCATTCGCAAGTGATAAACGGAACTAAACGGACATAAACGGACTCGGATATTGTTTAAAATGTTATCGACGAATCAATCGCTGACCGCGCGGGATACCGCCACCGACGGTAAAACTTTAAATCGTCCATCATCGCCGCGTCAATTTTTTGAACGACTTTATGGTCATCTCGAATGTAGTGAAAAAAACGGTTTAACCGAGAGTGCGTCTCATAATCAAGATAATGTATCCGAGCAAGAAAGAACTGATAAGGTTTTTGATGAAAATAGAAATTCAAGTATCTGTGATACAACATATCAAAGCGATGGCGGTAGTATATCATCGCCTGATATATCTATCAGTGATGAGAGGTGTGTGTGATAATTTTTTGTGATCTTAATGAAAACTTTTATTTTAAAAATTGTTTTTATTATTTTAATTTTTTTAGAATATCAAATTGTGCAGTCTACGAAAATTTTCCACAACATGATTTTAACAAAAATAATTTTGCGGGAACGGCGGGTATGACTGGACTACCTTTTGGTTACACAAATGATCCACATTTTCCAGCAGGATTTACAGCTTTCTGTAAGTTATCATAATATATAGAAAACAAATTAACTTCTTAAACCAAAAGGAAATAGAGTTATTTCAAAGGAATATATCAAATAATTATGTGGGAGAGCAGTGATAATGAAGAACTGCATTGTTAACATCTATATTATCAGAAGGGTTTTTATTGTAATTGTACAATTTTTTAACTAATACCTTAAATAGTGCAACTGTTATTAAGTTTATTAACAACTCGCAGAAGTAATCTTATGACAATTCACACTATACCTCTAAAGTCATTAAATAATATCTCTAATATTATTTATGAACCATTTATAATAGTTGAAATATGTAAATACGCCAGCATATAAATTTCAGAGATAAAATGATTCAATTTACGTCTTTCAAGATTCTTTTCTTTCAATATTCTTAAAATTGCATATCAAATAAAAGATACAATTAAATATTATATTCCTTCATATTATAACTACTTGATCAATCAATCTCCATTTACATCATAAATTTAGATAGCTTAATCTACTGTCAAATGTAGTGACAAATATAATTCGATTTATTACGAGAGGTTTCAGCTCGCAAGCCCTGTCCCTGGTTACGTATCTAATTCGAAGTAGTGATCGCATACAAACTGATTGCTATAATGTTTTGTTTTTCTTTTTTTTATTTATTTATAGTGTATTTCCTTTTTTGGAATTTACTATTTTTTATTATTTCTATATAACAATCGGTTATTTGTCCTGTGAGACCTATATTAACAGGATTTTATTTTATTGGAAATTATATTAATTTTCAAATTAAAAACTACATTTCATTTATGTTATGACAAGAAATCTATTTTTCACAAAAAAAGTTGTTCAGAAACTATAAAATATAGTAGTGAAATTTAATAATTCGCAATGATTAAGTTGATTTATATAGCTGTGGTTTATGCGTTAGTGCTAATTAATAATACAGCAGTTACAATCAATAGAACAATTGATACAATTGATAGATTCGTGTGTTAATATAAGGAATCACGTTATATATATTATATATACAATTACAATTCAAAAATTACAAACAGATAAAGAAACCAATAAACGTTTCCGAAACAGCTGGTATGATCTCAGTCAGTTTCAACACATGTCCAAGAAGGGAAAGAAATATTACGCAATTTTTTTTATTAGGTTTAAGAGAAAACTCTATAAAAATCAAGAATTATAACTTTTAAAACCCACATTACTTTAGAACATTGTTTCCTAAATGAGTTCTTTACAGCATTACTCATTTCCCCCTAAATCCCTTTCTCTCTACGCATTACTCATAAGCAAGTATAAAATATTTAATATTCTTCCACCGAACTATTCTTTCATTTCTTTTATATATATACAAATTTTGACCACATTTTAGTCTCAAAAGTGGAGTCTCTTCTTTAATCTCCTAAATGTCACTACAAAGATCTGAGAGATAATAACATAATTGTCCATAATCTGGCAAACACCTTAATTAATCTTCTGCTCTTATCTCCAAATACTCACAACCACTGTCCTAATAACGAACGAAAATTTTCCTATTTGTAATTATAAAATTTGTGAAGAACCAGTCAAAACTCTACTCCAGTCAAAACTATTAAAAGGATCTACACCTTAGAATAGTATTGATTCGTTTTTATAGTTTGGAACGTCTTGAAAAAAGTTGCCATTGTTACGATGGAGCCTTCATTTCGATATTGTGACGATCCATAAGCAATTATTCGGCGTCAATACTTGATGCTTTTTCTTTTGGAAATTTACTAGATTTAGAAGAAGTTTAGTTGATACTCATTTCTGTTTTAAATCCGTTTACATAAGACGAATTACCTAAGGAATGATAATTCTTCTATTCTATTCTCTTCTCTTTCATCTCTTTTTTAATGATATTAAATTCTGTTTTCTCCTCGCTTCCTCTTCAATATCTTTAAGACCTTCCTGAAATCATCGCAACAACAACATCATAAACTCGAGTTGGTGCATAGTACTAAACACTACAATGTAGGTTGTTTGATTCATAATCACATAGTCATAAAAAAGTAGTACTTAAAATTAAAAATGATTGTTCGGATAGTATTTTAAATCATTTTTTATTTAAAAATTAAAAATCTAAAATATATACACTATAAATTTTAAACAAATATATAATTTATCACTATCATCATTGCAAGTTTAAGAACAGGTTGATTACAAGGGAATTAATCTAAGACTGTTTGGGCATCTCTGTTGCTTTAGGATTTTGCGTTTGTAGATTTCTGAGTTCAAGAGTCAAAAACATTTTTAAATTTGGATCTGTAATTTTGCTTAATACAATTTCCTTCACTTTTTCACTATTGCCATCTAATATTTTAGATATGGTTTGCGCGTACTCAATCCAAACACAATTAGCACAACCCGACATACAACAAGTAGTAGGCTCTGGTGGTAACTGAAAGAAAAAACATGTAATACATTATTTATAAAAAAAAAGATAAAATAAACATATACATATGATATAGATAATGAAAATATCATAGATGATAATAATAATATGATACCGTAAAGAAAGGTCTTACTAATTGCGTTAGCTGGATCCAATCTGGATTAACTCTCGATCTGTAAAATTTTGTTGCCCAATATATATATTTTTAGAGTAATCTAACTTTTTTGTATTAGCGTTAGTAGGCATTTCTATTTTCTATACATATATATATCGAATCAAATCAAGTCAGAAAAAACAGCTGTTACTTCATGATAATCGTGCTACTCTAGCAAAGTATCGATAGTGTTAAAAATTAATCTCGAGTGTTATACATTTCGCTCGAGAATTACCAAACGAAAATAAAATTGCAGTAAAAGTGAATCTCGATTAATAAATTTACTCCAAATTTACCAATCGAAAAAAAAATTTAATGGTGTGCTTTATCACCTCGTTATCGTTATCACCAGTTGTAACGTACAACACGGTGTTCCCATCTCTACTAACAATTATCTAAAAGCAATTTAGGTTTGTTGCAAACAGAGTTTTTACTTTTTAGGTACTATCTTGGATAGACGCATTTTATCTCAACTGGTTGTTTGTTGTAATCTGCGTGTGTTAGAAAGTGAATGGGAATGGTTTAAGGTTGGGGGTAGGAAAAAAGGGAAAATGGTTGGATTGTTAATGGGTAGAATTTAAATTGAAATCAACCCGGATCCAGTCAGGAGAACCTGGCTACTTCTAGAGAATGTATCCAGGAACAACCCGCTTTAGGTTCCTGAGCCACTTGTCAATTTTGGCGATCAAGTACCGTTCAACACCTCCAAAGTGATTTCAGAGGGAGCTATGTGTCTATTTGATATTTGTCGTCTCCTAGGGGAGCGTTTTCTTCAGTTTGATGTAAATGCTTTTCTACGTATTGATTGTACATTTAGTCAGTGAAAATTCGCGCTGAACCAAAGGAACCCAGTGAAAAACGTAGGCTTTTTCTAATGTGGGTTGGAAGGGTCTTCATGTAGACAGTACAATGACAGTACAGTTATCGGTCATCATTTCGTTGAATTTTCTCCTTTCATTGAACTACATGGTTAATAAAAACAACAACAACAATCAATGCAAGTCAAGTGCTGGTGTTAAAACTATAATTTCCACATCGAACAGATGAGTTTTGAAAAGTTGTGCCACCAACTTTAAAATAAAGGATTTTAGATTTTATCACTATCAAATATATTAACCTAATGAACTGCTGATATGGATGTCTACCATGAATTATTGAATAAATGATTTAAAGAAGTAAATGCAGATTTTTAGTACTTTAATATTATCCGCTTTATCCATATAGATGCGTTTGAGATGCCTGGTAAAAGCCATGCCTTGTCTGACCATAATAATGGTATTGTATGATGGTCTACGCAAAGCAGGATGCATGTCTAAAATTAAAAAAAATATTATCAATTTAAATATTTTAATCAGGATGTGTTTTATTAGTAAGCAATTAAGTATTAAAATTCACATTAACCCTGAATAAAAAAAAATGTCACAGGTGTTTCTGTTATAAAAATATTACCATGAAAAAAAAAATAAAGTTTAATTGTAAATCTTACGGAAAAAGTTGTAGTTCCGGTAGAGAAGTAAAAAAAATGTGGATATATTTTTTCTATTATATATAAATAATAATCTTACCAAAACACTTTGTTATATTTTTTTTTTTTTGTAAATCACAAAAAAGGTATCAAATTTAAAAGAAAAAAAAACTTTGGCAAGGGGAAGCGCACATATTGAAGGTGCGGAAAAAACTTCAGATTAAAATGTCTACTCAAGCGTTAAAGTCGGTGAATGTGGTTAGTCCGTTTACATTTTGTGGCGAAACAAGTTAGCCAAGTGCTTAGTACGAGCCTAAAAAATAGTGTAAAGCTTTACAAAGTTTAGAAAAAAAGGATTTAAAGAAATCATTAAGAAAAAGTTAACATTGTAATTGATCTTTAAGGAGGAAACCAAAAAAACGGCAGCCAGGATTTGTTGTAAAATTTACGAATACAAAAGGCAAGGAACGGATAACAAAAAATAGACATATCAAATTCCAAGTTTACTCGCAGTTTAGTCAGAACTTGATTTGTAGTTTAGGAGAAAATTGAAGTTGGAGTTAAAGGGTTAATAATTTTTTAACAATAACGATAACGATAACATTCATTGTAGGTATTGTTTTCATTATAGGAAAAGAAGTAAAAATAAAATATAATCCAATAAAATACAAAAAGAACTAATTAAATTAAATAAAGAAACAAGAAAAATAGCTATAGTTCTGAAACAAGTTTTTAGCACAATTATTAATATAAAGGAAAAGAAAAAGCCAATTACAATAGCTCCATATTCGAACTATATAGATCAAATTAGTCAAAAATTTGATTAATAATTTAAAACATTTATATTCATATTAAACAAAGACTTCAGAGAAGAATTTGGCTACTCATAAAAAATTATTATTGTATAATTATTATTTTCTCAACAACATTAATAACGCAACAGACCCATAATAACTATATTTATTTGAGAATACTCGCCATCTCCACAAACTATTAACTCGCTGTAGACATCAAGCATTTAAACAAGAAAGTTACAATTTTTACACTTACTTCAGGGATCGATAATACTACGCCCAAACATTATTACTGTAATGTAAACGGATCATCAATTTTTTTTAAGACCTTTGGTAGCTCTGGCTTGATCACCTCTCACGAAACAGAACTAGTAATACTTATGTATCTTAAAGTAGTAAGATGCTTACTTATTGCAACCTAGGTTATCAGTTCCAAGTTCTGTTAGTTAAATACAAAACTTAATTCATGGGCATTTTCTGCAACTACAAAACGTAGAATGGTCTGTATTATGACTGTAACTAACTCTAAGATTGATTGGTTGATTGCATTGGTAGATCGATAGATATGCCACCGCCTCATATTATTAGCAATTATTTGCCGTTTTAATACCAAATTTATAGCAAGAATCTCTTTTGGACAAACTAAACTCATCCAGATAATGTCGGTAATGTAGTTTAACAGACTTTTTATTCTTACTAATAAGCAGTCCAACAAACTGTCAAGAAAGTAGTTCCCTTAAAACAACATATGTCTATTAGCTGAAACTGGGCAGTCACAGAGAAAATGTGTAATTATCTTTGCTTCATCTAAATTTCAGTACCTTCTTCAACTTTTAAATAGAAGATTCAATTTCTCTACGAGATTCTTATACCCAGTAACCTTACAGTAGCAGTATAAACCACATTTCTCTTGATAAGTTGTCTGGGTCTGATCCTTTGTTATGAAGGCAAAGTGGTCCGGTATTACCTAACCTTTGGATAAGTTTTTGCCAAACTCATAACACTGGTTTATAAAACCGCATGAATTTAGGTTAAGTCTACCTGTACCGATTTCTATGAATTTAATAAATTGTAGTTCACGTTGAAATAATTTTCAAGACTATGAAGACTATTAAACAAAATAAATGGAAATCTGAAATTGTCATAAGAAGGCTTTGAAATAAAGTTTCCCAAACTAAAACCAGCGTTACTATAAGTATCTTAAATCTGGAATATATATTAGAGAATAATATATATTATATACTTTTAATATACTTTTAATTTCTAAAAAAATTAAAAGTAACTACTTCATAACACTTACAGCTTATAAGACCAAATGCATCTTAGACTAACGAAAACAGTTCATCAAAGTTCAATTCCGAATCTTTATCAATGCTTCTTCTTAATTAAAGCACTAACAATCTAAGTCTATAGTCAATAGTTAAACAACTACATACTATCGTTATTATATGTAGCTGCCCCTTTTTACAATCGTGTGTATGTCTACTTAACACTTTATAGCCTCAATCAAAGACTTAAAATAGATTTCAAAACTACACTACAAAAAATTTTAATAGCATTTAAATGACGGATAATGATGCTTGTGGCGTAGCGTTAAAGTACCGCCAGTCGGCAAACATTATGTACACATTCACTCTCAGCCCAAACACACAAGTGCATACCAAACAATAGCTTCTCCCATTGCAGCTGTTTTCATTGTTCACGAATTCCCGGATCAACATAGCTAGCGCATCCGAGAAAACAATCCAAAAAAATTTAAAAATGCACGAGACGAAAAGCAGCGAATGGGAAGAAACTACTCGCTTGCACTGAAGGACTTAATTATTTATTTACATGGCGTTTTGTAGTTGTCACGCAATTATAATCAGAATTCATAGTTGAGTTACTCTCAAATGTATTGTTAGACACAATAACTCATTTCGGAGCAGGCACAATTCGATTGTGTCATAATATCTCGTTAATGTAAGATTAATTTCACTTTAACATCTCCATTGTGGATGTTGGTTGATGCGTGCGTTCGGACATTTGAGGAAGAAGTCAGTGTGGGCGTTTTTTGTGCGGTTTATTGTTGTTTATAGTTTCGGGGTGGTTTGAGGAAATCTCGTTAATTTCATGTTCATCAACATATGCCCACACTTATCATTTATATATAACAATAAAAAAGAGATTAATAACAAATTATTTATTTATTTTTTTTTTGGTATTTTGCAGTGGCACGTCGTCGACGCAAGGATGGAAGACAACGTCGTCAACGCACAACTTTTAGCACAGAGCAGACGTTGCGTCTTGAGGTGGAATTTCATCGAAATGAATACATTTCACGCAGCAGAAGATTTGAATTGGCCGAAACTTTACGTCTTACAGAAACACAAATTAAAATTTGGTTTCAGAATAGACGCGCCAAGGATAAACGCATTGAGAAAGCACAAATTGATCAACAATACAGGTAACTGGGTCCTTCCTTTTGTTAATTACAATTTCCTTTACTTATTTGTGCAATTTATAAAAACCTTTAGTAAATTTTTTTGGATGGAAGAATAGAAAATAAATTTATGTTGGAAAATTTTATAATTTAGCGAGGAAATTAAATTTAGAATCTAAAATACTTCTCTGAAAAATTCTATTTACTGAAAATAAAAGGAAGTTGAAGCCTTTTAAAATCTTTCAGATCTAAGCTGATCCCTACTCAAATCTTAGACATTATTCCTGCCTAGTAAGGTTAAAAAGTTTTTTGTTGGCTACTTCCTCACTTACGACAAATAAGAAGTAACCACTTCCATATCTCCCTACTACCCGATAGCACATCTAAATAATGAGCATTCATGTGATAAGTAATCCTAACTTGTTTCACATAGAATCTACTAACTTGTTCACCAACCTCAACCTTATCTTATTGAAAAAAGGTGTATATTAATGGTCAAATCAACGAATCAACTGCTTTACTTAATAGTTTTCTGAAAAGTTGATATAGTGACAACGTACAACTGTTGAACAAAGATATATATTTATGGACAATTCAACTCACGCACTTGTGTATCCACAGGGTTACACAAAGTTCCTACGAATAGCTCGTGGAACAGACCTATTATTTCAAGTAAAATTTGTGTTGACGCGGCACTGGTGTTCCCACCAGATTTTACACAAAGCTGTTCCATGAAAATCTGTGTAAAGGGGGTAATTTGGCATTTTATTTGTGTTACGCTCTCAGTTTGTACTACACTTGATTTACTTGACTTCTACTATGTGTAGCTTGTGGAATAGACTTTATAAGTACAATTGATTTCCTTTCTATGAATTCTCTTTGCTTCTTCGGTGGGTAAAAATAAACTATACAGAAGGTTTTAACACATAAATGAAAACTAAATTTAGACGTTTATATTAAAATTTAATTAATTCCATAGGCATATCGATTTTTTTTCATATAATTTTATTTAAATATGACCTAGAGAGCAGACTAATTTATAGCTCGATGCCACTTATTAACACTAGTGAGCAGACTATCCGTGAAAAGAGAGAACTAACAATCCTATAATAAGATACCAACATTTTTAGAGATTCATTTACGATAGAAATAATATAGTTATCAGCTGAGTTTGTGGATTTCCTTTCATAAAGATTTGTCTGAGCTAGAATTAATTAAATAAAATTTTGCTTAACTATTACTGACCACAACTAAAAAAGATTTAAAGTCGCCCATTCTTATTATCTGACATTAACATTACTTCTTCCACGTTCTGTTCATAATTATTAAAAATGATTCACAAATACATTGAAAAAGATCTAACGCTAATTATAAATCTTACTAAATGTATAAGTTTGAGTCTATTAGACTGAATCCTTTACACTTTAGACCAACCATATGGCACATCTGCTGCACATTTGTGGAGTAAACCGCAAAAGTGTTCGACTCCACGAAATCTAAGCTAAGAATCGATATATACTAGTTTTAAAAAGGGCCTGAAATTTTTGTCTCTGACTCTGACAAACTTTGTTTTCTGTAAAGTTGAACTCAGTAGTAAATTCTTATATCAAATACATATATCATTTAATATATTTTGAAGAATATATGCCTGATTAATATATAATCAGATGATATAAAGTATATATATTTTTTAACATCCAAGTACGAACATACACATAAAATTACCCCTAACTTTATGCTTATAATGAACGGAAGTAAAATGTGTCAAGTTTAAAATTAATATTCATAATAAAATTAGCACGAAATTAATTTTACGACATTTAAGTACATCACAGCCTACAATTAAACACAAAAAACAAAGCAATAATTTTTATTTATATTTTTAGAAATTTTGTCGTGGCCAATGGTTTTATGACAACTTTAATAGGGCATGGAACTGGCTACCATCATAACCCAGCAATGATAACGAATTTCCATCAAAATTTCTATCAACAACAACATCAGCAAAGAGCAGTGACAGGCACTCCGGCGCTGCATACAGGACGCATAAGTTCGCAGGATATCACTAACGCAAATCAAACGAACAACAATACTATCACACAACCTCAAACCCCGTCTCTGACCATAAATAATGAACGCACTGATGTTAATTATTCTGACATTAATAGTTTTTACAAACATGCGACGAATGGCGCTGGCGCTGGTGGTGTGGGCAATCTAAACTCGCTGATAAATTCGTGTTAGCAATTAATTTGAATGAGGCGCTTTATTACATTTACTTTATTGAGCTTTAAATTAAAAAAAAACCTAGAATTGTAGTTTTTTAATTTATTTATTTTAATTTTAAATA
Organism: Teleopsis dalmanni; assembly: GCF_002237135.1. Classification (NCBI taxonomy): domain Eukaryota; kingdom Metazoa; phylum Arthropoda; class Insecta; order Diptera; family Diopsidae; genus Teleopsis; species Teleopsis dalmanni. The sequence goes on along the minus strand of NC_051847.1, from coordinate 203,518,411 downwards.
TATTTTTGTATAACAATTTATTTAAAAATTAAGCATTAGTTTAAGATGTGCTAAATTTAAATTATAAAATAAATTTCAAAATTAAATATTTTTTAAAAAGATAATTGGAGCATTTTAAATAATTGGGAAGATTACAACGATAATTGTAACTGGCTTCTCCCAGGTAACTTTGTGGACATCACTATGGACAAAAATGTCTCCGAGTAGAAGTACTGATAGTTATATCAGCACAAACTTAAATAGTTTATTTTATTATGTGTAATATAATAATAATATAAAACTTTTTCCGCAATATAATAGATCTATACGTAACACAAATGAAGTACCAAATTACGCTCTTTACACAGATTTTCATGGTACAGCTTTGTGTAAAATCTGGCGAGAACACCAGTGCGAGAAAACAAAAAGGTCCAAAAAAATTTTGGACCTTTTTTTACAGAAATGGTTCCTTTTTAAACCAATTTTGGTACAGGAAAAAATTTTCAAGTGGCAACCGTGGTGATCAACACAAATGTGTATGATTTTAAAATTCAGGGATGTTACGCTTTCTCAGATGCTCTCATTTACTCAAAAATTTGCTGGCGAAGCGCACTTATGTATACACAATGTTACTCAAAGTTACTACGAGTAGCTCGTGGAACAGACCTTGATTTTTTTTAAAAATCTTAAAAACTTAAAAAATATATTCTAAATTTGAATTCTTCAATTTAAGAAATATATAAATAAATTAAATAATTAATTATAAATATTACACATTACATAATAACTAAGTCACATGGAACCAATTTTATCTATCATTTATATTAGCTACCTAACACCTATATTCTCTATTATATCATATAACGCCTATAACTTAAGTGGTGTTCACACCTACGCTTCACACTCGCTTTTTGAGGCTTAAGTGCGGTTCAGACTGATAAACAATTTTTTTATATATTGCGGGCGAACATATCCCAAAACTGACAAATTTTGGCTAGAAATACTTATATCTCTCCAATGTTCCAAAATTAAAATTAGACGATCAAAATTCGATATTTTCTGAACCAGTAGAAATATTGATATAGGTTTTCTTTTAAATGTATTTTGTGCAAAATTAACTTGCCAGAACCTTACCAGATGGACTAAAAACTTGTATTGTAAGGTCCAAAAAATGTCATGATATTCCTCCCACTTTAACACCCACCTCCTACACAAAATATTCATAGAAAACTGTTTATTATTTTGCACTGATATATTTCTTTCGGACAAAACGAATAAAATTTATTTGGATATGTAATACTGGAATGCAAAAATAGAAAAGACATTGCAGAATTTGCTTTAATAATATGTCGAAAAGGTTTCTGCAGCGATAACCAGTTGCATATTTAAACATATTTATGGCGATGATTCCTTTATTCAAATTTTTCTAGGTCCTTCGCTTTAATAAATGCACTATTAACATGAAAAAAAAAATATATATATATATATATATATAAGAAAAACATAACGAAAGAAATGTAGGTTCAATTGATATTAAAATTTAAAATTTTGATTTTATTTCGCTCCTAGAAGTATGCAAACTTAAAAAAAAACAAACATCAAAAATATATATTGTGAACATCCAATCATCTGTTTCTACAAATATTTTGGTGCACAACTTTACATAATAATTCACTATGCTACATTAACAAAATAATTATCTATTTTATAATGTACTTGCAACTGTTTTATTAGGTTAATATATTATTTTCCTTTATTTTAAAGTAAATATTTTTTTTGATTTTATAAAAAACTCACTTTTGGCGGTTTTTGCTGCAGAATCCAACTTCGTGGTTTTTGGCACTACATTAAGTACTACCACATTTTCAACGAAATCAGCTGTTTTTTACGTAAACAAACATTATTAATCTTGCGGTGATAATTATATTTTGAAACATATAAAATAAACAATTTTTAGAAATTATTTTGATAAATAATATTGTTAATACATATTTACTACAATATGATTTACACTCAAAGCAATCTGCGAGTAAAATAAAAAGAACAATTCACAAAAATATTGTACAGGGTTGGCAATAAAAAATTTTTAAAGCATATATGTTATTTGTAAGGTATATAGAAATATTAATTGTCATTTATTTATTTTCTTAGACGGCATCCAAGAATCACCGTGTACCATTTTAGAATGGTAGAATGATTCAAATTAGAAGCTGAAACCCCATTCCAGTAATCAAGTGGAAGGTCCCACATTCATAAATTTAATTAAAATTAAATTAAAATATGCGAAATGTAATAATTTGTCTTTTATAAATAGACTATCATAACTATGGTACTTTGTATAGTGTACAAGGGAAACATTGTTTATCGATTTGATTTTTCAATTATTTCAATATTTTATCTACATAAAATTTTACTTCCGTACAATTCTAAAATTAAAGAATATTTACGAGTCCTCTCCACCATTTCATACCTAGGTAAAAATGAAAGTAGTAGTAAGCAAGCAATGGAATAGCGCGAGATGTCGAATATTTGGTTTTTTGTTCAATGTTACCACATATTCATAACATGTAGAACTAATTAGATATGTGATAATTAACAACATAAATTAACTTTTTATATGAACTATATTTGTAACTGTCATGTTTTATCATAAAAAACAACAATAAATCACAGTGTCACTAAAAATTATAATATTATGACATCTGTGCATACATGACATTTGTCAACACTTCAAATGTTGCTATTTCGGCCGTGTGCGAGTTCGAGTAAATTAAGGGAAATAGTAAATTATGTCGATATGGCAACAATGTTAGTATTTACCAGAATTTCGAGTAGGATAAATTAGATAAATTAGGGGTTACCATTGCGATAATTTTATAAGATGTTTAATAAATGAATAAATAAATTTGAAAACTTTTATCCAAAAATAATAAATAAATGCAATAAATAAATACATAAATATTTACATAAGTGCAGTGCAAAAAATCTCTAGGGAATTCCAATTTACTTTACCTCAATTTACTCGAACTCGTACACGGTCACAACAAAGTTTGACAAACAAATCTCATGTGTTATACAGAAAATTTAATACTTGACAATTTAATTAATTTAACTTATTTGATAATAGGTGGCAATGCTTTTACAAATCTCCATCTTGTTAGATACCGAAAAATTTTTCATTGATACAATATTGTTCGAGGAGTAAAATTATATATATTATTAAAATGCAGAAGTTTAAACGTGAAGGCACAAGTGAAGAAAATATTCCTCGTGGAGAAGATGTAATTTATATAATCAAAATAATAATGATAAAGTATTTTATTAATGTATGTGTTACATAAATGCTTTTTAGGATATTTGCGAGTTGGAGCACTTACGCAAATTATTCATAGGCGGCTTGGCACCTTATACCAATGAAGATTCCTTGAGGAATTTTTATGGTCAATGGGGCAAAGTAGTTGATGTTGTCGTTATGCGAGATCCAACGTCGAAACGTTCACGAGGATTTGGGTTTATAACATATACTAAGTCGGCGAGCGTCGACCAAGCCCAAGACAATCGACCACACATAATTGATGGAAAGTAAGTCATTTAAAATAAAATAATTCTATGAATTTAAAAATAATATTCATTTTCTTAGAACTGTTGAAGCTAAACGAGCACTGCCACGTCCAGAACGCGAAAATCGTGAAACTAATGTTTCTGTTAAGAAGCTATTCGTAGGTGGATTAAAAGACAACCATGATGAAGAATGTCTACAAGAATATTTTTCACAATTTGGTAATGTCATTTCAATTAAAATTCTAACTGATAAGACGACAGGAAAACGTCGTGGTTTTGCTTTCATTGAATTCGATGACTACGATGCCGTTGACAAAGCTGTTTGTAAGTAGATAAAACTTAAAAAAGCTTTTTGTTTATTAAAAAATTTATTTATTGTATGCAATAGATTTTACAGATTTTTGAAATAGTAGTAATACTTGTTTGTAAATTCAAACATTCATTAGCTTCACCTACCTGCTATTCACACTTCATAAGTATACACACACACGCAGTTACAATTAAAATATTACCGGTATACGCACACAAATAAAGTGCGACACTGCAGTATGTATCAATCAAAAGTTATACCGCAGTATGCTTCTGTTTTTAAGCACACCCAAACAAGCGAAGTGCAGGTATACGAATACACTTAGTGTATGATACCGTAATTTGTTTGTGTACACATGCTTTGATAATTATTACAAAAGGTATGATATTGTACCGTATAGCAGAGTTGTGTACAAACATTAATACAAATAATACTGTTTGTACTGTTTGTTTGTATATCATAGATGGAAAAATTACAAGATTCTTCTGCCAATTACCACTAAAAATTATACTAACTACCGTTTAATAATAATGTCACTTCTTGATCTATCTAAATTATTAAAATGTCCTAATATAATATTTATTTCTATAACACTATTAAATCTAGTGCCGATTTAGTAAATATACGATTTTCTGATCTCCGACATTTTTGACACAATGTGTAAAAAGTATATAAAATTTAAAGTTTCATTAAAAAAAACACAGTATATAAATTCTCGTAAATACACCTTTTTAAAAATAGACATTTATAGTGAGGACATCTATGGTAATGCAATAGCTTTGTTTATGTGTATTTTGCTCCTCAGTGCTACATTCTACCGCTCTACCAACTGAGCGACCGAAATGAAGGCTATACTTCACAGTATCATTTCTGTAGTCAGTCTTAATTTACTTTATGTATATATGATTCTATATAAATGAAGAAACTTGCTCATCTTACCTTACAAATATCAATTTTTAAAAGTTCTCTGATTATTTAAAATATCAACTTATAATTATATACAGATTATTTCCCTTGACTTTTTTTTTTCAAATTTGATGCAAGGTTTATAGACAATCATTATGAGTATAAGTATATGTACCTATGTAGATGTATAAATAATAAGTGCTAAGCTACCGTTGCTATTGGTTTGATAAATATTAATCGATTTTTACAAGTCATTTTGATTATAAGTTTCGTGTTTTGTTTAAAAGTTTATAATTAAACAATAACATAATACCCTATATTAGAAAAGTATTAGGCTTCTTGATTCTGTATACTATTACATTAAATGCATATTGAATCATATTATGTTTTTTAATTATGTATTAGAATAAAGTTATTATGATTGTAAACTTATAATAAATCATCAAACTACATATTTCTTTTATTTATTTTAGTACAAAAAACTCATTCCATCAAATATGTTGTTGTTGATGTTAAAAAATCTGTATACAATCTTGAGCAACAAAATCGTCAAAAGAACGCTGCCAATGCTGCAGCACAAGGAGGTAAGATTAACAACATGCCAGATCAAGTACCTGGCTATGGACCACCACCTCCATCAGCGATGCCACCTTATCCACAACCACCAGCACCACAAAACTACAATAATAATTACTGGGGCCCACCACCACCAAATATGCCACCACAACAATACGGTGGTTATCAACCACAACCTGGACCTCCAATGAATAATTGGAATTATCCTCAACCATGGAATGCTGGTCCACCACAACCAGGTCCACCCCAACCTGGACCACCACAAGGTGGTCCACCACCAAATTGGCAACAAATGCAATGGGGTACACCACCAGCACCTGGACCTGGCCCTGTTCCACCAGCAGTTCCTCCAAATGCTGTACCACCACCAGCACAAAATTGGAATCAACAAGCTGCACCACCAAATGCTCCGGTACAACCACCACCAGCAAATAATGTACCTCAACAACCACAGCAGGTGCCACCACCAAATAATTTTGGTAGTGGATATCAACAAAATTATGGCGGCGGCCCTACTAAAGGCAATATGAATGCAAACCGTATGAATCCCTATGGTGGCGGATCATCTAACAATAACTATAATGGTAACATAAACATATAATAAAATTCGTACTAAAATAAAAAATGATTATTTGTTTATAGGTAATAATGGTCAACCACCATCTAATAGTGGTTATGGTAATTACTCAGCATCCGGAAATAAATCTAATACATCAATAAATCAAGGTCAAGGCAATAAATCTATGCCTAATGGAAATGGCCAACAGGCATCAACAACAAATAAATTTAGACGTTAAAATTTATTTATTAATTTAAGGTAAGTTTCCGAAAATCTTATAATTCAAAAGCTTTAAATTGTTTATGTCTTATTTATATATAATGATTTTATAAATACTTCTTAAATTCTAGCAGCAATATTAATATTTTCTAAGAAATATTTATTAACTTAAAAAAGTATGTAATTACATTGCTTTATAGGTTTAGCTTAGAGAAAACTAGATTTAGTTTCCATTTGCAATATATATTTATATATATATATGTATTTCAAAAAGTATATCTAACTCACTTAATAGCATCTCTTTCTATTATTTAATAAGATTCCCATCTTTGTATGTAATAATCCATTTTATCTAATATTCGCATTTAAGTCTTTTTAAATATTAAACTGCTATGAAATCTGTTTCTTCAAATCCTTGTTCGTAGAACAAAAATTTTTTTGCTGTTAAAATTATTTTAAAAAATTTAACTGTTGTGTAATGATACGCCTTTATTATTACTCATTTATAAGTTAAAAATCTTACAATAGCCAGATTAATCAACATAATTAAAGTAATTAAATCAGACATAAAAAATGTTCGACTTAATTTCCTGTTAACATACCCTTTGTATAAAAAATGTTGGTGCAAATGAGTAATAAGTTTACTTTTGATTCGATTTGGTTGATTTATTATTTTTAGAATCATAAGTTTATTAATAATTTATTTGAAACAAATTGTTTACAATATAGTGATGTCCAGCCCGTAACTCCGTTGTTGTATCCAAATACCGAATACACTGCACTTTAACTTCGTCCCATTAAATTGGTTAGGTTCCTCCAAATTGATACAGGTTGAGTTCAATTAAAATCTCATCCAACCTTAATCTATTCTTATTCCTATATAATCCCCTTTACCTAACCATATCCTACCCTAATCATATACGTATTTGTAATTTTTTTCATGTTATCTCCTCTCAACAAGACGCTGCATAGTGGTATGGAATAGACAAAATGACATGGGGTAAGGTAGGAGTAGGGTTGATAAAATAGAGTAGGTTCTTATCAGGGTTTAAACGAAGGAATCTCTCGTAGTTTCAAGCGCGTTTCAGTGGTATACAAATTCTACTAATTGGCACTCCCTCATAATATTTTTTTTATTTTATCTATGTATGCAATATATAAGAAGAAGCAAGCAGAACTAAATTATAAAAAAACAAATTTCTACCAAGATTTTAAACGTGAAAACTAAAAATATCTCTTCGAATTAAAAATTTAAAATTTATTGTTTTAATTATTTTTGATTTTATTCAGCAATATAATTATTTTAATATTTATATCTGATAATTGGAGATGCACCTTAAGACGTGCATGCCTTGTTTGAAATTCTATTTAAAACACTAGTCTAATAATTTAGACTACTTTTACCTCAAAAGTATTTCATGGATATCACTGGGTTACATCAACATACTATTTACATGTATGTTGCCCAAGACCGCATCCTTGTCGTTGCAAATTTGTATATAGGTCTTGCATTAGTGTTGTTGCTTCGAATTTTAAATGTATAAATTATGCAATCAAAATCATTTCAAAATTAAGGTCCAGATATTGAGAAAGCAAATAAAGAGAAGAAACTTTCTATAGAAATTTTTCCTCTATTGTTCACCATGGCATCTGTATTCTACCGGATTGTGGATAGATAATTATGAGTGTGTGTTTTTGTGCAATAATCTAACTTTTTATATATAAAACTCAATACTTATATTTATATTTATCTATATATACTTTATATATTGTTAAGTTATAACAAAATAATTTTAATTCTTTTCAATTTACTTAGGTATGTGCAACAAAGCTCATTGCATTAGAAACAAAAAAAGAAACTAGTTATATAAATGCAGAAAAAATCACAGATTCTCTATTACATTTTCAAGTTAATACCAAACAGGGGACAGGACTATGTTTCAATTAAGTTCTCTTTATAAAATATGTTATAATTATAATTATAAAGCATTATTGAAACGTATATTGACAAGTAATATAATATTTTAAGTTAAGGAATCGTTTATATATATATAAGATTATATGTATAAATCAAATAAACAAATGTTTTAAAATATTTAAAAAAGAAATTTTAAATTCATTTTAAACAAAAATTTATAATAAAATTTTAATATGTTAATAAGATAATTTACTTTTATCTATAGATTAAAGATACTTATGTATTCAAAATTAATTTGGTTTTTAAATAATTTATGCATTCTTCATGAGCCTAAATATAGTAAGTAATGATCTTATGTTTTTAAATTTGTATGACTATATAAAATGTTTATAAAATAGGTATTTTTTTATTGAATGACTTTTATACAAAAGATATATACTTATTCTTGTAATGTGTTAGTTAAGTAAATATTTTTAAAACGAACCTCAATTTAAAGACTCTTTTTAAGTAACAATTATTTGTTCAGAATTGCATTTTTATTTTAAAAATAAATTTAGTTTTATTAATTTGATTTTAATTTACTAAAATTTATAAATTTTTTAATTTAATTTTATTATTGCGTAAAAAGAGTTTTATATACATTTTTTAACACTGCTGTTTTTTTTATTATTTTATTGAAATTATGTTAACGCCTGGAAGAGTAATGTTAGTTTCTTTTATAAATATTGTATCTAAAAATATATTACTTGTTTATATAAGATATAAAGATCTTGAAGCTATAACAAAAACACTAAAGAAGTACAGAGCATTAAAAAATTTTATTTAAACGATCTATATTTTAACCATTTCCTACTTAATTTTAAATTTATTGACCATTAATCCTTTAGTATATGTCACTTTTTAAAATATGTCAGTTTTTAAATTTAATTTAAATTTTATATTACTAAACGCAAACAAATGTGCAACAAATTCAACAAAACAACAAGATTGTAAGCTCTATAGAAATAATATTATCTAAAAAAAATCATATTTTAATATGATTATATAGTTTAAAATCATTTTAGTTTATATAATTAATATTTTTAGAATGCTATACAGAATGCTAAAATCTTTTTGAAAATAATATATCTCTATTTTATTAAAGTTAAAATATTAAATTTCAAAAATAATTTTTATATATTATATGATTTATTAAGAAATATGTATGTAATACATATATAAGTATATTTTACACTAGACTATGTACTACCTAGGTATGGCAAATTAAAAAAAAAATACGTTTACTCAAATTCTATGTATTTGATTAAAAATAAATCAGAAATTTATTATATTTCAAAATAAAAAAAAATTAAAACAACGTTTATGGCTATATTATTTAATTATATTGTAAGAACATATATGTATATAATTTTGTATTAAATATATATTCTGAATATCTGAATATATATTTTTATATATTGTAGCCAAACATCAGCTATTTAAGTGTATGAGCTTATGTTTATTACAGATTGTAAGGATTCTTGAATGTTTGTATAAAAAATTATAAATTTATTTAACAGATTCCTTTATATTATTTTTTGTTTTTAATTTTGTTTTTAAATTTTTAATATATAATATTCTAATAATTTTAAATTTTCTTTTCACATAAAAAATATTGTCGAGAATGTGACTTCAACAGAAGCGACTAACATCAGCCACAATTATTTTGGTAAGTTTAAATGAAGTGTAAACCTAAAAGTTATTTTTAAATTAAAATAATAAAGAAAAAAGAAAATTTATATATAATTCATAACGTTTTTTATTTAATGGAAGAATATATGATAAGTATAAAATAGAAAAGTAAATAACTCCTTTTCTGTTGCTCTCTGCAATGTAAATGAACTAATGAATCGTAGAGATAAGAGAAGGATGTACTGAAGGATTTAAACACAACAAAGTTTAATTTTATGTTAGAGGACCAAAGTTCGTAATAGGTTGAGCCCAATTGCTTCAGAATCTGACAGAACATTGGAAGATTTCTGGTCAGCGCCCAATTGTTAAAAAATCTGACGGACCATAGCGATATAATAGTAATGGGACCATTGCGATATAATAGTAATGGGACCATTGCGATATAATAGTAACGCCATACATACAACGTTGGGAATTTCCATATCCTGAATATTTTCAATAGAACCCAGCTGTATATGTTTTTATCTTTATAATCCTATTTTAATTTCTTAAAAACAGTCGAGGAAACTCTTGGTTTAAATATATCTTTCTTACTTAAACTAGCAATAAAAGCACAGCACATATGTAGTACTACTACAGATTGAGCAACATTACCGCGCTCAGAAATCAGACAGAATTTCACGTTGTAAAAAATTAATTAAGCACAATTTATAAATAGAAGAACGATAGAAACGATCGTATATATATTTTAGCCCTAAGAATTATGTGTTGAATGGATTTTATATAATGATTGCGGAATTGTATAATGAATTTTTGAAGTAAGCTAAGGGGAAGTCGACTTGTTTTTTACCTTAGAGCCAATAAGTTAAATTAAAATTTACTTAAAACCCAATACAGTGTCTGTTCACATTTATAAGAAATATAGCGAATGAAACGGAATGGTATGGCGCGTCCATCCTGCTTTCCTAAAGATCACCTGATTAATTTAATTTATACGCCATGATATCTGGTAAATAAGCCCTGGCTACTTATTCAGTGAATGGAACGGTGAATGAAAAAAAAAATTGATAATAAATCTTTTTAATTTTAATTATGAAAATTAAAAACTCGTTAGCTTGCATTAGCTTATTATTTGTTTTTGAGGAACTGTCAAAATTTGGCATGTTGCTGAACATTCTTGTAGCAACTGTCAAAATGATGGGGACATTTTATGTTGCTCCGCAACATTTTTTTCACAGACTTGAACACAGTACTATATGAGTTAAATTTCGTTAATGGTTGTTTTTAATATATAATTGGGAATGGCGTTAATTAATATAAATAAAAAACGGCGAGGACTAAATGATGAAGTTATCAAAGCGCTGATTCGTGCTGTGGAAAATAATTCGACTATTTGGAATAGGCAATGTAAAGAACACTTAAATAATACAACACTTAGAACTGCATGGAAAAATGTTAGCGAAGAAGTTTCTTTAAGTGGTATGAATATAGAAAATAATGTTAAGAAATTTTATGAACATAATTGGAAATTCATTACAGTTGATGACTGTAAAGCTGCATGGAGAAGTGTACGTGATAGTAAGCGTTACCATGAAAAAAAACGCAAAAAGTATGAGAGCAATCCTGGATTGCTAGATCATGAACATTGGGGTTTCCATGAGGAACTCTCATTTCTTACGGATAACTCAACGCAGCATATGTGAGTAGTCAAATTGGCTTCATTAGAGCTTCATTAGAAATTGCAATATTAAAAGGTGACAAAATTAAATAAACTCCCCAGCAATTTTTGTTAGTATCATTAGAAACTATGTTACTGTTTCTTTGTTAATGTGTTACTATGTTAATTTTATTATTAGATTAATAAATAATTTAATTTATATATAACTATTTGAGTATTCAACTACGTGTTCGTTCATATTAATGTTTTTCAGAAATTTCGCAACAGTGGATGAAAATGAAGACCGTTGTGTAACCCCAGTGAAACAAATTACATATGAAGTTAGTTTACACTTCTTTCGCATATTAAATACATAATATTTCCATTAATCTTGTAATTTTTTCAGCCTGAAGTACCCAATAGTAGTCATAGCACAAGAAACTCAGCTTTAAATATGCTAACCTCTTCAGCAGAGAAAATAATTACACAAATGGAGACATTCGTGAACATGAAGCAATGTCAACAAAAGAAAAAGTCTCATTTCGAACCATTTTTAAATTTAATTAATTCAATTTTAGAGCAGTTACCAGAAGTTGATGCACAGAGATTGAGCGCAGAAATCACATCGATGGCATATGCTAGATTAAACGACCACCTCAGCAAAAAGATTAAAAAAGAAAACAGACACGACGAATTCATTAATATGTAATATACATATATTTATATTTTCCTAATTTTAACTATATTTGAAATGCATAATTTAAGAATAAAATGTTTGTTTTAATTCATTACTGAGTCTGCATCGGAATTGAAAAATCTTTTTAAAATGTTTCTTACGTCGTCACCAGACTTATATTTCTTATTCATATCCGTTGAATTGAAGTTTGTAAAAAACAGCGAATTTTCTGGTATGTACTTGTAGTAATCTCCTATTACGAATGAACCATCGTCATCGTACCTGTCCCAGTATTTTGGAGGACAGTATTGCAGTTTCACTGTACGCATCAAGTAATTATGCAAATGAAAGCATGTGACTATAATTTTTATGGCTGTATTAGGACAGCGAAACATTTTTTTTGACAGACAATAAAATTTAGAACATAAAATACCGAATGCGTTCTTAGCATATAAAAGAGCTCTATTGATTCTGTTATTGAATATTTCTACAGCTTCATTCGGTTGTTTATGTAACGTTGAGGGATATGGAGTCATTATTCTTTGGTGAAGGGGAAATTGGTCGCTGGCCACGAACACAGATGGTAAAGTCGCGTCGGACATTTTTATATCCCCTGGAAAATTCAACTCTTCATTAAGTATATCCGCTCCAATAGAACTTCCACTAAACATGCAGGAATCATTTTGTTTATCGTAAGCACCTACATCTAAATATGTAAACCTGTAATCAGCATCTGCAACAGCCATTATATTAAGAGTAAATACTCCCTACATTAAGATAAAATATACACAAATATAAGTAAGGGTATAGTAAAAATATATTATCTTATATACTTTGAAATTTCCAGAATTCCCGGGACATTTTAAGAAAACTTGCTTTCCATCCATAGCACCCACACAGTTAGGAAAATTGCATTTAGTAAAAGTTTTAGCAGTTTCTTTTAAATTTTCCTGGGTTAGTTTTGGAATTTCAAATTTTAACGCTTTTATAATTGCATTACAAACATCCATTAAAATTGTACCAAAGTGTTGCTTGCTGATTCTATATGCAGAAGCGACATGTTTTTGAAGTGTGCCTGATGCTAAATATCTGGAATAAAAGCAATACATCTTTTGCAATAATACTGACTTGCTTTCTAAAAATATTTAGAACCAATTTTACAATGCACACTTAAACTGATTATTACATCAGTTTTCGATATTCGACACCATAGTGCCACTAAAAAATTTAAATAAATTCAACTTTATAATCAAATCAAGACTTAAGTGTACACAGAAAATCAGCCATTAGAAACGAACTCTAAGACGACTGCAAGTTTTTCTTTGGAAGAAATTCCATCTCTGGGATGAGTTCTTTTTTTGGGTTGTAAATGTGGTTCTATAAGCCGTAGAATATCTTCAAAACTTTTATATGGCATATGAAAGTACTTAACAAATCGTTTCTCGCACTTCACTATATCTTCAAACTGAAACAATATAAAGTACAGATAAAAATTGAATAACATTTGTATCAAATCAAACTCACATCTGTTGCAAATCTTCCCTTGGCTCTTCTAGTTCTTAAGAAACGACCAACTCGACCACGACTTTCATGAGCACAAATTTTTGCAGCTTGAAGTAAAATTGCCGTCATGGAACCTGCCGCTAAAACCACTGCTTCTTCTAAATCTGACATCTTTCTTCATATAGTTTATATTCTATTAATTAATAAATGCAGTGCATATATGTTTTCTACTTGTATATATGAATTCCACTCAATTTAATATTTTTATTCTTTATTTACTTAAATACAAATGTCAAGTTTGGCAATGTTTTGTTTGTTGCTGATGAACTGTCAAAATGTAATATGTTGCTAAACATTTGCCCATCAGCTGTCAAAATTCAGAAGTTTGAAACATTTTTATTTATAAGTGTTAATGTTTTGCACTGTACTACTAGTATCTTTTGTTGATCCTACTCATACTACCGCCAGCAGTTTCAGATTTAAATATTATATATTATGAACTATTATATCCATTGAGAATAAAAATGAATGAATATGAATAATGATAATGAATTATGAATAATTGGATTATACTCCGCTAATAAGAAACCATTAATAGTGGAATCAATTCAGATGATTAAGACATTCGGATAACGGAAAGTCATATATGGTTTTTTAACAACAGAAACTATAAGCCACAGCTCATTTAATTAATCCTAAAATTTAGAGACACATTGACATGGTAGATAACAAACTGTTTAAGCAAATTGCAAACAAAACGTATGGGCAAATAAAACATACATACTTCTATGCATTTAACCCAAAAATGTGATCCTATTTTACTAGTATATCTAGAAGCCAAATTCATAACATGTAATCCGGATTACAGAGTCAGTGGTCGATCCATACTGTAAAGCATAAAATGTATATTTCGAATTTTCTAATTTTGTTCGAATTACTATGTAGTCCAAATTACCAGAAATTTGAACTAGCGGAGATCTACTGTAATTACTACTGTAAAGGATTAAAACTAAGATTTTGGACTAATAATTACGAAATGTAAACACAGCAATAATAAGTTATCTACACACATATATGAATGAAATAGATCATTACTATCTATATTTATGTTTGGATATATGCGCTTGCTTGCCATTTTTCGAACTAATTTTTTATCATAATAGACGAAGTACTGTAGTTTTTGTAGTCTAATCCACTATTAAGATATATATTCAAATCATAATGAGCACGTAAAGGTGCATTCACACCAAAGTGAACGCTTGCGAATGAAGGAACATTCACAGGTGACGGTACCCGCAAAAGTTCGTTCGTTCGCCAGCGTTCGCTTTGGTGTGGATGTACCTTAATGCATCATAAAATAGCAAAATTAAAATCAGTAAAGCAAACCTTTCATATAATGCTTATGTATGTTGTTAATTCTCAAGTTTTTATAAGAAAAATATTTTTTATTAAGCCCATCAAATTTAATATTTCGATAGAATTACATCGTGAAATGAGTTCTTTTATGCTCTTGAAATAATAATTTTTATTTAATTATTAAATAAAAAAGTTGCAAAAAAATGTGGAACGCTTCACGATTTTGCGTGTCATCCTTGCGCAGGGGCCA
>NC_051847.1:203465810-203503170 GCF_002237135.1 Teleopsis dalmanni | reverse complement strand
TGTTCTTCAGGTCAACTATCAAACCAAAATTATTCAAAAAATCCGCCCCTATTATTGGGTGATTTACCTTCGCCACTAAGAACTCCCACAGGAACTGTCTGCGCAACCCCAAATTGACTTGCACTAATTTCGTTCCATACGTGCTAATTTTCGCTCCGTTTGCTGCGTATAAATAATATTGCGTGGCTTCATTTTCAGGCTGCATTCTCTTTGGCAAAATTGAAACTTCCGCGCCTGTGTCTATTAGATAATTTATACCTGTTTTTTTATCTTTGAAGAACAAACGGCATGCTTTACCCTCTGCCACTTCACTCGCCGTCAGACGTGAAGTGGTGTTTAGTTTTCCGCTGAGTTTTGCGGTGGTTTGTACTGGCAAGGCTGAACACATTTTGTGGACCTCTCCTTGAACCGCCGATGATAAAAACAGATATTACCTCTTCTAGCACTTGATGATCGCCCTTTTCCACGATCTCTGTCATTGCTTCTTCCTCTTTTGTCCAACTGAATGACCAAATTATTTATCATGACTTTCAACTCGTCAATTTCCTTCCTCATCTCCTTCGGTTCATTCCTTTGAACTACACAAACCGTTTCTGTTTCCTGTACCTCAAATACCTTATCAGCCACTTTGGCCCACTGTGCAGAATCACCTTCCACTGCAGCTACGATTGTTCTAACTCCCACCGGCAGTCGCTGTAACCACAATGACTTTAGTACATCATCATTCATTGAATTGCCGGCCATCTCCTTCATTTTCTTCAGCAATTGAGTTGGTTTCATGTCACCTAGCTCCAATTCTGTCAGCAACTTACGCAGCCTTTTGTGCTCCGATTCTGTGAATTCATATATTAACCGTTTCTTCAACGTCTCATATTTCAACACCTTCGGTGGATCTCGAATCACATCAACTATGCACTCCAGGTATTTCGGCTCTAAACCTGCTACTACATGGTCGAACATTGTATCATCTTTCGTTATTCCCGCATTCCTGAACTGTGCTTCCATTTGCAGAAAAAAAAGGTCCGGATGCTCTCTTGAAAACATCATCGGCTTAACTGAAACCCGGTATACCTCCTTGTCAGTGCGACTTTCTCCTTCTGCCGGAAAAAAATCTTCTTCCTCACGGTTAGTCATCTTGCTTGCTAATGTTGGGCTTGATAATAACTTACAACTCCTTTTTGTGTCGGGGTCACCAATGTTGTGATTACAATAACCAAATAGCTTTTATTAATAAAAAACAGTATTTATTGTAACACAAACTTTTATTATTTTTAATACAACTTTAGAAACACTAACTAATTGACTGACTGATCAACTGACTGAAAAAATCTGAATAAATATTTTTAAATAAAATATTTTTAAATATCAGAGAATCTGACAATTTTAGCCTACTTTGTTGATTCTCACCACATGCTTAAAAACCAGTTTGTAACTCTACTATTTTAGTCTTACCATATCTTACTATATGTTACAAAATTTCAATTTTCAATATTTACTACGAACACTTGAAGGAAGATACATTCTCTTTTATTTATAAATTCCAAAATTATCTTATATGTAAAATTAAACATTTGCAATGATCTTTTTGTGTAAATTTTATAATCAATAGTGTGATTAAAACTGTATGTCAAGTTTTATACCTGAAACTTGCTGTTCAAATATTATGTTTGGACAGGCCACTGAATATTTTAAAAAAGCAATGATGAACGACACTTAATAATACCATGCAACTGTTTACTGCATAATCGGCCAATAAAATTGATTAGATTGACCGGTCACCTGTAGATTGAATAATCACCTAACGAAGTTAAGAATTCAATGCTACTCAGACTGCAGATACTGTAGAGAAAAGAGAGAAACTGCTAATCATGTGCTTGGGGAGTGCCCGGCACTGATGCACAAGCGGAAGAAATACCTAGGAGGGTATTTTATAGATCATAAGGATCCAAGACGAGCAAAGTTATGCTCTATACTGACTTTCATTAAAGAAATCGGACTTAGAGAAACATTAGAGAAACTTTATTCCGACTAAGAGGCACAATAGCTCTTTTAGGTCGTAGTGCAGTATTCCTTCTTCTTCAATAATTATAATAATAAAAGTAATTATTTAATATATGTTTTAATATATTTTTTAATATATCTCTAAATAAAAGTTAAAAGTTTTTTCATTCATTCACTCCAAATACAATTTTTTTGAAATAGATTCAATGCCAAGTCTATCAATTGCTCATTTAATGTGTCACATATTCAGATAGCTAGCTACTTATATTTTGCATACTATTAAAAATATATTGCTACGCTAATAAAATTAAATTGAACTTTTAACTGAAACAAAACTAATAGAAAGATAAACAAAGTTATGACTAATTTAATGATTAATTAAAGAACTGGTAAACGTGCGGTCAATTATTATCTCAACAACTAAGTGAAATTATTTACAATAATTCTATGAATTTGTTTAGATACATTTGATACATAATAAATATATATAGTTCACTTAAAATATTGATTTGTTATAAAGTTCATTAAATGTTAGTTGACTTATAATGTATTTTCTAAATCTACTAATATATGTGGATAATAGATAAGTTGCCGTTTTTTTTTATCTGAAATATTTTATATTACCGAAAATAAGTTCAGAAAATGATTTTAAGAAAGATTATTTTAAAATGTTTATTTAATTGTTAAAAAATCTTTCTTTAAAGACAAAATTATTTAAGACAAAATTATTATATTAAATCTCCACATTAAACGATAAATGATAGATGTTTAAATTCATCAGAATAATAGATTGTATGGTAATTTACAATAGAATACCCAGCAAATTGAAATGACAATAGAATATCAAAACTAATAATAAATCACAATTGTTTGGGATTTTATTTAAAGATGTTTTTCATAAGACATGCACTTTTAGCTTATCTTTTATAATAATCAAATAAAGACTTATTAAAAAATAATTTTTATATTAGGTACATCAATGTATCAGTATTTGTTTTATACTTAATTTCAGTTATATAGATATGTTATAGATCATATAATATAATCCTGCTCCAAAGTGATACCTTTATGTATTGTGTAAGACCTCTATGTATTGTAGATCTATAGTACTCATCTATAAGATATCCACTATTTTCTTTTGGGATATCTCTTAAATTCCTGAAGCTTAATGTAAGACTGTGTTCAGTCCAACAGTTTTATAGTAGATTAATATGTTTGATCAGATTTTATCTGATCCTTTTTATATTTTTATAAATTTTTATGTGTTGATTTTAATGAAGTTTTTGTGTATTATTTTCTTATTTAAGTGTCTGTGGAACAATACTTTTTGCAATTTCACCTACTATTTGATTTTCTTCTATTTATGCCACTTAATTGATATGCATCCATCTATGCAGTTTCTTTCCATGACTTCCTTTCTTTTCTGAACATTGGTAATCAGAATTTTAAGTAGCAAATGCATACACAGCTTACTTCTTTCAAACCAGTATAGGGACATTATAGGGATAAGAAATCTTGCACTAATAATCTTAGAACAGACCAACATTGTTAAGCGGTAAGTAATCTTCATTTCTTTTGGAAAAGATCATAATTATTATCATACTATCTCGTATATAATCTGATCATATATTGTATTTAATATAAATTCATCGTCATTTTCATCGAATTAACTTTATAATATTAACCCGACCGGAAATATACTTTGTAGGAAGTATCTAAAACATATATATTGCGAGCAATAAAAAACTAATTATAAAAGATAATTTTTCGATTTTTGTTAAAATCTTATCCAAATTAGTAATTATTTTGTACTACATAACGTGTAGTACATACATACATACATACTTAATATTTGTAATTCTTAATAATTCGCTTATCTTAGCGACTTTCAAGTAGTAACATAAAGCAAAAACCTTTAAGAATATGACTTTTCGATACAAGCCGAGAACAATAAAAAATTTCATGAACCATGACAAATTACTTTTAGATAATTCAATCAAGAATTTTGTACTTTTGTCATATCTGGAAGCAATGCTTTGAATGTCCACAAGGCGGTTATAGATTAAGCAAAATTGGTATTTTGCGAGAGGTGTCATTTCATTTGCGGTTTTTTTTTCTGTTTTTTACACGCATTAATCTAAAAAACTTGATTAAAAATGATCGAAGAAAATCAATTACAAGTTATGAATGAAGTTCCATAAAAACGGATGGTATTTCGAAATTGAAGCAGTTTATTTTGTAAAGCGTTAAGTGAACGACACCAAAATGAAATCAGGTAATAAAATTTGGATACATATTGAACCAAAAGTACATAAATTTCGGAATACATATTTTATTGACAAATGTGAGAGTGAAAAATCGGGCAATGTGCATATCAAGGACTATAAGGATATTAATAATAGTGGAGATGAAAATCTGTTCAAAATTTAAATTATGCCTTGTATATTGTGCAAATATAATTGAAAATACAAAATTTATACATACCATTGTATATAAGTATAAAAAACATAACATTACAGTGTATTTTTACTGATTTGAATTAACAACTTATTTAATAGATAAATTAATTTTAAAAATTTATAAAAATATGGAAAGTGTAGCTCTACACTTTATTTTTAAAATATAATAATTAAAGAAGTGACTAATATACAAATAATTTATTTAATAATTAGTATTTAATGATTAATAACTAATAATTTTAACAACTTTTTGTTGTATTTATTGATATATCACATATACAGTAAAACCTCGATTTAAAAGAGGCTCTTGTAAATGGATACCACATTTTTCTTCATCAAATAAAAACGCTTAAAAGAGCTTTTACTGTATCGTTTTGTTTTTTATTATATTAGTTACATTAAATACTGTTCTTTTATGAAATAATTAAATATATCAGATTTTTTTATATTTATTCAGGGAATTTTTACATTATGAATATATTAGTATATTCAGTAGTCAATATAATATTTAATTTATTTATATTAAGTTTTTAAATTTTGATTTTTTTTTCTTAATTTACATTATTATAATTAACTATTCTATAATTAGTTTTCGCAACCCAAGGGGGTTCAAAAGCCCTATTGTAGATGAATGCATCTAATTTAATTAGAGTTAGAACAATTTTACAATAAAACCATTTAAATTTATAAATAAATTTATTTCGCATTATTTTTATATATTAAAAATTTAATTATAAACTTATAACATATAGTGTTATTTACAATAAATACTTTCTAAGAATCGTTATTAATAATATATATATGAAACGAAGATACAAACCAAGACTTTTTTATATATAATTTTATTTATGATATTTAGATCAAATACGAAAATAATTGATGTGAAATTAATAAATTACTTATTTATCAAGTAAAAGTAATTATATTTCCTTAAATATGCGGTATATTATATTACTCATAAATTTTTATTTGGAAATATTTTATTTCAAATTTTTAAAGTCTTATAGTGATATAATGCGATGCAAAATAGTTGCAATACATACATATAATTTTATTTACAACAATAAATATCAATATTTCTTTGTTTTTAGTACTTACGCTTGTCGGCATTTTGCTTATAACTCATTATACCAACGCACAGTGCTCTGTTAAAGAGTTTAGTACCACATTAAACCCAGCTTGTGACGCCAATGACGTTTATGTTAAATGGCCAAATTATGAAGATCAATATACCTACTATCAATGTAAGGGCATTGGCAATCCAGTACTTGTAAATTGCGCAAGTGGAAAAGTTTTCACATATGTCCTTCAACAATGTACTGCTTGTTCGGATTATATTCCACCCGTACCATGTGATGAATTAAAAACCCAAAAGACACCAAATTGTGCAGCAATAGGTTCGGGTGGCACATCAACGCCATCACCTGCTACTGGTTATCCAACACCAATTCAACCGGAAGAAACTACAGTTACCACAAAGGCAACAACAACTAAAGCTCCAACCACTACGAAAGCACCTGCGACAACAACACCTTCTGTACCAACCCCACCCACTGATGCAACAACTGTGACATCAGGCACAACGTTAATACCACCTCCTCCTTCACCTGCTGACACAGCTACAAATGTACCTATGCCGCCAACACCAGAACCAACTCCACCAAGTGTTTCAGTTGAACCACCTTATGTACCCAGTCCTTAAACCAATCGAAAACTAAAACCGTTACATGCAGAAATAAAACCTTTAATACTGGTAGACTGCAGTTAATATAAAAGTATTCCATTAATCTCTTTCAAAATTAACCGAATTCAAAAATTTCCTCCTTAAATTAAGCAAAACAAAATAAAAAAGTGAAAAATTTATAAATATTATTACAACTAAATAGCACAGACATATTAATGCTTTCCTATCAATGCTTCTATGCATTTCGTTATTTAAAATTCTTAAAAATTTTGTTGTGATTACAGTGTACACTTCAAAACGTTAAGATTTTATAATAAAATATAATATTTCAAAAACAAATTTTTATTGTTTCGAATAATAATTTTAATAAAACAACATTGATTTTAATTAGGGTATTAATTTTTTTTATATAATATAAAATATACCAAAATCCGTATATATATATACATATGTATATATTAATAGTTTAACTTAAGCTATCTCAGTCAGTAGAAATGACGTCATACATTGTATATCCCAGTAGACTACACAATATAATGTTAAAAAATATATTCGCTTAATACAAAATATTTCGAAAAATTTTTGTTTTATAAATAGATTTATAGACTTTTTTTGACAGCTGAGCTATTTGCCCGATCTACTCCACGTTTATAAATATGTTTCAATACTTGAAGCATTAAAAATTTTATTTTAAAAATTTTAATATTATAAATACTTTTTTTTAATTATAGTTCTTGTTGTTGTTTGTGTCATCGCCTTATTCCAGTACGTAAATTGTCAATGTACAGTGAAACAATTTTCAACATATTTGGTACCAACTTGCGATCCTAACGATGTTTATGTTAAATGGCCAAATTATCAAAATCAATATAGCTATTATATTTGTAATGGTGTAAATAATCCAGCTTTAAAAAATTGTGCAAGCAATCAAGTTTTTACATATGTATTACAAGAATGCACAAGCTGCGACAGTTATATACCTCCACCACCATGTGAAAAGCTACCAACTCAACATACTCCAGATTGTGAATATTTATCAACAATATCGACTCTAGGAACAACTACAAAATCTCCTATAATAACAGAACTTCCATTTTCCTCAGCTTCAACTGCAGCTTCAACTGCAGCTTCAACTGCAGCTCCAACAACAGTTACAACTCCAATTCCTACTACATTCACAATTTCAACTTCAGCTGATACTACATTCCCGGGACCACCATCACCAGCTACTTCCAATACAGATGTACCTATGCCTCCCACACCTGAGCCGACTCCCCCTAGCATCTCAGTAGCACCACCATCTGTTGGTTAGAAAAGGAATAGGAGGATGGATCGATAAAAAAAAAATGATAAAAATATTCAGGATATAATTGTTACGCTGATTCTGGTGTTGGGAAATTGTTGTCAAAACTATTATATTGTATTGTAAAACTTTAGTCTACGGACTAATTAATGGTTGTGTAAATATGTATGTTGGAACCTTATTCTGTTAACATTTATTTATTACATTAAATAATTCTATAAATTAAATTTTTGGTGTTAAAATAAGAGTACAGTTTTTTTTTATCTTGCTACTTGAACATTAATAATACTACATATATTAAGTTATGACAAAAAGCAGTGCGATCCGCTTAGACATTTAGAATTTAATAACATTTTCAAACTTGTATTACTACTAGATTTATATAGCACTATCACTTTTTTGAGTCTGTGTTTCTGCAGATATACTTCACCACATATGTCAGTACCTATCGAGGATCAGATTTAAAGTCTTTGTATTCCTTTTTTTAATTAACGCGATACAGCTATTATCCTTTAAAATAAGGAACTTAATCAAGTTTATAGCAATGACTGTTCATACATTCAGAAAAATAATTTGGTTAATTTAACCAGATTTTAACTAAATCTCAGGGCAATATATTTATATATTGTTTTATATCATCTTTACCACATGACCTAAAATTTTTTTAACAAAATGATTAGGTCAATTTAACTAGTATGTGGTTAGAGCATATTTTTTTAAGGGTATTGAATTTCTCGTACTTCTACCTTTTAGGAAATGTACGGGCAGTGTGTTTTTGTGATATACATGGCACCAAAAATGCCTTTACTTCCGTTTAGGTGAACTTTGACGCATAAGCTATAATAAGTTATCATTTCTATATTTGAGTAAATCTGTATAAATGCTAATAATACCTAATGAAGATTGACCTTGGTTAATAACTAAAGCTGTTAATTCGAATAAAAATGATTGAAAAGGAAATAACTTTATATGGTAATTTAGGTACCATACACCTAACTTTTATTAAATATGATAATTAAATAATAATAACAAATAATATAATTATTTTATATAATAATACAAGAATTATTATTAATACATATAATATCAATATTCTTAAGTAAATCAGATTAACTATATCAAATAAATTTAATTTAATTTTTCTGTTCTCTAAGTTTAAACACAAAAGTAGAAAAATATATTTTCTATATATATTTTTTATTTAATTTTCTTTTCACTTACCCAATTGTCTTCCGCTTCACGTTTGTCAAGCAGATATTGATGTAGTTTTGGCCCCAAACCATTTGCTGAACTGAATTGCCTAATAATTCCTTTCGTACGTTCCAATTGTGATGGTGTGGTAATAGGTTCCAAGGCACGCACGTAATCAGCCATGGTTTGTTCTAACGGTGGGACTGGTACCTTCGGTAGTGTCTGTTAAGTTTAAATAAGAATGAGTTTAATACTCGTATAGTGTATGTAAGCACGTTTATGTAAACAGTGTTTTTTTACAATAAAAACTGTTGGAAATAAAGTTTCTGCAATTATTTTTTAGTTGTTTTTGACACTTTAAAATTGAAGGTTTTTAAAATAAAATCTTTTGCAATAACTCGTATAAATAAGCTTTCAAGCAAAGTGTTAACTCCATTTGGTAAGTACATGAAGTCGTAAATATTTCAAATATCTTTTCGACAATATATTATTTTTGGTTTAATGAAAATTGACTTTGAAAACTTTAATATAAAAAGAGAAATTGTCATTTGTATGCATCACGTAATTTCATTCCAAATACAAATCGAAAAAGTACACAGCTTTACCCTCGTTGGGAAAACGGAGTCAAATTCCCCGAGGACGCGTACAGTTAAGAAAAGTGAAAAAAGTAAAAAAGTTTGTACTTGACATGGAGGGCGGTTAGATTTGTTGTTGCTGAACTGTAATTTCACGAAGTTGTAACGCATTTATTTCGCATATAAAATAGAAAATTATCTCATTCTGGAAACATGTTAAAACTGTTCAAGTCCACCAACAAAAACCAGTCGAAAACAAAACTGAATTTAACTTATTTCGTTCGGCACTCATTTCGTTACTCCCCTATGAGCAAAGGAATTAGAATTGCATTGTTTGTGTGAATGCAAGAAACTTGGCTGACATTCAACTCAAATGTTGGCATTAAAGGTGGAGTTGATGGCTACATCAGACGTTAACAAAACACCAAAGGCTTTGATAAAGGTTTTTACTCTAAAAATACATTGCTAACGCAACATTCACTTGCTGAGTGCTACATAGTCAGTTTTCCCATTTTTTGGGGCGATAAGTTAAAATAAAATGGTTATGTCTCCAGGGGTTTTCGGAAAAAAGGTAAACGATTGCATTGAATTCATCTGTCGAACAAATTTTTATACAGTGATTTGCAGATGAAAAGCATTTTTTACTAAATTTCGATTTACATTTTTTTCATATAACAAATTTTAATAAAGTTTAACAGTTTAGCTTCTAGATACACTGTAACTAACCGAAAAGTTATGATTTAATCTATTGATTTTTTTTTAAATATCATTTATATATAATAAAGACACAAATTAATTAAATAAACCCTAAATATATGAGATCAGAAGTAGTTAACAAACGCTTAGTAAGTCCAACTTACTTTTGTTAGAATTTTGTTATTGAGAACATAACTTTAAATTCTTTATTATTATTATGTTGAGGCTAGTTGACTCAGTGTACTTGAGCACTTTTACTCTCTATTAACTCCGAAGTTTCTTCATAACCCCCCTCTACGCCTGGACTGGATTATTGTTTATCACTTCATCAGACTAAGCAATAACTGACCTCAGATCTGCCTGTAACCGTTCTAAGATTCGATAATGCGGTTTTGGTAAGTCTGTCAGCTTTAGTAAATAATTTCAGGGCTCTAACCTTTATTTATTTTTTAATGGGATCAATCTTGTGGTCCCTGAGGGTGTCATTCGTCCTAATGTGCCATGTTACCTTGAGAAGTCTTCTCAGAGTCTGATTTTGTGCAAAATAAACTTCTACCATAAACATATTTTATCTAAAACCAAAAAATTAAGCAATTGACTGTTTTATACTCTGTCTCCTGAATACGAAATATATAAGTAGAGAATTTAATTTTGGATTTAATAAAGGTAAAAATCTCTTAACATGGAGTTATTATAAATTTTTTTGAAAAAATGTTTGTGGTGTTTTTAATATTCTTTTTAATTCTTATTCTTATTAATTGTTTTTATTACAATACAATTTTTTAATGCAGAATTTGTTCGCACTAAACCTGCAGAATTTGTATGCTAGATTCATGTATAATTTTGAGTAATGAACCCATATATTTAGCACAGAAATCTGTATGTAACTGCAGTACGAGCAGACAAGGTATTACTTCAAGTGGCAGGTTACAAGCACAAATATCGGGCTGTACTTCCTTTAAATTCTATAGATTTCAACAGCTTTCGCCGTGCTTATTCTACTAAAGATAATGGTCTTCCATAAGTTCCACCCTTCAATGATTACTGATATCTGCTTCACCATGAAAGAAGATTTATGGCTTTGTCGATTAGAATTATAGATATTGAATGGTATCAATGAATCTTATGCACTATGTGATTATACGATCAAAATTTCAATTATAACTGAACAAAGAATACAGTTCACATTATTTGAAAGTGTAAATGAGTATAAGTTTTCACGAATACAGTCATGCCCTGTAAGGAACTGGAGCAATGTAACTGCATTTCATTGACATTAACATCTCAAATCACCAATTACTCGATTAATCCATGCTTTTATGCTTGGAATTAGTGAACGCGTTCACCGATGTTGTCAGTCATTACAACACTTCTCCGTGATTAATAGATTAGAAACTGTCGAAGATTGGAATTAGCCTAAGATAATTTCGATATATATAAGTTGTGGGCGTAATTGTGCTCAATTGAGCAAAATTCAATGGACAATTTTTCAATCCTTTTTCTATTGCCAATTAAAAGCACCTCTACTTTGTGTTCAGCAAGATAAAATTCTTTTTTTGCAGTCAAAATTTAATTGCATTGATTGTAGCGTTGCAATTCTCTAATTAATTTTCCTTTGGTGTAACAATATATTTTTATTCTATACGTTTTTATGGTAATTGAATTTAAAGCTCCCTGTTGTATTTTTAAACGCAATTAAGAAAACAATTAACACGATTAATATAAATTTCAAAATATTGAAACTACAGAAAAATGTGCGAACATAAAAGTCAAGTACAGCTTTGAGTCAGTTGGTTTAGGAGCGCTGACTCTGAGCTTGAAATTTGGCAGGGCACAAATTCGATCCCTGGTACTTGCAGTCTCAAAAAATTATTTACGAATAATTAAATACAAGAATTATTTCCAAGACCACTGATTATGGATATTTGGAAATACTCGAAACAGATGTATGGTCAGCCAAAAATTCAATTAATTAAAATAATATAAAATGAATTTTTGTTGTTGTAGTTCATTACTGCTCGAAACACATCTTTATAGAATATTAAGTTTTATTATTAATGCAATTGCAACTACAATATATTCAACTTTCAACCAATATTTCAATTTTCAACAAGTTTTGATAGTAATATCTTCCAGATTTTGCACTCATTAATATCCAAATTGCACGAAAACAAGCTAAAATCTAGTTTTATTTTAAAAAATGTTGAGTATATATTTAAGTAGATTCTTTACAAGGTGCTTCAGTCCAGCTAGCCTGTATATAATATATACCTAGATTTCATTTCATTAGTTTCATTGTTTTGTTTTTCGAATAAATTTACATGAAATCCTAAAATATATGGACTACTGTTGAATAAGCATGTTAGTGCATATGTAATAACTTTGTTTATTTTACCATTGTTTTTTAAGTAATAAACATTTGTACATTTTTATGCAAACAATAAAAACTCAATAAAGTCAAGACAGCTCTTCCCCATTTTATATCCTACATTGTGCGCTGATGCTCACAGGATAAGGTAAAAAGTAAACTTTTATTATTTGCATTACTAATTATAACAAACAGGATTAGTTCTGTTCCTTCTGTTTGTTTTCCGAAGTTTTTACTTATTTTTGTTTGCTATCAATGGAAGTTTACTTAAGATGTTGAAAACGCTTTTAAGGGTAGTAAAAGGAAGTACGCATATTTCTGGGGGATTATTTGTTTGGGTATAGAAATTGCTTTAAATGCAAAAGTTTGGAAAAATGAATTGAGTTGAATTAAGATCGAAGAACGTAAAAATACAGGTATTTCAACATTTTGAAAGTTCTTGTTATTCATTTCTATAGAATCTTTAATTAATTATAATAGTAAATTAATTTTTTCATTCATTAAAAGAATTTAAAAATGTTTTATTTATATTTAAGGATTACATGAAAGATTGTTTTAGAATTATTTTAAAAGAAAACATTTGTTTAATCAATTAAATTACATTTTTTTTCTTAAACTTACGTCAGGAAATCCATACTCGTCAACAGATTCTGCAGTGGAAAGCCATTTCTTGGGTATGGAAAGTATAGAATCTTTCCAACCTGCAAAAAAATATTAGAAAATATTAAATATAATAAGAATATAAGTAGGATTTAGTTTTGTTAATATTTACAAATAAAAAAATCGTACGCATTTTTAATTTCAAATTTACAACCAAAATTTTTTATATTGAAGTCGTAAATATATTTAATGTCTATATTGTAAAATTTAAGTGCTTAATACATATTTAGTACTGGTATTTGCTTTTCACCTAAGTAGGTTTATATATGCTAAAATTTTTTTTTTAAGAACTTAATTATAATTGAAGCATCAGCTTTAATGCTGGCTATATTCGAATCTCAACTAATTTCTCCCATTTTGATGGGCATAATCATGTATAATAAGCATACATTTTTAATAACTGAGTTTAAAGATAACTTATTGACAAATACAAGTTAGTTCTTTTACAAATTAGTCTATATGAAACCTTAACTATTCTAACTGAAAGAAATCCAGTATTAACTGTCAATATTTCGTAAATAAATATATATTAATTGTTATAAAACAAAGTTTAAATCCACTAACAACTAATAAACAGTGTCAATTTTATACTTAATATCTCGAAAAGAATAATGCTATTAGACACACTATGAAATTTTTAAGAAGCAATATTTTTAAATATTGACAAACTTTTTCTTGATTTTGCGAATGGATTTCAGCGTTTGATTCTTCCCGAAATGCAGACAAGAATTAACTCATTTATCAGGTGGTTATCATGGGCTCAAATATGTTGCTATGGGTTTTAAGGTTTCCCACTTGCTACAGAAAAAAAATGTAATAGTTACAGTTTGATCATGAAGTAGTAGACAACTATTGAACTTCACTAAGAACAGCCATCAAAAACTTTATAAAAAAAAATGAAGCACTTAATAGACATTACAGTTACATTAATATTTCGTGAGAATAGGAGTGTATCTCAGATACTGCAGCATATCACTATGCCTTCACGAAATACCTGAAATATTTTTATGTAACCTTTTTATGACGTATTTAAAATGACGGTTCAAAATGTTTACAAACTTCGTAAGCCTTTTATCATATTCTTTCATTAAAAATGCAAATGCCAAAATAAGCCTTTTGGTACAAAGGCTTTGTTGTGTTCATTTCGAAATTCAGAAAAAGTCGAGTGAACGAACCACTTTGTTTATTGTTTAGGTAACCTTAACTAGAATTCCGGTATGTTAATAATGATTGGGGTGTTGTTGGAGCTTTAATGTTGCCACGTGCAGAAATGTACAAGTTAACACAAATCTTCTACAACTGCAACCACCACCAATTTCCGTTAAGAACCTTCCTGCCGCAAACTTGAATGAAAAAGTAATTTAACCAGTAAAAATATTTATTTTACGCACAGCATGAGATTTTTCAATTATTATTGTATAAAATCAAAATGCATAAATGTTGGATATATATATCATAACTAGAAACCTTGGATATTAACACCTTTCACGTATGCGAGTATAGGTACATAATAACTTCAGTAGTCATGTGGAGTAAAAAAATTTATTGTGTATATTCAACATTTTTGAATTTTTTAAAATTCCTTAACGCAACAATAATTTTATTGTAGTTTTTATTAAAGTACAATCTTTAAAATGCATACCTATGTGTAATACCCATGTGGTACATCATACAAGGAATTCTGTTTTGAGTTTATTTCATTGTGAACGAAGCGACCCTCTATATAATCATTTTATTCTTCTATTTATCATTACATCCTTAAAATATAAATATTTTAGAATACGATAGATAACATAAATTTGATACATTTATTCATTCTCTTATTATAGTAAAGTTATATATCATACCAGTCTTCTTAATTACTCTATGTCCTTAGGGATTTAGAGTGCATATGTTATTACTTTGTTCTTCAGCGAGTGCAAATTTGTAATAAAATAAATGAAGATACTTTGAAAATTTTCCACATATTTTCGAAATTTTTTAAAAATTTGTCTGAATGTTGTTTTGCATATGCTACAAATTCTCTCATATGATAATTCCTCTACCATCTATGTTGGAAAACTATCAACTATATCAACTGTAACTATATGTTACATTTAAAGTGATATTGCGTTGTAGTTACTATATATTGTTTATATCATTTTATGCACTGGAAAAAATGATATAGCTTTGCAGTTTCATTGGAAACACTTCGGTGTTGCACATAATTAGATAAACATTGCTATGTACATATATACATATCATATACATTTGAGAACTCTATTGAGAAAGGTTACTAAGCCTTTTACATTCTAAAATGCTTTTAGGGACTTACAACCTAAAACGCTTCAAAGATTGCATAGCGCAATCAAAAAATAACCTAAGAACTATTACGGGATTATTGACCGATCCTTATAGATTGAATAATCACCTATCGAAGTTAGCAATTCAATTCAATTCAGACTGCAGATACTGTAGAGAAAAGAGAAAAACTACATACCATGTGCCCGGCACTAATGCACAAGCGGAAGAAATACATAGGGGGGTATTTCAGGGATCATAAGGATTCAAGACTAGGAAAGATAGGCTCTATACTGACTTTCATTAAAGAAATCGGACTTTGAGAAAAACTCTACTCCGACTAAGGGGCACAATAGATCTTTTAGATCGCAGTGCACGATTCCTTCTTTTAATAATAATAGTATAATATATATACATTGTGACCGAAAAGTTTCGGAAATTCTCATTTAAAATTCGCGCGCTGTATATTTTCGATATTTTAAGTTTATGTAGTTTGGCAGCACTGTCCTTAATTACTATGCCAAAAATGAGCGCGATCTGTCAGACAGTTCGTTTACGGCAGCTGTTGAAACCAGTTCACCTCAGTAGGGCGTTGCGAAAAAAACAATGGAAAAAAATATTGAACAAAGAGTTTGCATCAAATTTTGTGTTTCGAACGAAATTTCGTGTGCAGAATCGTTGCGAATGCTACAAAAGGCTTATGGGGAATCAGTTTTATCGAAAACTCAAGTTTATGAGTGGTACAAAGCCTTCCAGGACGGTCGTACGACCGTCGAAGACATTTCGCAACGCACTACTGAGGTGAACTGGTTTCAACAGCTGCCGTAAACGAACTGTCTGACAGATCGAGCTCATTTTTGGCATAGTAATTAAGGACAGTGCTGCCAAACTACATAAACTTAAAATATCGAAAAATATACAGCGCGCGAATTTTAAATGAGAATTTCCGAAAACTTTTCAGTCTTAATGTATAATATAAAAACTAAGAAATAATTAAATACTTAAGCATGAAGGAAAACTTAATATTCTTTGCTACATACATACTAAGTTACATGAGTTGAGAACATACTACAGATTTCTAATCCATCGTTAATAGATGTGATAAGCCAAAACCATACTTTATTTTAGTTTAAATGTCCAAATAATTGCTAAAATCGAAAACGAATATTCCGGATATAAACACAATTTATGAAGCATTAAGACGGAAACAATCACAACCCAGTGCTTTCTTGCCCATTTTGCAATAAGTAAATAATAAATGTGTCGAAAAACATATTCTGTGATATAGATTTAACGTTGATTGAATATACAAAATAATAAAAAAGGTATATGTAAATCATTACTGGTATATGAATATATTTTAGACAGTAGAAACATAAAATAAAATACCGTTCTTACTAAAGTTGCTAAAGGAATAAATTGAATTTATAAGAATTTTTTTTTCTATTCAGACAAGGAGTAAAGTTCTAATTTATTTCTCAAATAGAGTTTCCATGGTCGGATTTGTCTGAAATTCATCCACATAAATGCAAAAAAATGAAATTCAAAGGTAGTAGTTTTCTTTATTGAATTGTAATAATAAAAGAAGTGTAAATTGAAATTTAATATTTTAAGAATGAAACTACATTTTGTAATAGAAACCCATAGGAAAACTTCAAAGATAAATAATTTTTCTTTTATTTTGAAAGTAAAATGATTTATTTACACTTTAATAAAAACTACTTTATTTTGTTTTAAGAATGCTGTAGAAAACCATTCAAATGATGGTAACCGATAGGGAAACGAGAGGATATGCTTTTAAAATTGTAATGTTCTTTATTTTAAATTTTTTCTGAAGTATTCACTCATAAAGTCAAATTTTTTTCTTAAAAAACTTAATATATTTTTATTATTGATTATTTCTATTGTTATAAATAGTGTCGTATACAATTTGGGGTTTAAATCATCCTTTAGTATATCGGATTGCACTAGATGCAATATATTTTGTTAATTAAAAACTGTCATTTGAAATTTAATTAATTAATTTAATTAATTATAAGAATTAATTTTTAAAACTTCACTTAAGCAAGTTTTTTGTATACGCCACTGTAAGGTCACTAAAGATATCGCTGTGACATACTAGCACATCTAAAAAATCTACTGTATAAGTTATAGAATTGTAACAAATAATTCTAATTTAATTCGTCGATTAAAAACAATGTTTTGAATAATTTATTTCCGACCAGCACCTTTAAATACAAATAACTTCAATTAGTTGAACCTAACCCATTATGTTGACCAGAAAAAATTAGGTATCACTAAAGGAAATGTAAAATTCAAGTGCTTATCGAGCAAGTTAAGATACCATCTCAACAAAATTAGAGCGTCAGAAATCAATATTTCTTGTTTCTGTGAAATAGATGTTAAATATCTAAATATATTCACTGTGAATGCCTATTCAAGGCAATCTTAAACAGCCTCTTAACATTGTATATAGCGGACATTTTTATTGCTGTGATTCCATTTCAATGTACAGCGAACATGTTATGATACCATCTCAATAAAATCGAAGTTTCAGGGAACAATAACGATCGCTTTTGCGAAATTGATGCTTGAACATAAGATAGCTTGATAATCAAGATAGTCTCACACAGATTCTTTAAAAACTCTTCAAATTCTCACAAAGTTGTGAGCAGAGTAAGATATTATATCAATCAGAGTCTCAGATCAAAATCTCTAGGTTTTGTGAAATAGACGTTAAAACGTCTGAATACGTTCTTTGTGAATGCTAGCAGCAGACTAATCCATCTTAGGAACAATATAGTTGTCCCATAAAATAAATATAATAAAACAAAATCATATCAATCACTCACGTGCATCATAAGCCTAACAAGCAGTAAAGACAACTGGCACAATACACAATATACAATCCGAGTCGAAGTATATAGTATGTTATTCTGTACATAATAATGACAATAAGACTTATCATTAGGCACCAGAGCAATTAAGTGGGAGAGTTAAAGCGATTATTATACTATATTATGACACAGTATTTAAGACAAGATGGTGTTATAGTGATATAATTGAATTACAATGATGACAAGAAATCTGGAGAAATCATAAATTATTATATATTAAGTATGACTGAGATCCATAATACAGCATTATAAGAGTGAAAATTATATTTTGTTCGATGTATTAAGATTAGAATAAGTTTAACACTATACAATAGTTTTTTTTTTGATTGTGAGATACCATTAAAATCTTGACGAATTAATGTATGATTAGTGAACTCATTTAAAATATAAACATGTCATGTAATGTGTAAGTAGTTAAAATGTCTTTAAAATTAATTTTAAAATATAAAAATATAATAATAATAAATAATAGTATAAATAAATAATTTTTTTTCTGTTATTTTATTTTTATAAAGGATTCATTTTCAGTTATATATAAAATGAATAATACCCTATCAACTCCAAGTTTATTTTTTATTTAAACTTTTGAACATTTTTTGTTTTAAAAAAATTTTGTTTTGATCCTAATTTTCATCACCAATTAAATTTTTAATTAAAACTTTATTTAAGAAGGCTAATGAATAATTATAAATTTTAGCAATTTATTTTTATTTAAAATTTTTAATGTTTTACCATTTATTTTAGATCAAAGTTAAAAAGTTTTCTGTGAATATTCTAAAAATTTTAATATTTTTTTTATTTTGTATTTTATTCGTATATTACAGAATCTTTTTTCTTCACCTCCACCCATTCAACATTTTCCACAATAAGTACAACCCTTTCTGAATGTTGCTTTTTTTCACAGACAATTCCGAAAAGTGTCATGTACAAGTGCGCTCTTCTTGTTGCATGGAAAGGGGGTTAATAGGATTCGTTTCAGTGACTAACGTTGTAATATAAACTTTTTCGTTTACGATTTTTTTTTAATTTAACAATGCATAGAACTACATAAGAAAAAAATAAAAAGGATTTCCACATATGAAAGTTGGATGCTATATTCCTACATGTACTATGACACTATGTACATACTGTAAGCGTTACAAGTGTGTTTTCTGCAATATTACAAGTTCTCTGCTAATTCGTTTTCAGAATTCACCTAACTTTATCCTACACTTAAGCAATTTTATTTAATTTTCTAGAACGGAGAAGAGTTCATAATTGAAATTCTATTTAATGTTATGCTTTAATACTTTCTATAGTTAATTTATCATATCAATTTAACTCAGATATTTTAATAACGAAGATGTATATTTTTATTTAATAATAGTTAATAGTTGGTAATATGGACATTTTTGTAACTAGATATACATTTTTATAATGTAATTTTGAAGTATTATGCAGATATTAATATTATTTAAAAATAAAGTATGATTTGTATATAGCAAGGACAATGGGACACTAGAAACAATAATACATAATGTCAGCAACTTTTAAGTTAATCGATTTGAGACTCTTCCTTCAATTGTGAAAAAGAAATGTCTGTGATATTTTGTTCATTTATGTTGATAATTTCGTGACACTATAAAAATAAGGACAACGGTTATTAATCATTTCAAACCCTAGCTAATTACTATCACTAATTAGTAATTTATTTGATAAAATGAAACTTGTTTTATTTTGTATCCATAAACTTTATCTGTAACTTTAATGTAAGTTTTAGCAACAATAGATCTTCCACAATCATAGTGCTACGCTTCATTGATTGAATTTAAAACTATTAAATTTTATAAATAATAAAAATTCTATTCTCTCTACAAAATCAACCTTTACAGTTAGTTTTATCTTTAATTTTTTAACAAAAACCATGAATTTTTATACAATAATTTATTTTATATAAAAAAACATATATGGGAACAATATCACCCATTCTACTTAATTCATGCTTTTGCTTTCTGGCTTAGATGTACCTAGTTTACTAGGTATTAAGTAAATATATTCTCATCTCTGGAATGATTACTGGTTACTGGAATGAAGTTTCCACATTGCTGTGGAAATCTTCTCCATTCATTCCTAAGAGGTGGTTTTTGTGGGTTCAAGTCTTACACTGTGGCTTTCGATGCTTTCCACCTACTGTAAAATAAGAAACATATGTGTAAACTGCTTAAAGTTGTATTTTACTTCACAATTGTGATGTGATATATAAATTTCAACATATACATTCCATCCTTTTTCTTTCATCTAAATGATCCTTTATAATAATTTAAGCATTTATTTAATTAGATATTATAAAAAAATATGAATGTATTGCTGTTTGAAATATTTTTGAAAAAAAATTGAAATTACAAATTATTCGCTTGTATTTGCAATCCCTTTTATAAAATTTAATTTATAAATTACTTTTATGCCAAAGGTTACTAAAAGTTGATGTTAATACCTTGAGTTGGTCATGGTACTCACTTTAATTACACTAAATTAATTCTGGGTTTACAATTTCAAAAAAAGTTTCAAACTTTTACAGTAGCATCGCAGTTTCATCTAATGAGATTATATAAAATATTAGCTCTAGTAACCATATACTCACCAACGCCCTGCTTCTTTGTCCTCTCGCAAATATACATCAGCACACCCACAACAATGTTAATTACTTAATTTGAATTAATGTTCGCCACCCCACTTTTCCACTGCATTTTTACTTGCTCGAATTTCTGAGCGGAATTTATTATCAACTGTTGTGGCCTTTGTCAACGGTTGTTTTCACCGTTTCCGGTTTGTACTGGCACATTCGTTCCAGTACCATACTTCATACTAGGAGAGTTTTTTATCAGTGTTGCTTGCTCTATTCTTGGTTTTGTTTTTACTGCTATTTTATTATTGTTGTCACCGTGTTATATTGTGGTGTTGTCCTGATGTTGTGCGCCTTGTTACGCACCCAAAATCTTGTTAGTCTCGTAACCCCAACATTAATTTACTATCAAAACACAGTAAGGATAACAACATGACAAGTTTTGTGTCTGTGCATGGGAGTGTATATGCCTGATGTACAGAGAAGAACAAGTTGCGGTTCTTGTTGCTAATATTGTTGGGTAATGTGGTATAGGTAGTACAAACAATGGAACGGACGCTCAAATTGTAGCCACGTGACTTTATTGTGAGATTGCCTGCACTCGTACGGTTTATGTTAAATTTTTTTATGCATAAACAAGTGGATTGAGAAGCGAGGATAATGAAAAAGATAATAAATAGCATTAAATTTGACATCATTGTATTCCTTTTGTATATTTTTTATATAATATCTCTATCATGTTCGTCATAGGAAATGATTTTATAATAATTTTATTGCTCATTGTACTCAAAGTTTTGTTTTGAATTGCTGATGAGTACAGGAAAATACAATTTTAGAGAAGTGTACTTAAGATAAGAGTTATGTGAAATTATTTGATTTTCAAGAGGTTTAAAAAAGAATTGAAACTAATAAAAACTTTTCATAAAGTTATATCTAAAGACTTGTTTCATCTAGTTTTGAGTAAAATCATAAAGGATGTCATAGTATCTAATGTATGAGTAAAATTTTGACATAAAAAGCAAATTGTAAGAAAATTGTTATAAAATGAAACTGTCAGAAAGTTTTTAATTACTTTACAAATGACATCATAGATATTTTAATATTCTAAACTCAGGGCGTAACTTTTTAATGTTTTTAATTTGATTGATTGCTGAATACTTTTCGTCATTTAATAGGACTTGGTAGTGATGAAAAAATATAACTATTATTTTTATACTCTCACAAAAAAAGTGTGAAAAGGGTATATTTGTCAACGTTTAAAGGAAACGCCGTTAACCCTATAAGTATATAAATTCTTAATCAGCACCTCATATTGAGTTTAGTCTCTCAGTTTTTCAAATATTAGAATATAATTTTTAATATATTTTTTCAAGTACACAATTTTACGGATATGGGCCGTGGTCATTCGATAGATTTGTCAAAATCGAAATACTATATTCTATAGCTAACATAAAAACTGAATAATTTTTTCAGTTTTCAATAAAGATATTTATATAAGAGAATGTATATAATTTTGTTTATATCATTCCAAATTAAGATATAGCTATCATTTAATCTACCGACATCAAGTTTATTAAATTAAATTTTTTTATTTTATATATTATATTATATGCACATCAAATTATCTAAAGCATAATTTATAAAAGCAACCTTTTTGGTTGTTCGTTTTAGGTTTAGATGTATTTCGCAAATGGGCCGGAGATTCAAAAATATATTTTTCTCGAAAAACTTTTTGGTATTTCATTATATTCTAATTTAAAATTTAGATTTATGCTATAGGAAAGAAAATTCATTGTAAAAATTATATCGATTGGTTTAGTTTTGGATGTAGTTGTCTTACTAATTGACACTTACGTATGATCTTATTTTTTATTTATTTATTTAATTTATTATTTATTAATAGGACTTTAACTTAATTTGTTACGCCGAAACTCATTTGATTTTATTAAGTATCTATTAAAGACATCTGTGAATTATAACAGATTAGGAACACGCAAACAAACTATTAGGAACAACATATTTTTTACAATCTCATTGCTACGCTTCAGTGGTTGTCTGTGTCACACTTATATATATATTGATATTGATATTCAGATGTCTGAGTTGGTGAATCAGCACCTTTACTCTATTTTATCTGTGGACAATTTTAAGTCACACTAAATACTGGGCTTTACGGGGCTTTATAATATGATGGATCTGATGTCTTTGTATCTGCCTGTGTTTATCAAATTTCGCTGTATTTTTAGGATACTGAGTGTTGGATTATATATATATATGTATGTATCTTTCAAAATTTATTATATTAATTGAGTAACTAATTTGTGTTAGTTTTTTTTACCCTTTTTTGTCGTTTCTAGAATTAAATTAATAAAACTAAACCAATTTATATTTATATTTAATTTGTAGTAGGTATATTTCAAAAATATGTTTTTGTTTGTCTAATATTTTCTGCCATACTAATTTTTTAAAGTGCGAATATTTTTGATATTATGGTATACAAATAATATTAAAATTATGCATTATATATTTATTATATGCTTATCTCAGTAAAATAGAACGCCAATTATAAAATACATAATTGCTATGTTAAGCAGAGTAGAGCCATTCTCATTGCAATATTTTGGTTAATTACCTGTTGGTTTGAATGTATTATACGAGTATTAATCTATTATAAATGTTAATAATTCACATTAACATTAGGATACAAACAATTACAAAATTAATCTTTAAATTAAAACACTAGATTTGATTTTAAAACTAACAGCCTCATCCTTGCTCACTCATTTTCTCACACTCTGTTACATAAATATATTTTTAACTTCTCCACATCCTAAACAATATATATAGTAAGTACATAAGATAAGTTTAAAAAACTGGGAGGAGGGTAACTTTAAAAGCATATTTTTGGAGTGTAAAAACTTAATTATAGGTGCAAATAGAATAATAGAATGGAAGAGTATTAGCAGAGGAAGAGAAAAAGGATAATATATACATATATTAAAAATTGTATAAATAAATTTTTGATTTAATAAATTAAATTAAAATTCATCAATAGTTTCATTTGATCCTTAATTATTTTACAATTTTTTAAAAGAAAACTTATTACTCATTAAAATTTTTTTATTAAATTTGTTTTTCAATGGTTTAGCACTATAATAAATTGATGGAATTGTATATATTCGGATGATATATACAATAATTGGTATATACATAAGATATCCATAAGTATCCTCATAACCTTTTACGTTTACCCACACACTTCTGTGTCACCTTCAATTTATATCCTTCTGTCAATTTAATTCTTTTTTTGCCCACTCATTCGGATTTGTACGCATATTTTATCTTCTTCATGAGTAAATTTTCTGAAATATTATTTATTTTGTCAGTTTTATGCAATTTGTTATTGTATTGTTCGGAGATGGTGTGTTAGATTTGATTATTTTTCACACCCATGCTAATGGATAAATTGATGTATTACCAATTTTGTACACGGTTGATGTTAGGGGATTTCTTTGTTTGGAGCAAGAAGACATGAATCCATATGGGAATTCAAGATACACACACCCTAAATAAAATTGATGTTTAATAAAAACTGGAGCTGAAAATACAATACTTGGAAAATCAACGTTTAAATCGATGAGTAATAATAATTTAATTTAGTTAATGTTTATTTGCTGGAAGTACAAGTACTCGTACATAAGTGGTTAAGTGCCAATAATGTGGTATATTGGTGGTAGTAGTTAGAATTTCACATTTTGATATTGGTAGTTAAAACGTATAAGTATAATAAGTATATTGTACATAAAACAATATAAAATTATATATAAAACTTTAACTGCGAATTAAATATTTTAACTGCGTATTCTTCTGGTTCTTCGATGAATATAATAAAATATATTTATGCCAATAATATTGTAATGACCAGCATTATAATAGAAGAAGTCTATATAATAATAGAAACTTGTGAAAGAATTACATACTTCAAGAAGTCCAAAGAAAAGTATTAATTGAATATACGAAAATTTAAAATAAAAAGATACGAATTCGATATTGATATAAGTTGGTTTATCTGAGAAGAAAAATGCGATATCACACTGAAATGCATTTGTTAAAGTAATAAATCATTCAATGTTTTTTTTCAACAAATCAAAATTCTCAACAAATGTTCGCCAACAAGTGTTTTTTAAAGAAACAACTGTAGTAGAAAAATAATTATTGGTGAGTATCCATTCAGATATAAGAGATAGCTTAATTATTAGAAGAAGGCATCGGTTTCTAATTCCTCTACTATTCTTTGGAGCACCTCATTTGGTTGTAAAATGCAACTCCATATGGATTATGGAGTTATCCATATGGAGAATGTTATCTTCGCATAACATTGGGTTTTAACCACAGTCACTACGATACTCTCATTAAAGGGGTCAACTTCAATTGATACCAGATTTAAATCTCCGATCAGGTGCCGCAAATGAAACTCACTCAGTACCATTTATGGTTCAAACAGTATCGGGTGGTGGCTATTAGATTTCACACGTCTCTTAATCAGGCATGCTTTATCTTGCCAATTTTCTAACTTCTTTCTAGCTGGGGTCAACCATGGGTACATAAGTAGAGTAAGTATTATTGTGTAAAGGAATTAAGTGAAATTAATTTGGTTTAAAAAAATGTTTGCAAATTTGTAGCATTTGGTGTATAGGTTCAACATTTATATGTGTATGACAGTTTATAGCTATACTAGTATACATTATCGTAGCATTTTAAATTACGGCAAGTTTCGCTGCATCTTTTCTGTTGCTTCTGTAGAAAAATGTTACAAGTACTACCAAGTAAAAACCTACGGATAGTAAAGTTATTAAATTAATGTTAAGTATTGTATATATAATGCAATTCATAAATCCCATACTATAAGGGAAAATATGGTTATATTGGTTTATAATAAAGAGAATATGGTGTATGAAATAATTAATTTTAGAGATGTTCATCTATATTCTAAGTTTATTCTATATATTTTTTTTTTGAGTAACATAAAAGTGTAGTTAATAATATTATTTAAGAGGTAAATAAAATTTAAATACAGAAATGCTTATAAATAGAAATGCTTATAAATTCAAATGCTGATTGTTATGACTTTATATGTTATATAGAATTATTAGAATCAGAATATTAAATATTCTAGTTTTTTTAGTTTGTCATGTTCCTTAAGTATTTTATTTCAGTATTTTCTATCAATATTATGTGTACAATATTACCATTTATCCTTAATTACAAACATAAAACATACTAAGTAGTAAATAAATCTATCAATCAAAAACACAATTAATTGATTTATATCAACAAAACATGCTAAGCATATGCTAATTTTATCCTGATACTTGTAGATTTGTAAAACTAATTTTTTTCTACATATACTACAAACCGAAGAATGTTGTATTAGTATAATAAAATGTTTCAATAAACCAGATAACATTATTAAGCTACAAAAATCACGCTCGATGCTACTTTACCCTCCTAACGGAAATGACTTTCAAAATGGACAGAAAGCTGCTGCCGTCTGTCAGAAAAACGATAAAAATGTAATGCCACCGAGAACCATGTTTCCTAGCTGGCTTTCAGTTCAGAAACAGTACGAGATAGACGCAGGAATCCCCTTTGATTTCGTACAGACACATACATCCAATACAAAGCTTACTATTAACAGATGCTTTTAATACCAAAGCAAATGAAGAAGAATAATTTAAATATTGAAACAGAAGTCTGATTTTGCTCGAATTTAAAGTAACGACACGTCAAGATAAAAATGTTTAAAAATTCTAAAAATGCATCCAATGAGACACCAGCAGCAGCACAGACGTAATAAGCACCAGCACGAACAGCAGTCACTAACCAAGGATTTCATAAACAGCGGGTGAACTGTACGCTATGGCACCCCCAACATTAACCGCAGTTTATACACGCGCACAGACGGCGGCGTCAGACAAATAGCTGCGAACTGGTACCAGGGTCATAACGGAGCTAAATTGAACTGCTTTCTGCTTTTGTGTCAAATCGAACTTTTTATACTTGCCTTTTGTTTTTGATTTTACGACGAGGTCCCTTTAACTTACACATTCATTCATGCAACCTTTCCTTCTGCCGTATTTACTTTCTTGTATTTTCATGGCAAAGAATTAGGGTGGACTGACAGCCATATAACGAATAAATTGAGCCGTAAATCCTTTACGGGCTTAACGCACAACAATGCCAACAACGAGATTTACTTTAGCTTTTGCAATTTCTTTTTAGGAATGCTGGCTTCACGTACCAGTTAGCCCATCTTAAGTGAACATTGTAATTGTTCCTTTCAAATCAACTTCCAGTAGTCAAAATACTTGAGTGATGTAGGACTTCGTTTGCTAACAATTCGAAACTATGCTTCGATTCCCTTTTAAGATTTTATTGTGATGAGTTCTAAATCTCAAGTAAAACGGATTGTGTATTTTTTTTTAACAACCACAATACATGAGTATTGAATGTTAAATAGATATTAAGCAGTTTTCAGAAAAGAATAAGGAGCCTTCCTTATTTTATAATACTTTAAAAAAATTGCGGATACTACCAATACCAATTACCAATAAATAATTGCATGGAAATCGGAAATTGTCATTATATTGAAACAAAATTTTTTGAATGGGAAGTTTATTATATCAAAGTTAAAGATAATTTATGGAGATGATGATAATAATTGAGTGTAAAGCGTTTTTTTTATATTTTTTTTTTAATATCTTTTTTTTTATATTTTTTTTAAATATATTTTTTTAATGGCAAAGCCTTTTAGAATGGATCAATATTTTATTTCTTTTTATTCATATAAAATATTTTTTCTATTTTATTTTTATATAAAATCCCTACTGTAAATTTAAAATTTTGCGGCTGTAATTTAATTAAATTTATTTAAAATAATTTATTTTAATTATTCATTTGCATCAAAGAGGAATAATTTATTTTAATGTCTTTTGAAACTTTTGGTTTGACAGTATAATTTAAAAATTCAAATTTATTAAATGAAATATTTTGATGTTAATTTATTCATTGTAGTAATAGAAGTATTTTGTAAACTTTTATTTTCAGAATTTAGAAGAATTTATTTAGAGTATATAATCACAGAAACTTACAATATATCAACATATTCAAAGCTAATTTACTTTAAATTTTGACAACTTTTAACATTAGCAGGATTATTTAATTAAAAAAAGAAATGCAGTCACAAAAATAAAAATTTTAAGTCATGTGCCAAGTTACTGCTATTAGAATCTGGTGACCAAGAATCATTAGTAATGGAATTAATGAAGAATAACATAGCCAAGTCTTATTCAAAACGATAGCATAAAATAATTTCTAATTCCGGTAGCTAGTACGCATAGCAAACCCAGTAATGATATATCACACGCAGTGCTGATATAGAACCTACAAAGAAAATAAAATACAAGATGACCCAGAATAACGTAAAATAAAACAATTATCAGAAGGAGAAGAGGAAAATCGATCACTCGGTTAGAAAAAACAGCGTCAGACGAAGACAACTATCTACTCTTTTTTTATAGACTAAGTTCGTAATTTAAAATAAGTACACATTTCTTGGTTTAAACATGTGTTATTAATAATTAGTTTTTAATGTTTCATAGATAAGGTGTTGCAATACAGCATTAAAATAATGCTTTAAAACACTAAACAAAATTTATTTTCAGTAAAAGATGTATAATCTTAATGAAAATTAGTTTGAGCAAATCAGTTTCGCTTATAATCAACATTGCTTGATATAATTTTTAATATAAAAATTATTAATGAAAGAGGCTAGACTAGAAGAAGCTTAATTGCTTATTTAAGTAAATTTTAATTTAAATTTAAATAGTGTATTTTACTTATTAATTTTGTTAAAAGCCTTGAAAAGTTTTAGATTAGTTAAGAAAAATTTATATTCCATACTTTCAATGCGAAAATTTTAAAATAGATTTGGAAAATATTAAACCCTTTGTTTATTTTAGTATCTTGGACAGTTCGCAACACTTTACAGCAGTTCTACCCAGAATTGCATTACTTGAATTGTTTGGTTTTACCTTAAACAAGTTAAACTAAGTAAATATATGTCAATGAGTTAAATAACTACTTATCGCTAATAAACTCAACAATATTTGTGCCATAACTCTTGCTCAATATCACATGATATCATCTTTCTGACTATTCTTTAATTTATCATAATGTTATTTATGACTGGATTTCATTTTTAAGTGTTATTTTGAAAATCTACCAGTCAAATTTTTAGCTCTTGTGTTGAACCTTGGTATACTCTTAGTATACCCCAGCATTGGGAAAAGCGCCGGCGAAGATCATTACACAACCTAAATTAAAAATAACTGTACATAGTGAGTGATAACTTATTACTAAATATATTGTAATTATAATATGGTGTTTATACATACCATATTTTATATAAATACTAGATAACCCGACAAACGTTGTTTTGCCTTATAAATTATTTCTAGTTTCTAGATAAATTCTAGTGTAGACAAAAAGTAACTTACTTATTATAAGTGTGTAAGTATGTGGTATATGCATGAAATAGGCATGGACCGCTATGAACGAAAAGGAAAATAAAAATAACAAACGCCAAACAATATTATTTTTAAGTTATTATAGTTTATTTATTAAATTATTAATTTAAAATCAATAGATTTGTATGATACCAAGTTCCCTGGCAACAACTGTTGTATCTTCAAATTTAAATTGTCTTGGATTGACTGTAAATAATAATAATGATAATGGGCCAGTAACATTAACCAACAACAGTCGAAGATAAAAGCACTCAGTGTGTCTTGGATTAACTGTAAATAAGCGTTCGATTTAAATAAATTGAGACATGCATCAACTGGTGAAACTTGCTTGCGGGGCATCCATTTT
This sequence comes from Teleopsis dalmanni, assembly GCF_002237135.1. Taxonomy (NCBI): domain Eukaryota; kingdom Metazoa; phylum Arthropoda; class Insecta; order Diptera; family Diopsidae; genus Teleopsis; species Teleopsis dalmanni. The sequence continues at coordinate 203,473,520 of NC_051847.1, read as the reverse complement.
TTTGTTTGAGCCCAAGTGAAATAGCGTGGTATTTGTGAATAGAGTAATGTTCTTGCAAAGGCACCAAAATCATCCGTACTACTACACAATTAAAAAAATGCAGTGAGTGTAGATTTAGGTGGATTTGTACCACGATCAATCACTGTCTCGTTCGTGAAAAATACACGCTGACCGTTTTCAAGATGGACGGCTAACTGAACAGCTGCTGGATCCCGTTCATGAATTAGAAAACCGAAGATACGTCAAGCAGCTTCATTGGAACTGATGTACCGACCAATTTGGTAGAGCGTAATTTCACCGTTTTTGTTCATTGGAGGAGCATTTACATTAGTAAATGAGTTTTTACTCTAAACACAGCCATATCACTGCCTTTATGGACATACTTATATATTTGATGCTCTTCACAGAACTGCAAAACTCAACATTTATATGAGCATTGTATGTCTTGCTTAGCAGAGGCGAATACGGCACCACCCGCCATTGTCCCCTATTATCGGGATTTCTTCGACGATATATTGGATATCCGTCGGTATTTGTTATAGTATCATTAGTGAAATCTTTTGAAAAATTTTTAGTACATTTTCCATCTGCCATGCAAGGCGAAGACGAAGAAACGAAGTGGATGTAATGCTCGATGTACTTGTTGGCGTAGTTACATAAAATATTAAGAAAAAAATTTTTCTTTTTCAAAAATATAAACAACATTTATGTCAAAAAAATAAAAAATTTTTTGTCAAAGCAATAAGGATATTTTTGCTGGGTAGGGACTCCCTAATCACTTTAGCGGTATGAAAAATAGATAGTACCCGATTCTCAGACCTACTGAATACACCTATAAAATTTGGTAAAAATCGGTAAAGCCGTTTCGGAGGAGTACGGTAACTAATATTGTGACATGGAAATTTTATATATAAGACCGCAAACAGACATCGTTTGGCCTTGTGACTTATTGATGGTCTTTGCAAATGCCAATCTAATAGGAAATTGAACGCGTTTGAATTAAATTGGCTTGTCTGTGAGAATCATTGGAATTCATGGCAATAAAACTTTTTCGTTTCGGAACTTGCCATTCAAAATGGTGGCTTCGATAATGTTTTTCATCAATTTTTTAATTACCAATCGGGTACTATTGCATAGCCGTGGTGGGTTCAAATTCCGAAGTAAAATAATCGGTAATCCAACTTTCAGTCGTAAAATGTGTGGTGGGATGCCTGGCAAATCCAGTGAGTTTAAAAACTCTGCTGGATAGTTTACAACTTCGTTGGTATCACAAACTGTATCGATCGATTTGTATGATATTAAGTCGCCTGGCAATGTCTGTTTTATCTTGAAGTTTAATTCATCAACGTCCACGTTTTTTTTGCTGCTAATGGCTCTTTCTGCCAGCCACCCATGATTTATGTATTGTATGTGTACATCTGGAAATACGCGGTCAATGAGAGCATTTTGGGAATCAACGATAGTGCAGAAATTAGGGGGCAGTTTTATGAATTCAGTATTTTCATAGACAACAACTTTTCATATCATAGCAAGTTTTCTTTTTAAAAATATAAAAAAATTTATGTCAAAAAAATAAAAAAATTTTTATTAAAGCAATAAAGATATTTTTGCTGGATAGGGACACCCTAATCACTTTAGCGGTATGAAAAATAGATAGTAGCCGATTCCCAGACCTACTGAATACGCATATAAAATTTGGTAAAAATCGGTAAAGACGTTTCGGAGGAGTACGGTAACTAACATTTTGACAATGTTAATTTTATATATAAGATTTATAGAAAGTTATAATATAATTATTAGTAATTTTTGAAACAATATATTCCTTGATGTTTCTTTAAATGAAATGTGTCTTTAATGAGGTAAAAAAACATAACTGTATCTCTATTCTTTTAATAAAAAGTTGATTTATAACTAAAAGTATAAACTTTTATTTATAATATTTTAATACAATGTAATTGAACAAAAATTATGTAAAAAATTGATTCCCCTTTCTAAAATTTCTCAGTTAATGAAGCCATGTATTCTGACAGACATTGGTGGTGGCTTTTTAGTAGCAAAGTTATTTTTTACCTTTACCTTACAAATCCAGTATGGTAATGGTACCTTTTGGCATCATTAGCAGAATGCATAAACTCAAATTTCGTCTTCATCATGGGGAGGATAATTTATCCTGAGGCTAGCAATTTGGGCAGCAAGTGTGTTGAACATTTTTCTATGTTTATAATTTTCATTAGTAAATTTAAGCAGTAAAAATTTAATGCTTTAAGCTAAAATTTGGTAAAATTTACGACTAGTATGGAATGAAGATGCGAACGTGTACATGTGTTGTATGGTTTTATGAGAGAGCAGTGAACTTATCATAGAACGAATATTACACATGTACTGCACATCAAAGCCAAATTTATCTTTCATATGTCCGTATGTATTTTCTGCCAGTGACATATTTAGAGGGTTTTGTGAAGGGTTTATTGCCCTCAATTTTCAAAGATGAATTTTGTTTCAAAACGTATGTCCGTAAAATATACTATTGCAAAAGGATTTAGTAGCCCCCAAAAGAATTAGGACTTCTCTTTTCTAAACATGTCTAGAGATTAAATATATATTTACACATTTACGAAATGTAGCACGTAAATGTACAGGGAATATCCAGCGGACGTGATACTGCTTAATAATTTCCGTTTCCTCTCGTTTACTCAACCGTGTTTTGTGATGAAAATCTTAAAAACTTGATTTAAAATAATACTTATTTATACTATAGTCGAAAGTATAAGAATATGTGTTGGTATTTCTCTATGTATAATTCCATAACCTCAAATGTACTTATATCATTATATACATATATTTATGTTAGTTTAAAAACTGAAAAAGTAGGAAAAAATCTGTCTTTCATAAATTATTAAAGAGATTTTAAAAGCATCCGGGCAAATGGTAAGACAATATTTTGTGTGTGTTTCACAACATTTAACTTCATTGGCAAATACCAGGCCATAAACAAATATAAATAAACATCAAAAATTAGCCAACAACTTCACAACTTCATTTGTTACAAAAACATTTTGGAATTTTCACGCCCATTACCATACCAACGCCTCCCCCAAACCACTGATGTTAATCTAGTTTAACATGAAAACAGCAACATCATCATTATCATCATCAGCAGCACCATCGGTGTTGCGAGTAAGCCGGGTAGGCTATGGTAATGGGGATTGAATTTTCGATTTCCCCTTGTTTAATTTTATTTCGTTTGATTTTTAATGTATATTGCGCTTTTTTTGCTATATCCTTCGCCATTGCCTTCAATTTATTGCTTTTGTTTGTTTATTTTAAATTTACTGCAGGGCAGGATTCTAATGCTGTATTTTCTCCATCTGATTACCAACATCATTACTATTATCAACATTATCACATGCTAGTAACCATATCTAATGGATTTGTTGTGTGCACAAAAACAAAAAATAAATGTATGCAATGTTATTTCCGTACATATTAAATATTCAAATATAAGGGAATTGTGAAGAGTAAGTAGTTAAAAATAATACTGCAACAAATTGTTTTGTTTTCGTTATGGATGTATAAATATTAATAGAATTTTTAAATTTGTAAAAATGTAAAAAATATATATATAAAAATATATTATATAAAAATATAAATATATATATACTTCATATATACTTCATACCTATACTTCAACACGATTAAAATAAAAGATTGGTTAGTAGCTTGGTCTAAATTAGTTGTATATATATAAATCAGCTTATTGTTATAGACTTATGTCTTAATGTATATTGAAAATATGTAAATAAATTTAAAAACAAATTGTTATACTTATAAAAAAGGATTATTGATTCCAACATTTTTCACTAAATGTTTTTACAATATCAAGAAATAAATTGACTTTATGTTAGTTTAAATTCCCAGTTATGTGCAACTTAATGAAAATGAATTAAAATGCGTTTTATTTTATTTTCTATATGTCGTATATATGGCACGATATTGTAAATAAATGATTAGTTACTAAACGTTGTATGTATACCATCTGCTCAAAAAGTACCCGGATTTTGTAAATAGAACACACAAATTGAATTTTATTCTAAATTTATTTTATGCTTCTTCTGAAGCGATACACATATGCCAACGCTTAACCAAATCTTCCATACACTTTTCGTAGGCCCGTGAAGGTATGGCTTTTAGTTCCTTCAGCGAATTCTCTTTTACCGATTTAATCGACTCAAAACGCTTACCACGAAGGGGTACTTTGAGTTTCGGGAACAGGAAAAAGTCGCACGGATGCAGATCTGGCGAATATGGTGTCTGAGCGATGACAGTGGTACCGTGTTTGGTCAAAAAATCGCGTACAACAAGAATTTTCCATACTAAAAGTCGCTAAATGCACTTAAGGTAGTTTCACATTAACAGCTACTGTAAACAAATTAATTGACAAATGGCGCTCAAATTTGTACCATATGTCAAGAAAGGGTGTACCAACATAACAAATTTTTGAAAAACGTCTATTACTTAAGGAGTAGTTAACAAACAACAAAATCCGGATACTTTTTGAGCAGAAGGTAAGTACATAAATAGAAAACAAGTAAAGAAATACCAGCTAACTACACAAAAAATACAAAATAAAACCAAAATGAAAGACGTAAGCCAACTGCATTAAAAACACGGAATAGGTAAGGTTGACCTGTATAGCCGAAAGCACGCATAAATTTATTGGTCCCTAGCGATACCAGATTATGAAGCCCCTAACTTTTATGTAGATTATAAAGTAGGAATTTTTGGTATTAATTTAAGTGATACTTGGTGCATTATTTTATTAATATTTTGAAACAATAAACCACGTCTGATCATATAATATAAAATTGTAGAATAGGCGTTTAGGGTGGCTCGCAAGTGTGACAAAAAACGCATGCTGGCCTATATTCGCTAAGCGAGACATTGGCATCACTGCTGGAATCTACCAAGTGCACATAATGCAAGCAAATTACATTTAGCATAAAAATAAATAGTTAATATAAAATTGAAAATTAAAACGAATACAGAATTAAAAAGAATGGTAAGAAATTTCAAAATAAAACACTGAAATTTTTTCTTTTTTCCCAATTTTATAATTTATAAAATTTTTCAGTTTTGTTTGGTTTTTTGTTTACATATGATATTTGAAATATGATTGCAATATTCGTTGGAATTCCTAAAGAATACTCATATTAGTTCACTTATTGCGTTGGTAACACTTTTTTCTTTACTGGCCGAAGTGTTTGAGGTTTGTCCCTGATATATTTTTTCACTGAGTCGATCCTTAGAACTGTGTGTATGTCTGTTGTTCTAAAATACCATGGAATCTTAAATAGTCTTCTTATAGCCAGGTTTTGTGCTATCTGTAATTGCTTTATGGCAATGTAGGCTTTGCTGTATGTAACACATCCGTACAGTAGTGCTGGCCTAATTATTTGAGAATACCTAGTAACTCTCTATTTTTGAGGTTGAAGTGATTATTATTAAACAGCGGCTTTAGAATATGTAGAATTTTAGAGCAGCATTCCGTTTGTATTTCATATGTTTATATCAATTGAGCCGATTGTCAAAAGTGGTCCCCAGATATTTTATGCTTTCCTCCCACAGTATCTAAGCGTCACCAACGGTCACTCTTGGAGGATGCTGCCTTCTCTTTTGTGTTATGAATATAGCCTTGATTTTGTCATTGCTAATTTTAATCTTCCATTTCTGCAAGTATTCCACCATGAGGTCTATATTTACCTGTAAGGTGTTGCTTACATTTATGGCATCCCGGTCAGAGTAGATCAAGCACGTGTCGTCTGCGTAAAACGACATTGATGCAGGGCTTAAGGTGGGAATGTCTGCCGTATATATCTATATTAAACAATGTGGGTGACAGTGGCGACCTTTGAGGTACACCTGCTTTTATTGTGCGGGCGGACGAAAGAGTGCTGTAGATTTTGGTAAGGAAGGACCTTTCTTGCAGGAAGCTACCGATGATTTTAGTTTTGGCAATGTCAAATATCATTCCGGTTGATTCCCGTTTACTTAGAGCTACGCTGTTCTGGCTAGTTGTAGTTCCATGGAGAGATCGTCCCTAGTATTACGGTTAATAAAGACCCATAATAATTGGCTTTTTCTTCTGCAAGCGTGTCGCAAAATAACAAATATAATAAGCACAACTTCTGATGACAACTCTGGATAAAATATAAATTTTGTTAGGGTTATATGTGCAAAACACGTAATAGAATTTAAAGTTAAAATTTCGAAAAGGAATAATAATTCTGTGTAATTATTGGGAAAAATATTTTTTTTTTACATAATTATGAATAAAATTTGAATATTCGTGACTTTTAACAGTAAAATAATAAAATAAAAGTAACGTAATTGTTATCAACAATGACATACGAATAACTAACGAAATCATTCGTTGACAGTTAACTGGAAATTTCGTAGGTACTTCCAAAAGTCGTTCACAATAGATGAATTTTTAGTCTTGGCAACCATACAATTTGAACTGCTTATTAGTTACGCGGTTTCAAAGAAGTTGGACTAAATAAGTCAGCAATGTTGTTGATACATACGTTATTTTTAAAATAAACAGTTATTTTTTTGCGATATGCTTACAAAAAAAAGGCTTAATAATGGTAATATTATACTCCAACCGGAAAATTTCTATATACATGATGTGGCAACATACATGATACTCGTCCATGTTAAAAATGATAGGAGCTGGCCACGCAAGAAAACATGTAAATTGGCTAATGTCATTTTTATTTTATTCAAAAAGCTAATATCATTTTTATTTCATTCTGGACAAAGAATAAATAATTAATATAAGTACGGTAAAACGTACAAGAAGAAATAATATGTTTTAAGCATTCTTTTCAGTAGTGAAAAATGGTTGATATTGATGAAGATGAAGGGGGATTGACGGGATTGTTTATCCTAATTATTCTTATATGGTTTGTAAGTATCAATTCTGTAATGAGAAATGTTAAAGCAATTCTAAAAATATTTAAATCTATAAAAATAGATCTCCTTATGTGTCCTCATCTTTATTATTGTTGTGACATTACATCATGAGAACATAGTTTATGGTGTTTATTTGATTATAGTATGGGTGCTTACGTTTTGTATTGCGATCTTCACTATGTACACTTTTAAACTTGAAAATTTTGGCCTAACAGTTGTGGTAACTATAACTGAAGTATTAATTTGACTTCAAAGATTTATTAACGGATACGATTTCCTTAATAGCTCGGTGCAGTTATATATGTGATGTTGTGTTTCCAAATGTTGAGCCTTACTTATGTTTGTGACGAAGTGGATATAGATCTGAAAGCAGGCGATGTTGTCAACAAACACTGGCGAGCTGAAGTGGAAAAGCCTGGAAGCATGGATGATTTTCAATCAGAGGTGAGCATTAACTGTCTTTGTGTATACAAAAGAAGAATGAACTCAACTATATGCATTTTGGAAATAATAGGATGAATGTGTTTTATATAATATACTAAAATTGTTAGGTCAGAGACTGATAATATAATATAATATGCTAAAATCTTTGCTAACTAAATTCAAACGTAAGAAAAGAAAAAGATTAATTAAAAATATTTTTAAATTGAAATAAATAAATAAATAAATAAATAAATGGACCTAGCCGTAATTACGAAAACTGAGGTAAAAGGAGTACTTCATGAACTTTATTAA
>NC_051847.1:203448869-203465710 GCF_002237135.1 Teleopsis dalmanni | reverse complement strand
CAATTCCCTTATATTTGAATATTTAATATGTACGGAAATAACATTGCATACATTTATTTTTTGTTTTTGTGCACACAACAAATCCATTAGATATGGTTACTAGCATGTGATAATGTTGATAATAGTAATGATGTTGGTAATCAGATGGAGAAAATACAGCATTAGAATCCTGCCCTGCAGTAAATTTAAAATAAACAAACAAAAGCAATAAATTGAAGGCAATGGCGAAGGATATAGCAAAAAAAGCGCAATATACATTAAAAATCAAACGAAATAAAATTAAACAAGGGGAAATCGAAAATTCAATCCCCATTACCATAGCCTACCCGGCTTACTCGCAACACCGATGGTGCTGCTGATGATGATAATGATGATGTTGCTGTTTTCATGTTAAACTAGATTAACATCAGTGGTTTGGGGGAGGCGTTGGTATGGTAATGGGCGTGAAAATTCCAAAATGTTTTTGTAACAAATGAAGTTGTGAAGTTGTTGGCTAATTTTTGATGTTTATTTATATTTGTTTATGGCCTGGTATTTGCCAATGAAGTTAAATGTTGTGAAACACACACAAAATATTGTCTTACCATTTGCCCGGATGCTTTTAAAATCTCTTTAATAATTTATGAAAGACAGATTTTTTCCTACTTTTTCAGTTTTTAAACTAACATAAATATATGTATATAATGATATAAGTACATTTGAGGTTATGGAATTATACATAGAGAAATACCAACACATATTCTTATACTTTCGACTATAGTATAAATAAGTATTATTTTAAATCAAGTTTTTAAGATTTTCATCACAAAACACGGTTGAGTAAACGAGAGGAAACGGAAATTATTAAGCAGTATCACGTCCGCTGGATATTCCCTGTACATTTACGTGCTACATTTCGTAAATGTGTAAATATATATTTAATCTCTAGACATGTTTAGAAAAGAGAAGTCCTAATTCTTTTGGGGGCTACTAAATCCTTTTGCAATAGTATATTTTACGGACATACGTTTTGAAACAAAATTCATCTTTGAAAATTGAGGGCAATAAACCCTTCACAAAACCCTCTAAATATGTCACTGGCAGAAAATACATACGGACATATGAAAGATAAATTTGGCTTTGATGTGCAGTACATGTGTAATATTCGTTCTATGATAAGTTCACTGCTCTCTCATAAAACCATACAACACATGTACACGTTCGCATCTTCATTCCATACTAGTCGTAAATTTTACCAAATTTTAGCTTAAAGCATTAAATTTTTACTGCTTAAATTTACTAATGAAAATTATAAACATAGAAAAATGTTCAACACACTTGCTGCCCAAATTGCTAGCCTCAGGATAAATTATCCTCCCCATGATGAAGACGAAATTTGAGTTTATGCATTCTGCTAATGATGCCAAAAGGTACCATTACCATACTGGATTTGTAAGGTAAAGGTAAAAAATAACTTTGCTACTAAAAAGCCACCACCAATGTCTGTCAGAATACATGGCTTCATTAACTGAGAAATTTTAGAAAGGGGAATCAATTTTTTACATAATTTTTGTTCAATTACATTGTATTAAAATATTATAAATAAAAGTTTATACTTTTAGTTATAAATCAACTTTTTATTAAAAGAATAGAGATACAGTTATGTTTTTTTACCTCATTAAAGACACATTTCATTTAAAGAAACATCAAGGAATATATTGTTTCAAAAATTACTAATAATTATATTATAACTTTCTATAAATATTTATATAAAATATGGTATGTATAAACACCATATTATAATTACAATATATTTAGTAATAAGTTATCACTCACTATATACAGTTATTTTTAATTTAGGTTGTGTAATGATCTTCGCCGGCGCTTTTCCCAATGCTGGGGTATACTAAGAGTATACCAAGGTTCAACACAAGAGCTAAAAATTTGACTGGTAGATTTTCAAAATAACACTTAAAAATGAAATCCAGTCATAAATAACATTATGATAAATTAAAGAATAGTCAGAAAGATGATATCATGTGATATTGAGCAAGAGTTATGGCACAAATATTGTTGAGTTTATTAGCGATAAGTAGTTATTTAACTCATTGACATATATTTACTTAGTTTAACTTGTTTAAGGTAAAACCAAACAATTCAAGTAATGCAATTCTGGGTAGAACTGCTGTAAAGTGTTGCGAACTGTCCAAGATACTAAAATAAACAAAGGGTTTAATATTTTCCAAATCTATTTTAAAATTTTCGCATTGAAAGTATGGAATATAAATTTTTCTTAACTAATCTAAAACTTTTCAAGGCTTTTAACAAAATTAATAAGTAAAATACACTATTTAAATTTAAATTAAAATTTACTTAAATAAGCAATTAAGCTTCTTCTAGTCTAGCCTCTTTCATTAATAATTTTTATATTAAAAATTATATCAAGCAATGTTGATTATAAGCGAAACTGATTTGCTCAAACTAATTTTCATTAAGATTATACATCTTTTACTGAAAATAAATTTTGTTTAGTGTTTTAAAGCATTATTTTAATGCTGTATTGCAACACCTTATCTATGAAACATTAAAAACTAATTATTAATAACACATGTTTAAACCAAGAAATGTGTACTTATTTTAAATTACGAACTTAGTCTATAAAAAAAGAGTAGATAGTTGTCTTCGTCTGACGCTGTTTTTTCTAACCGAGTGATCGATTTTCCTCTTCTCCTTCTGATAATTGTTTTATTTTACGTTATTCTGGGTCATCTTGTATTTTATTTTCTTTGTAGGTTCTATATCAGCACTGCGTGTGATATATCATTACTGGGTTTGCTATGCGTACTAGCTACCGGAATTAGAAATTATTTTATGCTATCGTTTTGAATAAGACTTGGCTATGTTATTCTTCATTAATTCCATTACTAATGATTCTTGGTCACCAGATTCTAATAGCAGTAACTTGGCACATGACTTAAAATTTTTATTTTTGTGACTGCATTTCTTTTTTTAATTAAATAATCCTGCTAATGTTAAAAGTTGTCAAAATTTAAAGTAAATTAGCTTTGAATATGTTGATATATTGTAAGTTTCTGTGATTATATACTCTAAATAAATTCTTCTAAATTCTGAAAATAAAAGTTTACAAAATACTTCTATTACTACAATGAATAAATTAACATCAAAATATTTCATTTAATAAATTTGAATTTTTAAATTATACTGTCAAACCAAAAGTTTCAAAAGACATTAAAATAAATTATTCCTCTTTGATGCAAATGAATAATTAAAATAAATTATTTTAAATAAATTTAATTAAATTACAGCCGCAAAATTTTAAATTTACAGTAGGGATTTTATATAAAAATAAAATAGAAAAAATATTTTATATGAATAAAAAGAAATAAAATATTGATCCATTCTAAAAGGCTTTGCCATTAAAAAAATATATTTAAAAAAAATATAAAAAAAAAGATATTAAAAAAAAAATATAAAAAAAACGCTTTACACTCAATTATTATCATCATCTCCATAAATTATCTTTAACTTTGATATAATAAACTTCCCATTCAAAAAATTTTGTTTCAATATAATGACAATTTCCGATTTCCATGCAATTATTTATTGGTAATTGGTATTGGTAGTATCCGCAATTTTTTTAAAGTATTATAAAATAAGGAAGGCTCCTTATTCTTTTCTGAAAACTGCTTAATATCTATTTAACATTCAATACTCATGTATTGTGGTTGTTAAAAAAAAATACACAATCCGTTTTACTTGAGATTTAGAACTCATCACAATAAAATCTTAAAAGGGAATCGAAGCATAGTTTCGAATTGTTAGCAAACGAAGTCCTACATCACTCAAGTATTTTGACTACTGGAAGTTGATTTGAAAGGAACAATTACAATGTTCACTTAAGATGGGCTAACTGGTACGTGAAGCCAGCATTCCTAAAAAGAAATTGCAAAAGCTAAAGTAAATCTCGTTGTTGGCATTGTTGTGCGTTAAGCCCGTAAAGGATTTACGGCTCAATTTATTCGTTATATGGCTGTCAGTCCACCCTAATTCTTTGCCATGAAAATACAAGAAAGTAAATACGGCAGAAGGAAAGGTTGCATGAATGAATGTGTAAGTTAAAGGGACCTCGTCGTAAAATCAAAAACAAAAGGCAAGTATAAAAAGTTCGATTTGACACAAAAGCAGAAAGCAGTTCAATTTAGCTCCGTTATGACCCTGGTACCAGTTCGCAGCTATTTGTCTGACGCCGCCGTCTGTGCGCGTGTATAAACTGCGGTTAATGTTGGGGGTGCCATAGCGTACAGTTCACCCGCTGTTTATGAAATCCTTGGTTAGTGACTGCTGTTCGTGCTGGTGCTTATTACGTCTGTGCTGCTGCTGGTGTCTCATTGGATGCATTTTTAGAATTTTTAAACATTTTTATCTTGACGTGTCGTTACTTTAAATTCCAGCAAAATCAGACTTCTGTTTCAATATTTAAATTATTCTTCTTCATTTGCTTTGGTATTAAAAGCATCTGTTAATAGTAGGCTTTGTATTGGATGTATGTGTCTGTACGAAATCAAAGGGGATTCCTGCGTCTATCTCGTACTGTTTCTGAACTGAAAGCCAGCTAGGAAATATGGTTCTCGGTGGCATTACATTTTTATCGTTTTTCTGACAGACGGCAGCAGCTTTCTGTCCATTTTGAAAGTCATTTCCGTTAGGAGGGTAAAGTAGCATCGAGCGTGATTTTTGTAGCTTAATAATGTTATCTGGTTTATTGAAGCATTTTATTATACTAATACAACATTCTTCGGTTTGCAGTATATGTAGAAAAAAATTAGTTTTACAAATCTACAAGTATCAGGATAAAATTAGCATATGCTTAGCATGTTTTGTTGATATAAATCAATTAATTGTGTTTTTGATTGATAGATTTATTTACTACTTAGTATGTTTTATGTTTGTAATTAAGGATAAATGGTAATATTGTACACATAATATTAATAGAAAATACTGAAATAAAATACTTAAGGAACATGACAAACTAAAAAAACTAGAATATTTAACATTCTGATTCTAATAATTCTATATAACATATAAAGTCATAACAATCAGCATTTGAATTTATAAGCATTTCTATTTATAAGCATTTCTGTATTTAAATTTTTTTTACCTCTTAAATAATATTATTAACTACACTTTTATGTTACTCAAAAAAAAAATATATAGAATAAACTTAGAATATAGATGAACATCTCTAAAATTAATTATTTCATACACCATATTGTATTTATTATAAACCAATATAACCATATTTTCCCTTATAGTATGGGATTTATGAATTGCATTATATATACAATACTTAACATTAATTTAATAACTTTACTATCCGTAGGTTTTTACTTGGTAGTACTTGTAACATTTTTCTACAGAAGCAACAGAAAAGATGCAGCGGAACTTGCCGTAATTTAAAATGCTACGATAATGTATACTAGTATAGCTATAAACTGTCATACACACATAAATGTTGAACCTATAGATATAACCGCCACCAAATGCTACAAATTTGCAAACATTTTTTTAAACCAAATTAATTTCACTTAATTCCTTTACACAATAATACTTACTCTACTTATGTACCCATGGTTGACCCCAGCTAGAAAGAAGTTAGAAAATTGGCAAGATAAAGCATGCCTGATTAAGAGACGTGTAAGATCTAATAGCCAACACCCGATACTGTTTGAACCATAAATGGTACTGAGTGAGTTTCATTTGCGGCACCTGATCGAAGATTTAAATCTGGTATCAATTGAAGTTGACCCCTTTAATGAGAGTATCGTAGTGACTGTGGTTAAAACCCAATCTTATGCGAAGATAACATTCTCCATATGGATAACTCCATAATCCATATGGAGTTGCATTTTACAACCAAATAAGGTGCTCCAAAGAACAGCAGAAATATTAGAAACCGATCCTTTCTTCTAATAATTAAGCTATCTCTTATATCTAAATGGATACTCACCAGTAATTTTTTTTCTACTACAATTGTTTCTTTAAAAAACACTTGTTGGCGAACATTTGTTAAGTATTTTGATTTATTGAAAAAAAACATTGAATGATTTATTACTTTAACAAATGCATTTCAGTGTCATATTGCATTTTTCTTCTCAGATAAACCAAGTTATATCAATATCGAATTCGTATCTTTTATTTAAAAGATTATTTTATTTTATTTCGTAAATTCAATTAATACTTTTTTTTGGATTTTTTCTTGAAGTGTGTAATTCTTTCACAAGCTTCTATTATTATATAGGCTGCTTCTATTATAACGTTGATTATTACAATATAATTGGCATAAATATATTTTATTATATTCATCGAAGAACCAGAAGAATACGCAGTTAAAATATTTAATTCGCAGTTAAAGTTTTATATATAATTTTATATTGTTTTATGTACAATATACTTATTATACTTATACGTTTTAACTACCAATATCAAAATGTGAAATTCTAACTACTACCACCAATATACCACATTATTGGCACTTAACCACTTATGTACGAGTACTTGTACTTCCAGCAAATAAACATTAACTAAATTAAATTATTATTACTCATCGATTTAAACGTTGATTTTCCAAGTATTGTATTTTCAGCTCCAGTTTTTATTAAACATCAATTTTATTTAGGGTGTGTGTATCTTGAATTCCCATATGGATTCATGTCTTCTTGCTCCAAACAAAGAAATCCCCTAACATCAACCGTGTACAAAATTGGTAATACATCAATTTATCCATTAGCATGGGTGTGAAAAATAATCAAATCTAACACACCATCTCCGAACAATACAATAACAAATTGCATAAAACTGACAAAATAAATAATATTTCAGAAAATTTACTCATGAAGAAGATAAAATATGCGTACAAATCCGAATGAGTGGGCAAAAAAAGAATTAAATTGACAGAAGGATATAAATTGAAGGTGACACAGAAGTGTGTGGGTAAACGTAAAAGGTTATGAGGATACTTATGGATATCTTATGTATATGCCAATTATTGTATATATCATCCGAATATATACAATTCCATCAATTTAATATAGTGCTATATAGAAACCATTGGAAAACAAATTTAATAAAAAAATTTTAATGAGTAATAAGTTTTCTTTTAAAAAATTGTAAAATAATTAAGGATCAAATGAAACTATTGATGAATTTTAATTTAATTTATTAAATCAAAAATTTATTTTTACAATTTTTAATATATGTATATATTATCCTTTTTCTCTTCCTCTGCTAATACTCTTCCATTCTATTATTCTATTTGCACCTATAATTAAGTTTTTACACTCCTATAAATATGCTTTTAAAGTTACCCTTCTCCTAGTTTTTTAAACTTATCTTATGTACTTACTATATATATTGTTTAGGAGGTGGAGAAGTTAAAAATATATTTATGTAACAGAGTGTGAGAAAATGAGTGAGCAAGGATGAGGCTGTTAATTTTAAAATCAAATTTAATGCTTTAATTTAAAGATTAATTTTGTAAATGTTTGTGTCCTAATGTTAATTTGAATTATTAACATTTATAATAGATTAATACTCGTGCAATACATTCAAACCAACAGGTAATTAACCAAAATATTACAATGAGAATGGCTCTACTTAATATAGCAATTATGTATTTTATAATTCGTTTTCTATTTATTAATGAGATAATAATAAAATATAATATATAATATATAATATATATTATATATAATATATAATAAATATATAATGTATAATTTTAATATGAAAAGATTAGACAAACAAGAACATATTTTTAAAATATACTATAAATTAAATATAAATATAAATTGGTTTAATTTTATTAAGTTAATTCTAGAAACGACTAAAAAATGGTAAAAAAAATAACACAAATTAGTTACTCAATTAATATAATATAATTAGAAAGATACATACTTATATATATATATATATAATGCGATTGTAAAAGATATTTTGTTCCTGTAATCAATTATATCCAAAACTAAACCAAACGATATAATTTTTACAATGAATTTTGTTTCCTATAGCATAAATCTAAATTTTAAATTAGAATATAATGAAATACCAAAAAGTTTCCTTGAGAAAAATATATTTTTGAGTCTCCGGCCTATTTGTGAACCATATCTAAACCTAAATCCAACAACCAAAAAGGTTGCTTTTATAAATTATGCTTTAGATAATTTAAAGTGCATATAATATAATATATAATATAAAAAAATTTGGGTCCTATTTGATGTCAGTAGCTTAAATGATAGCTATATCTTAATTTGAAATGATGTAAACAAAATTTTATACATTCTCTTATATGAATATCTGTATTGAAAACTGAAAAAATTATTTAGTTTATATGTTAACTATAGAATATAGTATTTCGATTTTGACAAATCCATCGAATGACCAGGGCCCATTTCCGTAAAATTGTGTACTTGAAAAAATATATTGAAAACTATGTTCTAATATTTGAAAAACTGAGGGACTGAACTCAATATGAGGTGCTGATTAAGAATTTATATACTTATAGGGTTAACGGAGTTTTCTTTAAACGTTAACAAACCCTTTTCACACTTTTTTTGTGAGAGCATAAAAATAATAGTTATATTTTTTCATCACTACCAAGTCCTATTAAATGACGAAAAGTATTCAGCAATCAATCAAATTAAAAACATTAAAAAGTTACGTCCTGAGTTTAGAATATTAAAATATCTATGATGTCATTTGTAAAGTAATTAAAAACTTTCTGACAGTTTCATTTTATAACAATTTTCTTGCAATTTGCTTTTTATGTCAAAATTTTACTCATACATTAGATACTATGACATCCTTTATGATTTTACTCAAAACTAGATGAAACAAGTCTTTAGATATAACTTTATGAAAAGTTTTTATTAGTTTCAATTCATTTTTAAACCTCTTGAAAATCAAATAATTTCACATAACTCTTATCTTAAGTACACTTCTCTAAAATTGTATTTTCCTGTACTCATCAGCAATTCAAAACAAAACTTTGAGTACAATGAGCAATAAAATTATTATAAAATCATTTCCTATGACGAACATGATAGAGATATTATATAAAAAATATACAAAAGGAATACAATGATGTCAAATTTAATGCAATTTATTATCTTTTTCATTATCCTCGCTTCTCAATCCACTTGTTTATGCATATAAAAATTTAACATAAACCGTACGAGTGCAGGCAATCTCACAATAAAGTCACGTGGCTACAATTTGAGCGTCCGTTCCATTGTTTGTACTACCTATACCACATTACCAAACAATATTAGCAACAAGAACCGCAACTTGTTCTTCTCTGTACATCAGGCATATACACTCCCATGCACAGACACAAAACTTGTCATGTTGTTATCCTTACTGTGTTTTGATAGTAAATTAATGTTGGGGTTACGAGACTAACAAGATTTTGGGTGCGTAACAAGGCGCACAACATCAGGACAACACCACAATATAACACGGTGACAACAATAATAAAATAGCAGTAAAAACAAAACCAAGAATAGAGCAAGCAACACTGATAAAAAACTCTCCTAGTATGAAGTATGGTACTGGAACGAATGTGCCAGTACAAACCGGAAACGGTGAAAACAACCGTTGACAAAGGCCACAACAGTTGATAATAAATTCCGCTCAGAAATTCGAGCAAGTAAAAATGCAGTGCAAAAGTGGGGTGGCGAACATTAATTCAAATTAAGTAATTAACATTGTTGTGGGTGTGCTGATGTATATTTGTGAGAGGACAAAGAAGCAGGGCGTTGGTGAGTATATGGTTACTAGAGCTAATATTTTATATAATCTCATTAGATGAAACTGCGATGCTACTGTAAAAGTTTGAAACTTTTTTTGAAATTGTAAACCCAGAATTAATTTAGTGTAATTAAAGTGAGTACCATGACCAACTCAAGGTATTAACATCAACTTTTAGTAACCTTTGGCATAAAAGTAATTTATAAATTAAATTTTATAAAAGGGATTGCAAATACAAGCGAATAATTTGTAATTTCAATTTTTTTTCAAAAATATTTCAAACAGCAATACATTCATATTTTTTTATAATATCTAATTAAATAAATGCTTAAATTATTATAAAGGATCATTTAGATGAAAGGAAAAGGATGGAATGTATATGTTGAAATTTATATATCACATGACAATTGTGAAGTAAAATACAACTTTAAGCAGTTTACACATATGTTACTTTTTTTACAGTATGTGGAAAGGATCGAAAGCCACAGTGTGAGACTTGAACCCACAAAAACCACCTCTTAGGAATGAATGGAGAAGATTTCCACAGCAATGTGGAAACTTCATTCCAGTAACCAGTAATCATTCCAGAGATGAGAATATATAGACTTAATACCTAGTAAACTAGGTACAACTAAGCCAGAAAGCAAAAGCATGAATTAAGTAGAATAGGTGATATTGTTCCCATATATGTTTTTTTATATAAAATAAATTATTGTATAAAAATTCATGGTTCTTGTTAAAAAATTAATGATAAAAATAACTGTAAAGGTTGATTTTGTAGAGAGAATACAATTTTTATTATTTATAAAATTTAATAGTTTTAAATTCATTCAATGAAGCGTAGCACTATGATTGTGGAAGATCTATTGTTGCTAAAACTTACATTAAAGTTACAGATAAAGTTTATGAATACAAAATAAAGCAAGTTTCATTTTATCAAATAAATTACTAATTAGTGATAGTAATTAGCTTGGGATTGAAATGATTAATAACTGTTGTCCTTATTTTTATAGTGTCACGAAATTATCAACATAAATGAACAAAATATCACAGATATTTCTTTTTCACAATTGAAGGAAGAGTCTCAAATCGATTAACTTAAAAGTTGCTGACATTATGTATTATTGTTTCTAGTATACTATTCTCCGTTTTATATACAAATCATACTTTATTTTTAAATAATATTAATATCTGCATAATACTTCAAAATAACATTATAAAAATGTATATCTAGTTACAAAAATGCACATTTTACCAAGTATTAACTATTATTAAATAAAAATATACATCTTAATTATTAAAATATCTGATGTGATAAATTAACTATAGAAAGTATTAAAGCATAACATTAAATAGAATTTCAATTATGAACTTTTCTCCGTTCTAGAAAATTAAATAAAATTGCTTAAGTGCAGGATAAAGTTAAGTGAATTCTGAAAACGAATTAGCAGAGAACTTGTAATATTGCAGAAAACACACTTGTAACGCTTACATTATGTACACAGTGTCATAGTACATGTAGGAATATAGCATCCAACTTTCATATGTGGAAATCCTTTATATTTTTTTCTTATGTAGTTCTATGCATTGTTAAATTAAAAAAAAAATCGTAAACGAAAAAGTTTATATTACAACGTTAGTCACTGAAACGAAACCTATTAACCCCCTTTCCATGCAACAAGAAGAGCGCACTTGTACATGACACTTTTCGGAATTGTCTGTGAAAAAAAGCAACATTCAGAAAGGGTTGTACTTATTGTGGAAAATGTTGAATGGGTGGAGGTGAAGAAAAAAGATTCTGTAATATACGAATAAAATACAAAATAAAAAAAATATTAAAATTTTTAGAATATTCACAGAAAACTTTTTAACTTTGATCTAAAATAAATGGTAAAACATTAAAAATTTTAAATAAAAATAAATTGCTAAAATTTATAATTATTCATTAGCCTTCTTAAATAAAGTTTTAATTAAAAATTTAATTGGTGATGAAAATTAGGATCAAAACAAAATTTTTTTAAAACAAAAAATGTTCAAAAGTTTAAATAAAAAATAAACTTGGAGTTGATAGGGTATTATTCATTTTATATATAACTGAAAATGAATCCTTTATAAAAATAAAATAACAGAAAAAAATTTTTTCTTGCTATTATTTATTATTATTATATTTTTATTTTTATTTGTATACTTAAAATTAATTTTAAAGACATTTTAACTACTTACACATTACATGACATGTTTAAATTTTAAATAAGTTCACTAATCATACATTAATTCGTCAAGATTTTAATGGTATCTCACAATCAAAAAAAAAACCATTGTATAGTGTTAAACTTATTCTAATCTTAATACATCGAACAAAATATAATTTTCACTCTTATAATGCTGTATTATGGATCTCAATCATACTTAATATATAATAATTTATGATTTCTCCAGATTTCTTGTCATCATTGTGATTCAATTATATCACTATAACACCATCTTGTCTTAAATACTGTGTCATAATATAGTATAATAATCGCTTTAACTCTTCCACTTAATTGCTCTGGTGCCTAATGATAAGTCTTATTGTCATTATTGTGTACAGAATAACATACTATATACTTCGACTCGGATTGTATATTGTGTATTGTGCCAGTTGTCTTTACTGCTTGTTAGGCTTATGATGCCCGTGAGTGATTGATATGATTTTGTTTTATTTCATTTATTTTATGGGACAACTATAATGTTCCTAAGATGAATTAGTCTGCTGCTAGCATTCACAGAGAATGTACTCAGACGTTTTAACGTCTATTTCACAAAACCTGGAGATTTTGATCGCTGAGACTCTGATTGATATAATATCTTACTCTGCTCACAACTTTGTGAGAATTTGAAGAGTTTTTAAAGAATCTGTGTGAGACTATCTTGATTATCAAGCTATCTTCTGTTCAAGCATCAATTTCGCAAAAGCGATCGTTATTATTCCCTGAAACTTCGATTTTATTGAGATGGTATCACAACATGTTCACTGTACATTGAGATGGAATCACAGCAATAAAAATGTCCGCTATATACAATGTTAAGAGGCTGTTTAAGATTGCCTTGAATAGGCATTCACAGAGAATATATTTAGATATTTAACATCTATTTCACAGAAACAAGATATATTGATTTCTGACGCTCTAATTTTGTTGGGATGGTGTCTTAACTTGCTCGATAAGCACTTGGCTTTTACAGTTCTTTCAGTGATACCTGATTTTTTCTGGTCAACATAATGGGTTCGGTTCAATTAATTGAAGTTATTTATATTTAAAGGTGCTGGTCAAAAGGTGCTGGTTATTCAAAACAAACATATTGTTTTTAATCGACGAATTAAATTAGAATTATTTGTTTCAATTCTATAACTTATACAGTTATTTTTTAGCTGTGCACACATATATAGTATGTCACAGCGATATATTTAGTGACCTTACAGTGGCGTATACAAAAAACTTGCTTAAGTAGAGTTTTAAAAATAAATTCTTATAATTAATTTAATTAATTAATTAAATTTCAAATAACAGTTTTTAATTTACAAAATCTATTGCATCTAGTGCAATCCGATATACTAAAGGATGATTTAAACCCCAAATTGTGTACGCCACTATTTATAACAATAGAAATAATCAATAATAAAAATATATTATATTTTTTAAGAAAAAAATTTGACTTAATGAGGAAATACTTCAGAAAAAATTTAAAATAAAGAACATTACAATTTATAAAGTATATCCTCCCATTTCCCAAACGGTTACCATCATTTGAATGGTTTTCTACAGTATTCTTAAAACAAAATAAAGTAGTTTTTATTAAATTGTAAATAAATCATTTTACTTTCAAAATAAAAGAAAAATGGTTTATCTTTGAAGTTTTCCTATGGGTTTCTATTACAAAATGTAGTTTCATTCTTAAAATATTAAATTTCAATTTACACTTCTTTTATTATTACAATTCAATAAAGAAAACTACTACCTTTGAATTTCATTTTTTTGCATTTATGTGGATGAATTTCAGACAAATCCGAGCATGGAAACTCTATTTCAGAAATAAATTAGAACTTTACTTCTTGTCTGAATAGAAAAAAAAATTCTTATAAATTCAATTTATTCCTTTAGCAACTTTAGTAAGAACGGTATTTTATTTTATGTTTCTACTGTCTGAAATATGTTCATATACCAGTAATGTTTTACTTTTTTATTATTTTGTATATTCAATCAACGTTAAATCTATATCACAGAATATGTTTTTCGACACATTTATTATTTACTTATTGCAAGATGGGCAAGAAAGCACTGGGTTGTGATTGTTTCCGTCTTAATGCTTCATAAATTGTGTTTATATCCGGAATATTCATTTTCGATTTTAGCAATTATTTGAACATTTAAACTAAAATAAAGTATGTGGCTTTGGCTTATCACATCTATTAACGATGGATTAAAAATCTGTAGTATGTTCTCAACTCATGTAACTTAGTATGTGTGTAGCAAAGAATATTAAGTTTTCCTTCATGCTTAAGTACTTAATTATTCCTTAGTTTTTATATTATATATATATTATACTATTATTATTAAAAGAAGGAATCGTGCACTGTGACCTAAAAGATCTATTGTGTCCCTTAGTCAGAATAGAGTATTTCACCAAGTCCGATTTCTTTAATGAAAGTCAGTATAGAGCCTATCTTTCCTAGTCTTGAATCCTTATGATCCCTGAAATACCCCCCTAGGTATTTCTTCCGCTTGTGCATCAGTGCCGGGCACTCCTCAAGCACATGATATGTAGTTTTTCTCTTTTCTCTACAGTATCTGCAGTCTGAATTGGATTGAATTCATAACTTCGATAGATGATTATTCAATCTATAGGGATCGGTCAATAATCCCGTAATAATTCTTAGGTTATTTTTTGGTTGCGCTATGCAATCTTTGAAGCGTTTTAGGTTGTAAGTACCTAAACGCATTTTAGAATGTAAAAGGCTTAGTAGCCTTTCCCAATAGAGTTCTCAAATGTATATGATATGTATATACATAGCAATGTTTATCTAATGATGTGCAACACCGAAGTGTTTCCAATGAAACTGTAAAGCTATATCATTTTTTCCAGTGCATAACATAAAATAAATAATATATAGCAACTACAGCGCAATATCACTTTAAATGTAATATATAGTTACAGTTGATATAGTTGATGGTTTTGCAGCATAGATGGTTAGGAACTATCATATCAGAGAATTTGTAGCATATGCAAAACAACATTCAGACAAATTTTTAAAAAATTTCGAAAATATATGGAAAATTTTCAAAGTATCTTCATTTATTTTATTACAAATTTGCACTCACTGAAGAACAAAGTAATAACATATGCACTCTAAATCCCTAAGGACATAGAATAATTACGACGACTGGTATGTATGATATATAACTAATGCTTTACTATAATAAGAGAATGAATAAATGTATCAAATTTATGTTATCTATCGTACAACAAACTATTATAAAATATTTATATTAAATGGATATAATAATAAATAAAAGGGAAAAAATGATTATATAGAGGGTCGCTTCGTTCACAATGAAATAAACTCAAAACAGAATTCCTTGAATGATGTACCACATGAGTATAATACATGGGTCTACACTTTAAAGATTGTATTTTAAAAAAAACTACAAGAAAATTATTGTTGCGTTAAGCAATTTTAAAAAATTCAAAAATGTTGAATATACACAATAAATTTTTTTACTCCACATGACTACTTAAATTATTATGTACCTATACTCGCATACGTGAAAGGTGTTAATATCCAAGGTTTCTAGTTATGATATATATATCCAACATTTATGCATTTTGATTTTATACAATAATAATTGAAAAATCTCATGCTGTGCGTAAAATAAATATTTTTACTGGTTAAATTACTTTTTCATTCAAGTTTGCGGCAGGAAGGTTCTTAACGGAAATTGGTGGTGGTTGCAGTTGTAGAAGATTTGTGTTAACTTGTACATTTCTGCACGTGGCAACATTAAAGCTCCAACAACACCCCAATCATTATTAACATACCGGAATTCTAGTTAAGGTTACCTAAACAACAAACAAAGTGGTTCGTTCACTCGGCTTTTCCTGAATTTCGAAATGAACACAACAAAGCCTTTGTACCAAAAGGCTTATTTTGGCATTTGCATTTTTAATGAAAGAATATGATAAAAGGCTTACGAAGTTTGTAAACATTTTGAACCGTCATTTTAAATACGTCATAAAAAGGTTACATAAAAATATTTCAGGTATTTCATGAAAGCATAGTGATATGCTGCAGTGTTTGAGATACACTCCTATTCTCACGAAATATTAATGTAACTGTAATGTCTATTAAGTGCTTCATTTTTTTTTATAAAGTTTTTGATGGCTGTTGTTAGAGAAGTTCAATAGTTGTCTTCTACTTCATGATCAAACTGTAACTACTACATTTTTTTTCTGTAGCAAGTGAGAAACCTTAAAACCCATAGCAACATATTTGAGCCCATGATAACCACCTGATAAATGAGTTAATACTGGTCTAAATTCTGTGAAGAATCAATCACTGAAATCCATTCGCAATATCAAGAAAAAATTAAAGGTCAATATTTAAACATATTGCTTCTAAAAAATTGTATAGTGTTTCTGATAGCATTATTCTTTTCGAGATATTAAGTATAAAAATAACACTGTTTAATAGTTATTAGTGGTTTTAAACTTTGTTTTATAACAATTAATATATATTTATTTATGAAATATTGACAGTTAATACTGGATTTCTTTCAGTTAGAATAGTTAAAGTTTCATATAGACTAATTATTAAAAGAACTGACTTGTATTTGTCAATAAGTTATCTTTAAACTCAGTTATTAAAAATGTATGCTTATTATACATGATTATGCCCATCAAAATGGGAGAAATTAGTTGAGATTCGAATATAGCCAGCATTAAAGCTGATGCTTCAATTATAATTAAGTTCTTAAAAAAAAAATTTTAGCATATATAAGCCT
>NC_051847.1:203429250-203448769 GCF_002237135.1 Teleopsis dalmanni | reverse complement strand
CGTATATTCTAAGTACTTATAATGTCGTTACAAAAATCTTAAAGTTAAGAATATTATTAAAATTATATTCTAACCTTTAGGAAGCTCTAAACAGAACTATTACAAAACAGTTGCCTGTATCTTAATTCTATTATATTATTTGGGTCATTAAATTTTGGTTTTCCTTATTTTATCAAAAAAAAAATGTATATTTTTATATATTATAATTTATAGTTTTATATTAAAATGCATTGTAAAAAATAAATTTCCCCTCTCAAAAGCTTTTTTATTTAATCCAAGCTATCTATATTCACCAAAAACAGCTGATAATGCTGTTTGTGTTGCATAAACAACTATTGAAATTTCCATTGTTTATTCTTATAGTATCCACATAAATTTCTCCAGTGGAATCTGATTCATTTTGTTCCCAGTGGAATCTGATTATCATTTCCTAAATTTTTCACAAACACATTAATAGCAGCTCCGCCTTTCTGGAAAAATAAAAGAGCAAATTATTTACTTTGTACGTTTTACGTTCTGCGTTAGTATGAGTGAGTGTATAACAATGTGAGTGTATAATTTTGTATATGTGTTGATAACCACTCCCACGCAGCCATATTGAATGAAAATATAATATTAAGCACTGCACAAAATTGCGGTCGATATTTTTGTGTTTCGTAGTGGACATCAAGCTAACAGAGTATTAGCATACTTAAGGACATTATGAAACAATTAGGAAACGAAACGTGTTTCATCTCATGCCAAAGTGCACAGCTACCATCGCAAATGTAGGCTAGAATATTGAGTGTGAGCTAATAGCGTGAATAATGTGAATATGTATGTTTGTACTTGTGTATAATTGCCAACAGCAACAACAAAAACAATCAACTGAGTTCATTTTGAATACCACACATAGTGTAGATTGTTGTAAGCGTTGTTGTGTTAAACTGTTATTGCTTCAGTAGTTTATGTTTTTGTTGTTCTTGTTGTTGTTGTGTTGGTTTTAACTAAAGTAAGGTCATCGAAATGTCAAAAGTTGCATTTTCAATTTAACACAAAAGTGAATGTTTTGCTGCTGTTATTTTTTGCAGTTCCCAATTGCCAAGTCTAAGCCACCATTCCACACATTGCATCATCAACAATGCTACAACAATGTTGTTAATAGATTTTGTTGTAAGTGTGAAAAATTGTAGCAATAAAAGTAGATAATAAAAAATGTATGCTTTTAAAATTTTCAATTAGAAATTAAATAATGTATGTATATTTGTATTTCAATGTTTATATAAATTATTATTATTATTGTATAATATTGTGTAAAATACGTAAATTTAATAATCATTTAATTTATTTTTGCAATCCTTTGATTGCTGCCATTTTCTTAAAGATCTGCCATTTTCAGATTCATATTAACACTTTGGCAGCCATTTTGCTTTATATTGTTTTTGTTTTTTTTTATGTTTTGTTTTTTTTGGCAAAATAATTCTAAAGTTTCACCATTTTCAGCATTTCACTTGGTTTACTCTCATGTATCGGCATTTGAGTGTGTGAGCACACATTATCATTGCACGAAATTTGTGTGTATTTGTCAGAGTTTTTGTTGAAAATTTGTTTCTTTTTATAATTTCCATTTCCTTCTTTTGTGTTCTTGTGTTTGTGTATGCTCTCACTCACTCACTCACTCACTCTCTCTCTAGTCATACAGTGTCAGTACGATAACGTTTAAGCTTTTTTCAAATATTTGTCCTTTGTACATGCATATAAAGGAAAAATCATTTTATTTGAATTGAAAATCAAATAAAGCAATTATTTAAATTAAAATTTAGTTGTTTGAAAAGAATTAATTTGCAAATAATTTACTTTCAAATAAAATATTTTTAATTGAAATCTATATAAAAATGTCAGTATTATGTATACTAAAGCAATTTATATTAATTAAAAATAATGTGTGGCAGTACTATTTATAAAATCTATTGAAATATTTCTATCTTCAATTATACTTATTTGACTACACGAATAGGTACGTAGACATATCATGGGCTTCTATTATATGAGAACCGACAGAGAACCGATTTCTAGATTTACTAGATTTAAATTATTAATATTAGAGAAGTCGCTATATATCTTACTTCAAATGAAAACCATTTAATATTTTTTTATTTTATAAAGTAATAATAATATAATTATTTATTATTATAATAATTTTACTATGAACAAAAAGTTTTTTAAAATAGATATAATAAAAAGTTTATAAAAGATATAACGTTTGTTAATCTATCTTAACCTCAAGATAATTGTTCGATAAGAATCTTAAGAATATATATACCTTCCACTTGTAGACATAATTCGATACCCATCCTTAAATTAATAACTACTAAAACATTACTCATACATAGGAATTACTCGTAACTCATACGCACTGTAGTTTTTAATTATGCTTATCATGACGTTTGTTTAAAAACACAGCTCAACAAAGCAGCACGAGTATTCCAATAAGAGAGAGAAATTATTTAGAGAAATACAGGTCTTAGAAGTTATATATAATACTCGTATATATAAGACATGCGTCGCACCAGTACTGAGTTATATGGTAGTAATTTGCGCAAACACTACATACAACAGACGTTTTCAACTATGGAAATACAAGCTCTCTGTTTTATTACCAGTCTTATTTATCATGATCGAAACTCAAAGTCTGATATACAACGATTAATATTTAATCCAAGATATTGTCAAATGGTACAAAAAACAACGAAGGGAATGTAACAACGTGCCTCGCGATTGATGAAGGCGATCGCTTTGCAATGTTAGCGATGACTAAGCAGCCATCCAAAATGATGAAACAATATATATTGACAGAAACGCTATGAATACAATAAGCCGAATGGGAAGTTTGATGTTAAAAAAAGAATGTTCTATAATAAAGCAAAAGGTGAAAAAATACTAGAAACGTAGTGAAAGAATTGCAATTGGTTGGAGACCATATAACTTCTATGTATTCCGCATCTAAACGACAAGATGCAGTTTTTAATAATTCCTGTCTGCCTCTTCATTTATCTATTTAAGTGTCATCTATTTATATTTATTATGTAATAGAAAATAAAAATCTCAAATGAGATCTTACAAGAAAGTTAGCTTATATTTACATATACTTTATTTACTGGATTTTTTATGAAATGAAAAATTTTTAAACTATATATTTTTATAGTAAATGTTGATTAGTAATATTTACTTGATTAAACGAGAGTAAGTGTCTAAAGCACCTTTACTTAATAGTATCTGTGAACTTTAGGGTGATCCACTCTAACAAGAACTTTATTGTATTATTTTAATAAGTTATTTAGGCCCAACATATCTTCCTGACGGAATATATGAACTATATTTAAAATTCAGAATGAGTATGCGCATCCATAGAATCGAACAACCTCTGTCAGTCTTCTGTCTTCGGTAAACTTTTACACAGTGTCAACTCTCAAGTGTTTTTTTTCTTTCAAGTACCCAAGGTTAAACTCGTACCCTGCCAAACTTGAGGCTTAGAGTCAACGTTCAATAGCCAACTGACCCAAAGCAGTACATGTACGTATGTTCCGGAATGAATAAAACACTAATCATTATTCTATTAATTTGCTGCTCATTTTGTTCACTTCCAATTGTCTCAGGTTTGAGAATAAATTGGCTAATACTACAATTAATTTATAATGACGCCATTTGTAAGAAGAACATAGAACTATCTTTAAACCCAAAGATAACTTCACTTGTTTTGAAATTTAATTTTCTAATTGAAATATAATACTTAACTATTTTGATTGAATATACTATGTAGACTTACTTGTCCCTGCGAAGTTATATGCTCATTTTTATTTAATTAAATGTGACAGCATTTCATTCATAAATGCGAAACGCAATACAACATTTTATGTAATTATAAATTGTCATTAACATGTAACACGTAAGTTGACCACTGAAGTACTTCCTAGCGTTTAAAAATGCAGACTCACAATAAAAAAAGTAATTCATAAATATGTGCTATAATTTTTTTTATAACTTCAATAAATTTACATTTGTAAATTACTTTTTTATTTAACAAATCTCATTAGTATTATAAACTTGCGCGAGTCAATAAAAACAACTGTTTACATTAACAGTAACCTAGTTTTATATTTATTTATTTTTTATTTCTTTTTAGTTTTTTTTATTTTTTTTTATTTTTTTTTATTGTAACTATAAGTGAAAATTTAGTATAAATTTATGAAAGGAAAAATTGTATTTTTACATTTAATATTATAGTAGAATATCATAGAGGATTCACTGCTTCATCATCATCATCATCATTGACATCATTGAGATTATATGCTTCCATGTACTCTGCAAGAGTTCACATTTCAAAAACGTTTTATATCGTATTTTTAAGTTAACAAGTTACGGAAACCTTTATTACTGATTTCAGCTGAAGTTACAGCCATGGCTGCTGCAGTTGTAATTCGCACAACTTGCTGACGTAGTGTCACTCAGCATGGTTTAAATTTTCCATAGACAAAATGCAGAGATTCAGCAGAAAATCAGAAAATCGCAAAATATTCGCACTGATGGTCGCAATTTTCCATGCAAAAAATATCTTTTTACAGTTTAAAGAATGTCATAACTTTTGACATTTGTTAAAACTAAATTTTCATGAAATAATATTATTTTTCTTATTATATTTAAAATACTATTTGTACTACTTTACTACATAATTTTAAAATGTGAAGAGTTACTTACTTTAAAAATTTTGTTTTAAATAAAATAGATTTAAAATAAATTTAAATCTAAATAAAATAGATTTAAAATTTGTTTTAAATAAAATAGAAAATTATATTAGATTAATTAATTATTTACGAAACTCAAATATTTTTTAACAATTTAAACATTTCGTATATGTACATATATATTACTATTATATATATTATTATATATACTATATTATATACAATACTACAATTTCAATTGATATACATATATACAAATTATATCTATCTTAATTATAATCGTAATAAAAGATAGGAAGACTCAAAGATATGCAGGCATTTGTATACAAGTTGGGTGCGTTCTATTAAGAAAAAATCCAGCAGTCTCATTGAGATGCCCCTTAAAGATAACAGCCTTATGGTAGATTTATTGATAGGTGACAGCCATTTAGAGAATCATGCTAGAAGATTGAGACTCTTATTTAATTATTTCTCTCGCATTTGTGGAGAGGACGATGAGAGTGTCTTATATTTGCTTTAAAACTGCCTAGCGCAAGTGCTAGGCAGTATCTTGGTCAGCTATAGGACCCCCATCTAAGAAACATTTCCCACTTTCCAAAATGTTTAGGGAGACCTAACCATATTACATCATGATAAGATAAATTGTAATTCTAATATGTATCATTATTAATTGCTACTCTAATTCTATTTTGTTGTCTTTAGAAAAAATTAAACTTTAATGAGAGTGTCATCGTCATAGTTTATGAAGCTTCACTTTATATAGTTTTATATTATACTTAAATGCGAGGAAATCTTAACATCAGTGCCTGCTATTGAGACCTTTTACTAAATTGGACTATTTTTAGTATAAAATGATTTTAATTGAATTGTTGTTTAAAACTATACTGTATAACTATATAATTGATAATATTAATTATTTTCGAATTTATTTAACATTACCTATAATTTTATTTAACACATTATAATAATTTCATTCAAAACCGTGGCATTTAATCAACGACTTAAACAGTCTCTGGGCAGACTCTGGTAATTCTAGTATAACTACAGGAATTGGTGATCCCATTGGATTTATATTACACGTATTCATACGAAAGTACATATATGCAAAGAATATATTTATCGAATATCACCAGCTAAATACATCTAATGGATATAAGCTGATAGAATATTTAATTAAATGACGAGCCAAAATATTAAAGTGTATGCACATTTTTTCTTCTGTTACATGTAAAAATACATCCATACATCATTTACGTTTATATTTTCCCTTTTTGTGAATTTCCATTCTACTGACAGATAGATACATCATTCAAATTTAAACATTTGAGAAATGTAGCTCATACTTAGGTGCAGCGTTGAACCAATTTCGATGTTAAGATAATTCAATTCTTGTTACCTGAACGTATGTGAAATTTAAAACGTTAACGTAAATTGGCGTGAAGATATTCTTCACCCCATCAAATGCCAAAATAAGTTAGAAAATAATTCAAACTGACGAAAATCGATATTTAGTAGGCAAATATTTCACCCGTTGCGGTTGCGATACTCTTATGTTCGGTACATCATAAATTCATGTGCAAATACATCCGGACTACCTTAAAACGGGGTGAGTTTCAGAAACCTGCAATTTCACATGGGTCTGTGGTTTTTATAGCTTTTGTTTGTTAATATTTTTTTTTTAATTTTTTTATTGCATTATCCTCAATGATTTTATTCTCTGTTGATTTAGACACTTTTGCGGTTTTCATACCACACAGTTATAAGGTGGACACTAATTAAAAGTAAACAGAAAACTGAAAACCATTGTATTCGATACTTTGAAAAAGATTGTATTTGAGAATAGCAATTAACCGTTTGATTTGGTATTAATTTACTTAAAAAATTCAACATATATTAGATTGAATAAAGTTAAAGTGTCATATTTTTTAAAATTATGTTTTTGTTGGAATGAGTTGTGTTAAATTCTGCACATATAAATATACTATTAATAATATTAATAATATATTAATATACTATAATATACTATATACTATTAACGATTTATAGTGAAAATTTCCTCAAAATACTAGAATTAATATTAGACTTTTTAAGTAGTTGGTTCTATGTGTATAAATCGGCTGATATTATATCTTACCATAATTATCTACACATCCCATAGTTAAACCAGAACGACTTAATATTTGTTTATATTATAAAATGATATTTTATCTAATAATATATCACAAATTGTCGATCTTGACTCTTTAAATAAATGCTTCTATATCTACGAAGCTTTTTACAATATATCTTAATAATCTACACATGCCATTGTTAATTCTGTTATATACCTTGACCCAAAATACGAATCGAAAAGGCGTATAGTACTTTTATGAAGAGAACAAGGTACAATTCAAAAAAAAATCCGTAGATAAGTGCCGGATTTATACACAGTTGAGTGAAGGTACCAACGTTAAAATTTTGTTATGTTTTAAATTTTCTCTATTTTTGTGCAATACGCTGACAGTCCTGTTATTGTTGAGTACAAAGTAGGGCTTGGAACTTACATGTTATACTATTTTATAGTTCCGTATTATAAAAATCGGCTTAAATAAAATATATAATTAAATTCATGTCATATTAAGACCAATTTAACGAGAATCAAAGATATATTAAGATAAATATATGAAGGAGTAACGCTTACTATAATTATTATTCAAATTATGGACGTTAAATCGCCCAACAGCCGGTATTGCAGAAGAGTCCTATTGTATCAATTTTATTATTGATTACGCAAAGCCCTTTAAAGCTTTGTAAACAAAGTCCAGAACTAAATCTAGAGAAGTGTTTTTAATCTGTTCTGGTGACAGAAATTCCATATGAATTAAGTTTCTTCCGTGCGTTGTTAAAGCAGGACAATCGTAAATAATATGCATTGTAGTTTCCTTATATTTGAGGCAGAATATGCATTCCGAATTAGCAGATAATTGTAGTTTATGAAAATGATGTTTCACACTATAATAACCCTTAATAAAACCCTTTATCAACTTTAAATTAGCTTTTAAGAAATTATGAATGTTTTTGTAGGAGCACGGTTAATGTTAAGATTTTGTTCATATTTTTAAAATTTATATTAACCCAAATATTTCGGACTACATCTTCAGTATACAAAATACATCGAATAGTATAGTACATTAGAATTTTTTAAAAATAAAAACGAAATTTTTACGAATAATTTTTCTTATAAAAATTTTGAGTTCCTAAATAACCTATAAATTATTGAAATAAAGGTTAAAAATATTAATCTAATATTAAAACTTAATAATATTGGTTGATGAAACAATATATTTTAGACCACAGCTGTCCAGAGCTCGGCCTGCGGGCTACATGCGGCCCGCAACATGTTTTTAATCTACCAGAAATTCAAATTTTCTTTTGGTAAAACTACATTATTTTATTTTTATTAAATTAATAAAACTAAATTTAACATTATAACCTAATTTTTATTTTCAAAAAATAACTATGAACGTATGTATTTGTTTCTGCGGCCCTCCAATCTGTACAATGATTTGTATTGACCTGTGATTGCATCTGGTCTGGACAGACCTGTTTTGGACAATAGAATAATTTAATATATTAGTCCTAATTGACATTTAAGTTTGTATATAATTTAAAGTTCAAAATATTATATATAAGCATTTGTATATCGAAGTTCGTGAACTATAAAGAAATTCCAAACAAAAACAATTAATACAAAATATCCTGGAGGCACTGGCAGGATTGTTAAAAGAATTCATTTCGATTGCATACCCCAACTCGAATTCCTTGTCACTGAATTGAATCGCTTTTATGTAATTCATTTGAGTAAAGTAAGATAAATGTGTGTAACAATTCATATAATTTGGTTTGTTTTATTTCTACCTTTGCTGGTCATTAGAACTTAATTAAATTAAAAACGCGACCAGCAAACTTCATTAAAATTAATTTTGTTTGTCGAACGAAAAAGAAAAACAAACAGAACGACGTCCAAACCGTTAAAAAAGTTTTTACGTACAATCAATGGAATTTTATTCGAGCATAAAAATTTGAAAGTTTTCGAATAGGCAAACCAAAGTAATGACGTACCTCAAAGTATTTTTTGTTTTCCAAAAATAGTAGCAATTTCCGAAACTAGTCCGCCTGCCGTTTCACTCATGTTAAACGGCACTAACTCATATCGTTTCGCCCGGAAAACCACCCTAAAATCGGCTAAAGCTTTTCCAATTTAACAAAAACTCGCTACTACGGTACTACGTCTTAGCATTCCTAGCAGGAATTAGTCGAAGGTAACAGTGCAGAAATACACATTAAAAGTAGTTAACAGCAGTGGAACTACAATATTCGAAAAAAGTGAAATTACGTTTTGTATTAATTTGTACGTTTTTAGATACTCGATTTATAAATTTCTCTGGTCTATGTATGGGAGTGGGTGCAGTGGGTGTAGTGTGTGTAAATTGTTTGCATGCACAAAAGACATTTTCGTTTCAACTTAGTTTTTTGTTTTGTTTTCTGCATATTGTTTTTTTGATTTTTCTATGCTTTATTTATACTTTTACAACATGATTTATGCCATCAAATAACCTTGTTTTTAGCCACTTAAAACAAGAACGTTAGCCTCTTGTGTTTTTCGTAGATTCCCACACAATACTTAAATCGTGCATAGATATGTTTATATTTACCTTTACATACGATATATTACTTACATATATATGATTTTTATATATGAGAGCATATATATATGATATATATATATATGATATAGTTTGTATTAGAAACACAAATGTAAGTCGTACATATCCTTAGACACGCACACCTTGAGTTGTTCCTTGTGCCACAGCAAACCGAAATACTTAAATTATCGATCGTACTGGCGTTGGTGTTACAGTCAAGAAAAAGAAAAATTTTTTCGTTGCCTTTGAAATTAACACATTTCTTCAGTTCTGAAACTAAAATCCTACATAAGCAGGCAATTTTGACTAGAATATGATTTTTTTTCATTTTTATTTTGCTACCATAAGTTACAAAGCCATAGCACTCATACGTAGACACCAAGAAATGGTTCATCCTTGAAAGGAAAGCACACTTCACTAAATATAAAATTGAGAAATGTGAATGAAATTTAACTCCTTAAATATTTAAGCCAGAGAGAAATGAGTTTTATCTTATAAATGATTTCTTTTTGATTTATAGATTCAAGTACCAAAACTCCTTGAAAAATATACTATATTTTTAAAAAATAAATTACAATTTATTTTCCTGCATATATATTGTTTGAAATATTGAGATAGGCAATACATCAAATTCTATTTTCATACATTTAACCATATCATTAATTGTAATAATTTTAATAACCAATAAAACAAGTTATAGTAGTAATCGTTGTAGTAAAAGTAGTAGCAAAACTATTCATAAAAGTGATAGTTGAACTAGTCGTAAAATAGTAGTAGAACTAGTCATAAGAGTTTAGTAGAACTAATCATGCAGTAGTAGTAGAATTAATCATAAAAGTAGTAGTAGAACTAATCATAAAAGTAGTAGTCGAACTAATTATAAAAGTAGTATTCGAAGTAATTATAAAAGTAGTAGTAGAACGAATTAAAAAATAATAGTAGAACTTATCATAAAAGTAGTAGTAGAACGAATTAAAAAATAATAGTAGAACTTATCATAAAAGTAGTAGTAGAACAAATTATAAAGATAGTGGTAGAACGAGTCATAAAAGTAGCAGTAGAACGAGCCATAAAAGTAGTAGTAGAACTAATCATATAAGTAGTAGTCGAATTAATTATAAAAGTAGCAATGAGCCGGATGCAAAGGAAACTCTAGATCATCTGCTGTGTAACTGCCCGACTCTCTCGAGAACTCGACAAAACTATTTATGGGCTGTCACTTTTACCGGACTAGAGCATAACCACATAACTGAGGTTTCTGTTGAAATTCTAATAAAATTCACTAATTAAACGCGCATCCTAAGTGATGCACACAATCGCTAAAATTAGACTCTGATCTTGTATCGCAATGGACCTTAATGACATACGCGTGGCCTTTTTGATCTACCATCATAATTTAATCTAATTATAAAAGTAATAATAGAACTAGTTGAAGTAGTAGCTGAAGTAGTTGTAGAAGTAGTAGAAGAAGTAGTAGATATAATTACAAAAGTAGTAGTAACTAGATGTAGTGTTAATTGTCAAACGTATATAATATACACTTTTCCGATTTTACAGACCTTGGTTCAAAAACGCCTTTACCAACACGATTTAAGCAAACAAAGGTCGACTTTTTGTGCAGGTTCATAACCATAGATGAAATGTGAATGTACCACTGTCTTCCGAAGATCAAAAAGTAGTAAAATCAAAACGATAAAATTACTCCGGAAAATATTATGCTGATATCCTGTGTCTAACAGATCTAGGCTATTGTTCTTGAGATGGAACTAGACTATTCTCGACCTCAAAATGTATCGCATAAACATTAGAGCATATTTTACTGAATAAATTGAATGTCGTCAATATCGAAATACCATTTACAGAGCTGAAAATGTTATTTTAATAAAATATTACACCGGCTGACACCTTGACAGTTGCCATGGATTTTTCTTAAATCACGTTTCGAATTAATTAACTATGCCAGATTCAATAAATCTGGCCTTGGATGGTTTGGGTTCATAAATTATTAATTTATAATTTTTACTGCGACTTTTAAATTTTGTCAAGTTAGGTTTTCATATAAATTCAATAATTGCATAATAACTACAGGTTTTCCAATTTTAAGGGTCAAAATTGTTGCCAGTAATGTTTCATAGGTTTGAAAACCTATGAAACATCTTCAGTCAGTTAATTTGACACTGTTTAGTTAACATTCAGGTAGTACCAGAAGGAGAAATAGCTCTTATGAAACTTAAGTTATATTTACTTACAACACTTTATTCAATTTTGAGTACACTTTCATGATTACGTAAATAAACAATAAAAACAAATAAAGAAATACAGTTTTACACTATAATGGAAGTAAAATTTAGTCGAAGTATTTAAAAAACTATGTATAATAATAAACAAACTAAATAATATTTGAACTGTATTTGAACTTTTTATCTAAGTTATAATGCTTATCATAATTAAGCATTATCTATTGAATTTCAAATATCTCATATCTTTTGTAGTAAAAATAAATCGGTAAAGAAGACTATTATATAGTTACAATAGGTACAATTCCACTTGAATAGACAAATTATGCCATTCTACGCTGTTCGTACTCTGACCTTCTAGCCTGCATATGAACAATGCTAATCTGTGGTATTACAAGACACAAGGCCGACAATTTTATCGAACCAAACCTATCCTGCATCCTTTCAGGATTATTGTAACATATTCACTTTACTTCCATAATGAGTAGCACTTAAAAACGCCATTATGTCCTTTAGAGAGATGTTGTCTAATTCCGTTATAAGTTGATAGGCAGTTAATAAATACCGAAGTCTGTGTTTGGCAAGTTTATCACAGTGATAAAGAATGTGTTCTGTTGTTTCCTCTTCTTCGCAACAAAGTCTGCAGTTGTCGTCTCTTGTAATACCTTGGTTCGATAAATGCGTTTTTACTCCGCAATATCCAGTGAGAAACCCTGTGACAAGTCGGACGCCTTGTGACAAGTGTTCAGCATTAGAAGCTCCCTTGTTATGGCTTTTGATCGATTCATGCATGAATTCTTTATCTTATATGCAGGTGTTATCTCAATCAACCTGAGTTGCTATTTCCAGACATTTGTTAATTTTAAATTTGAAAAAGATCCATGAAGGACCGCAGAATGGTTGTGGCTCAATAAAATATGTGGCCGCCACACTTCTTTCTAGTTCATTTGCTTTTTCGTTTTCCTCAAATCCGCTGTGTCCTGGGATCCATATTCAATCAACCCTGTTTCTTTCAGCAAAGACTTTGAGAAGTTGAAGGTATTCCCACACTAGTTTTGAGGTCACTCGAGATGAGGTCACTCTAACCCCCAGAAGGGGGAAGACCTGCTGGTCGCAGTACCACAGCACCACTTAATAAAAAAAAAAATAAATATGGTACATAAAACTTATACAACTTATAAATATAATTTATTTATAATATTATAATATTTGTTTAATTAAAGACATAAAAGCTTTAATAAAATTAATGTTATACTCAATATAAGTTTAAGATTTTATTGCAAGTCTGCTTTTAATATATTTTATTAAATTTGCTCTAATGGAAAATATTTTTCTTTTAACTGCTAAGGAAAGTATAGATATTGTTTAATAGCTTTTATATTCGACTTAAGTAGGAAATTTTGTTGTTTTCGCAATTAAAACACAGTAAACGCAAGAAATATGCGATAAACTTAATTTAGCTACATTTCAGCTGCATTTTCCATGCGGACAGCAGCTAAAAGTGACACATAAAGAATTGACAGGACGATTAAGTCACACAAGAGAGAAACTTTTTCATTTTTGCAACAACACTTAATATAGTTATAATCTTACAAGAGTATGAGTGTATGAATTTGTATCCTCATGTGTGTATGTGTGTGTGCTGTGAGCACTTAATCTGAGTAAAAGTTTTTCTCGTTAGTCAGTACAGTTGAGAACGTTCACATGACACCCACACAACAATCAATTACATTGCCTTAATGTTATGCCATAAATTACAAATAAAACTTTTAGTTTGTTATATCCTTTAGCCTTATATAAAACTAATGAAAAACAAAAAAAAAACTGCAAAGGATAAAAAGTTTTTAATAAAAATTTGCATTTATGTAAATGACATTTTAGTGGATGTGAAAATTTTCACTTAAAAAACTAAAATGAAATTTTGTATTTTAGCATGCCAAATAAATATCCTTACAGCTTCACGTATGTAGTTTGTAGTTTGTAGTTTTTCTATTTCCGTTTACAATCTTTTAAAATCACTACTGCATTTAAACTTGAATTTCAAAATAATTTTGATCATTTAATTTGAACTTGTGACTGACTGCCTTATCATATTTGTAGAGAATCAATCTAAGCCTGATAAATGAAGTATTTGTCCATGTCATTTCTGATGAACACTCATAGTACACATAGTCATACTCATAGTCAAAGGACATTTGGCATTTCTGGTGCAATTCTCTGTTATGCGGCACTGAAAATGAAAAATTACATATCTGTTATTTTTTGCTCGTTACACTCTGCGCATACATAAGCGAGAAATAAAAACTTTTAGATACAAAAAGTGCACGTAAGTGTGTTTCGAATTGTAACAGTGTCAGCAGATACAAATCGGCCTCATTCCTAGCAATTACCGTACAAATTACTTTTTTATTTTTATTTTTATTTATATTTATTTTTTGTTTTTGGTTTTGTTTCTTCTATTCTTAATATATGCAATTTTTTATATCTAGTATTTTGACAAAATAAAATAGTTTTTCTTCTGGGTTGGTTAAATGCATTTTTATTTCTATTTTATTGAAAATGTCAATAAAAAGTTGTCAAAAAACACAATAAAATTACAAGTGGCAATAAAAACTGCACATAGTCATAAAAGAAAAATGAAGAAGTAATAAAATTGCACAAAAACATTGCAAAAAGTTGACAAATATGTAGTTTATTAGTCCCAAGTGCATTCAATCCATTCGTTTATTGTGTATTTTATGACAGTTATGCCACTAACATTTAAATACTTCAAAATGCATGCAAACAAATATATTTCAAAGTTTGTTTAAAAAAATATAATATTGCATAATTTAACTTATTTTGAGCGAACACTATAGCCCAACTTGAAAAAGACAAAAGAACAATTCAGAAATAATTATAAGTATATAATGTACATGTTTACATTATAAAAATATGAAATACAATCAAACTTCCATAAATCGAACTTCTATAACTCAAATTTTCTATAACTCGTACATACAATTCTGCTTCCATAACTCGGACTTCAATAACTCGAATTACTTTATATCAAATAAAAATATTGTCATGTGCTAATATTAATATGGGAAAAAGCATTCTATAAGTCAAATTATTGTCTTTAGTATGAATCCATTTTGGTGTTAGGGGAAGTCCCTTTTTCCAAACCAAACGTTTAATTTTTTTTCTTCTGTTGCTTCTTTGTGCAAATGCCAGTCATTGGCAGCGTGATTTAAAGTAAATAAAATAACTTTCAATACTACTCTTAACGATTATATTGAACTTAACACAGAAATAGGTAAATCAACCTTTTCTACAGATTGAGCATTATAGCTTCGAATTAGTGGACCCGATTCTAAGCGCAACGGAAAGTAATAATGAGGGTTCGGGTTCATTCAAAATTCTGAATTTTTATTTACAAACGAACTGATGATCACTATAAGGTTTGGAATAAATTGGAATATTTTTTTACTGAAAATAAGAAAAAAAATTAAAAACCTAAATCCTAATTTCTGAATGTTTCACTTCACTAAAATTTCTGTGCTGTATTTGATGTCAAATAAATAAATTTCTTAAAATGTCACAATAGTTTTTTTTAAATTTCTCCATAAATCGAAACTTTCCTTTGTAAAATGGTACTTCGAGTTTTGGAAGTTTGACTGTATATGGAAAAGAGTTTCAAAAAATATCCTAAACAACGCTAGACGTAGAAGAGAATCTTGTGTAAGACAAGATTACTCTCAATTTAATCTATCATTAAAAAAAATTGAAACTGAAGTATATTCTGAGTTAAGTTATGCTTAATCCTTATGGCAGCCTTGCCCGCCGAAGCTTACCTAAAATCAAATAATGGTCCAATATATAAACATAGTTCATAGATCAAACCTAAAGGATCAAAAGAAATATGGTTTACAAAATGATTTGAAATGATGCAAAAAAAAAAAAATACAAGTTGATATCAATTCGTATGCATGATACGTATGATATGATATGATATAACAAATATGTTGAGAATAAAAATAAAAACAAAAAATAACAACTCTATTCTTTCAAAAATATTGCACAATATAAAACTGATATAAAACTAAGTATTAAATAAATAAAACGTCTTTTGATACCATAACTAATCATAATAATTAGGATACTGAAGACAATACATTATTTTACATGTTGTTGGATGCTGACAAAAATCATATCATAGTAATCGAAGATCGTAATGGCAGAATTAGAAATGAACAGTACCTTACCTACAATCTGACAATATTTGAGTATAATAATCATGAAGAAAGAAAAGGATTGACAAAAAGATTGTAGGCGCAAGTGATATGGAACCGACATTTCATAAAGGGAGACCCTAGATTGGATAGCGGCACCTTTTGGCGAGTTCCGACAACAAAACAGATTGGTAATAATCTCTTTTTCCTTCACTGATCCATAGCTGCGACATTAATCGTTAAAGATAGCCCTTACTCGGTAAAAATGTCTTCCAATGTTCTGCTCTTTTTAGATCAAAGACTGATCGGTGTCATATACGCAATCTTTGGTTTGCTGTTTTAAAATATTCTGTACGTGTAGCTAATTTGACTGGAGGTAAACAAACCTCTACAACAGAAATGTTTGATGTCGGTATTACAGTTTCAGTAACATCCCTCTGCCCCAGAATCCAATTCAGATCAGCCTGACATCTTGTTTAATGATATATGATATCTAATACAAGATGTTGTGAATACACTTAGATGTTGTGAATACACTAGCAAAGGATGCAATTGCTGCTTGCCAGTCACAAAAAAGTAAATACTCCTGCCAAATATTTTATTGCGGCAGATCTATCAGTGTAAATCACAAAGCAATCATTTGAAAACGTGTTGGTCGTAGCCTAATATTCCTAATTCCTTTTTAGAGATAATTAGTCGGTAACTTGCGATCAAGCAGAGGAGGTCTAGTCCGTAATTAATATTGTGACAGAGTCTTATATCTACTCTAGACTCTTTAGGAATGGATTTAAGCGCATTGCATCAGTTGGAGCCTGCTATTGAATACGAATGTTAGTTGGCAGACAAGATATTATATATTTAGCCCTTTGATATAATCGTAGGCATGCAGAAACAAAACAGTATAGACAACCCATGTCCATTCTTTGTTATTGAATGGATAGGCTTTAAAAACTTGCTCCATTCACATTAATTTATTTTAAAAGTTTTTTTAAGATATATGTTAATTAAAAAAACACACACAAACTTTAAAAAATATACAATAGATAACAATCCTCCTTAATCCTCTATACAAATTTTTATAGTATAAGTAGCGGTTATATAAAAAATTTGATATTTTAACTGTTGGGGAATATATTGTAATGAATAAAAAAATTTAGTAGACTGCAATAAATATTACCAAAAATATTCTAGTATTGACTAAAAGATTATTACTCATATTTTATATGTTTAATAAATGCTGACATTATAATTGAGAATAATGTTAAAGCAATAATTAAAATGTTGTTTT
Organism: Teleopsis dalmanni; assembly: GCF_002237135.1. Taxonomy (NCBI): domain Eukaryota; kingdom Metazoa; phylum Arthropoda; class Insecta; order Diptera; family Diopsidae; genus Teleopsis; species Teleopsis dalmanni. Next base: position 203,431,627 of record NC_051847.1, on the reverse strand, counting down.
TTTTAATATGATTTTTATATTTTTGATGAATATAAATATTTTAAATTTATATTATTGATTGAAATATATAACATTACAATAAATCATCAGTATTCATTATGTAAATTAGTGTGTATATTTATATGAATTAATATATATGTGTTTTATTTGTTGTTACCTTTATTTAAGGTATTCACGAAAGAAATGTCGGAAGTATACCTTGCATTCAAAAATACCTGAGTAAATATGGGATCGCTGCAGAACCATGAAACAGATGAGCACGTTAGCAGTTTCCACAAAACAAAGAAGAAAAGTTCAAAGAAAATTATTCAAATGTGCTCAACTATGTGAAAATAATATGCATGGGAACAGCGCCAGCACTCCAAGCCAATTGGATGGACGCACAAATTGATACATTCATTATAATGAATCCACAAGAATTGCGCATGCCCCTAGCCGATATCCTGTATACCAAACAACTCTGAACACTGTAGAAAGGAGAGCGCACAACGTACAATCACACAAACCCAAAGTCTAACACCAGTACACCTTCGTATGCCCCCGTAATTTTCACACAGCGCGCTTTGGAATGTATCTACGAAAATCGGTGGGTGGCAGTTGGGTTAAGCATGTTCGCAAGGCACAGACTAGTACGAAATTTCCAGGCTGAGTGGTAAAGCACTGCTACGGTGTAGCTTTCGTTAGCACAGGCATGTTACGAGTATAACTTGCACACGCTGCCAGACAGAAGTTACCTTTGCTCTGGCCTGGACGACGCACGGTGGTCGTCTGGTTTAATTTTATTTTTTCCAACCTTCAGTGTGTGTGTACAGGATAATATATTATTATATACATGATATATATATATTTGTATATACATGTATATTAAAAATTCAATACAAAAATTTTAGTTTTGGAACAAAATAAAAAATTAATTTTATTAAATTTGTTGAAAAAAATTTTAAAATTTTTGTTTTACAAAACTGCAGTGGAATGCTAGGAAGAATTTACGGAATTTGAAAACAATAGATTTGTGGCGAATGTGATGCGAAAGTGTACGTGTACGATAAAACATAAAGAATTACCCTCCGATAGTAACAAAAATTAAACGAAATTAAGTGCTGATCTATTATTATTGATTCTTTTCAATTTTTATATAAAAGTTTTAAACATAAAAGAATACAAATTTTTAGAGAAACTTAATACGTAACAAATTATTGACAGTGGCGTCCAACGAGGGTACAAATAACGCCACAGGCAGTGGCAGTGGTGAACCCGCAGCCCTGTTCTCCAAACTACGTAGCTTTTCCATCGGTAGTGGGCCGAATTCGCCACAACGTGTAGTCTCGAATTTACGCGGTTTTCTTACACACCGTCTCAGTAATATCACACCAAGTGATACAGGTAAGCCAGGTCAATCATTTTTATTGTGTAATATGATATACAAATCAAGAGTCAAGAATCTTCTTTTTATGTAAAAAAAGGAAAATCTTTGCTTATTATATTAACTATTAGAACCTCATTTTTGTGATATATACTATGATAAATAATGACATTGCATTTTTTAAAGTGAATTATGCAACCATTTATATAAGTTTTCAGAGTGTTCTTAAGAAACTATTTAGATGAAATTTTTGCATAAAATGTGTAAATTTCTTCCATTAGCGAATATATATGTATATCTGCATATTCATAGTTCGTAGTACTTGTGTTTTTCTTTAATTATGTTCCAAATTTAATTTATACTCAAGTGAAACCAATAAATTTTTATTGTTCTTACAATGGAGTATATAGAAATAAGGTCCTATTCAGCCATTCAGCGAAAAGAAACAAAATGGCCATGAAACGTGTATTCAAAGTAGGGGTATTTGTTATGTATGAGAGGAGACATAGAGACACAATGTTAGAAATTTATGGCACACTTATTTCATTTTCTCCATTTTACGAGTATATATTTAAATATACAAACAAATTGAATTTTTTTTATTGTCCGCAATTATTTTGCTTAAGTTCGGAATATTATTTTTCAACATTCTTTTTTAAGTACATATAAAACTAATTTATAACTTTTAATCTATAGTATTTATTTTTTTAAATTTATTTTATATATTCAAAATATTACATAACATATAAATATTATTAAATAAAGACTTTAGATATTATATATGATTTATTAAATTTGAATTTTTATAATTATATTTTTTTTTTAATTTCATAATAAAAAGGTCATTAATATAAAATTAATATGTGTACATTGGTTGTTCCTTATTTTAAATTTAATTTAATAATTTAACTTAATTTATTTTATGATCGAATTTACATTATTATGAAATTCATTTCTTTGCATTGACTTTTTTTTCAATCTTTTTTTTTTTGTTGATATATTATATAAATAAAA
>NC_051847.1:203412935-203429150 GCF_002237135.1 Teleopsis dalmanni | reverse complement strand
GCGTATTTTGATTTGAGGAGCGTAGAGTGATGCATTTTAATGACGAAAACAAACTATTTAAAAGTTAAAAGCAGTCGAAAAGCAAAGAAAAGTTCAATTAGTTGAAGTTGTGTTCCCAAATAAAGCTGTAGTTAATAAGCTCGTTCTAATTTAAAAGCAAGGCAAAAGCAAGTATCACTTAAAAATAAAAAAGTGACAACAAAAAACCTGGAATTTGAGTATTAAAAGTTTGTGCAGCCTTGGTTACTTGCGGAAAAACACGATTAGTCATAGCTTTTAATTTGACAGGCTTGAGTTCTAAGCCTGGTACTTGCAGTCCAAACAAATTATATACGGACTATAAACTAATTAAAAAGAAATTCAAATATGTCCTAAGACCATTGATGATGAGTACGTGACAATACTCGAAACAGAGTTGTATGGTGAGCTAAATTTAAATAAATTAAATAAATTTTTGTCCTGTCTTTTCTTTGCTATTCGACTACTTCTAACTTTTAAAAAAGTTCTTTTTTTTCAAAAGATAATTTTATCAAAAAAGCGTATATCCAGAAATATACAAATGAAATATTATTTTTGCAAGATAAATTCTATAAGTATGAGACCTGCAGCCGAAATACTTTCGATAGTAATTAAATAAAAATGTCAATCCATATAATATTGTTGATAAATTGAAAGAAATTCTTAATTGAAGGGTATAAATTAAAAATAAATGTCATTAAATGTTTGAATAGTTTAAATAAAATATTTTAAAGCATATCTATAAAATTAATTATTCAACAAATTTATTATTAAGTATGCTATCATCGATTAAAATGCAGTTTTACAAGTAAATTGTTACTATTTTAACCTATTAAGATAAATCTTTGATGATTAAAATTAACAATTTTCAAAAGAAAGAAAATTAATTAATATAATGTATTTCATACAAACTTAGTTAACATCAGAATTGAACATTTTTGTCAATAATGTACACTGAACTGACAATCAATCACACTGACTATAGACATGAAATTAAAGTATCATATTAATTATTTACATAAATCTACTTTGATGTAATTTCTCTTGATTTACTTTCCAATATCAATTTATTGATGTATATATACATCTAGTCACTAGAAATGTTGAACGTGCCCTTTCCATTTTTCCGAATTAAATAGCATTTTTGTTGCCAAAACTCAAGTGTCAAGCGCTTCTGACCTTTTTTGTGCCATCATTTGATGTGTCTATCAATTTTAATCAAAAATAAATTAAAAATAAGATAAGGTGTACTCAAAACCATGAAGGAATGTTTGTGTTTTAATTTTTTTTTTTTGCCATTATTTATTTTGATAAGGTTTATTGCATTTCTTATACATCAATCAATTCAATCTAATTGACATTTTGTTAGAACAGAATTTATTTTGTGTAAGGTTCAACCCAATGCCAACTCTCCCAGACTACACACATTTGTTCTTTCTCCATGAAAGCATAATTTGGTGGGCATTGTATGTAATCAGCCTTCTCTTGTCCTTCTGGGCAAATCCAGTAGTGTGTTGGATCTGAGATATCGCGGAACATACGTGAATAGTCGCTCACAATAGAGCAGTCTGGTTCGGCATAGATGTCCTGACCATGATAACGTGCTTTACCAGCAGCAGCAAAGGCAATGCATGCCACAAGCAAGATTGCAATAAGTGATACTGTAAATAAATAAAAATATATAATATTTATACAGGTTATGTAGAACTATATTGGGAAGTAATATAAAAACCTTTTTGCATATTGGCAACTGTTCCAGTATTTTACCAAAAAAATCACAAAGATGTGTTGTGAGTTTCATTGTTTTCAGTGTTATTTATATTAAAGATATTTCAGTTCTTATCAGCAAACAATTTTAGAACAATTTTAACAAACAAGTGAAAGCACTTAACTTGTTTCAAATTTTTTATTAATTTAATAAAAACTTAATTAAAAAGTTTTCAATTTTTTTAAAACTTTGACCAATAATAATTTTATTTATTGTTATTTAATAATGCGAAATTAATTAACAACTTTTGTATATATTTAAACAAAAATATTTATTTTTAGCATATACTGCCACTTCTATTATAAAACTTTAATAGCTGTCGTTGAAAAAGAGTTATTAATGATTTGAAATACTTCGTTGGCTTAGGCCAATTTAAGACACTGCCAGATGAGTCTTACCAATACTGTTAACACTTTTGTAATATAATAAAAAATCGTTTAAAAAGATGTATATTATTTAAAAAAAGAAAAAAATAGCAAAAATTTGGATTATATTGGTCAAGTGGCGTTAAAACTCACGTTAACATTTTGTACGCCTTGAGCTTTGCCACGAACAAAAAACTGTTAAATTTTGAATAATTTTGCACAGCTTTTTTCTTATTTTTTATATTTAAGCCGAATTTTTCTCGCAGGCGTTAAAAAGAAATACTTTTAAAATACTTTAAAATGTTTGTTAACTTAAATTTGGTGGCTTTTATTATGCAAAGCATTAAATTTCAACTCTTTCTATTAAAAAACAATTAAAGTTAAATTAAGTGTCAACTTAACAATTCACACAATTCATTATGCAATCTTTGCATCTTATAAATATTCCATTCCATTCATAGTCATTAACAAAAACAAAAAATTTGATGAATTGAATTAAAGGGAAAAAAAAATATTTATTTATGCCAATGTCAAAATTTCTTTCAAATTTCGCATCTGCAATATGCCTAGTAACTTAAATTAAATTGCACCTAAATATGCCCGCGGACAATACATTTCATATCATTTAAATTAACTAATTCTATTTTGAAATATTTCTTAAGATAGTTGAAGTTACAAAAACCACAAATATAGATATAGTATATATATAGCTATCTAAATGTGATCAATTATAGTATCACATTATGGGGTCATTGCGTAGCGCATTGATAAAATTTTTCATTATTTTATAAAAACAAAAATAAATTATATATTAATTAAATCCTTTAAAATATTATACATTATTATTATATATTATTATAGAAGCATGCAACAAATAATGGTTCTACAAACAGAATAATATTGAATTATAACAATTATAAATAAATATAATTAATTGATTAAATTATTCCACAGCTGGTTTATGATTTCGTTTTAATATAAACACAGCAAGTGAATAAACTTTCACAGCAAATGAACAAAACTCCAGAAAAATGTGCGAATATAAAAGTCATCCAAGTACGGCTTTGGATCAGTAAGTTAAGAAGCGCTGACTCTAAACTTCAAATTTGGCAGGGCACGAGTTAAATTCCTGCTGCTTGCAGTTTCAACAATTTCTTACGAATAATTAAATATAAAAAATATTTTCAAGACCACTGATGATAGGTATTTGGCAATATTCGAAATAGTTGTATGGACAGCTAAAAATTCAATTAATTAAAATAATATAAAATAAATTTTTGTTGTGTAGTTTACTATTTTTCGAAATTTGTAACAATATTATTATTGTTTTCTATATATATTAAAACTGTTTTCTATATACATTACAAGTCCTAGTGAAAAGCAATTTATTGCTACTTTACTACACAAAAATTTATTATTAAAATGAAAACTAGAAATAATATAAAGTATAAAGATTACATATTGATTGATATATATCATGTAAATCTTGTATATTACCTAAGTACTCTTTAATATAAAAGTTAAGAGTTGCCAATTTTTATTATCATTGTTATTTAAAAATCCATTTTTATTTTATTTATTTACAAGTTTTTATAATTAAAATTGATTACGCATATTATTTTGTATTGACCCAAATCCTGTATATATATCGACCTGATTTACTCGAAATCTGAATCTGAATGTTCCATACGCGACTTGGGCGTTTCTGCTTGCTTATTAGCAGTTACACAAGTAGATAGGCAGTATTCTTCTTTTACAATATTCTATACACGGTTGCCACTTGAAATATTTTTTTCCTGTACCAAAATTGGTTTAAAAAGTTACCATTTCTGCAAAAAAAGGTCCAAAATTTTTTTAGACCTTCTTATTTTTTCGTTCTGTGTTTTTCATAGTGTTATAAATGAACAAAATATAAAATAGTGCAAAGTTGCATTTATAAAAAAAATTGAGTGGAAATATCCACAATAAAGATGGGTCGTCAAAAATGTACCATTTTTTGAACATGAGTACCAAACGAAAAAAAAAGTACCAATTTTGGTACTAAAGTACCATAAATGGCAACCGTGATTCTATATATCAACTTGATTTACCTGGATTAACAAGAAAATGTGAAACTATGTGTGCGTAACAACATATTGACAGACAGATAAATGGAATTCGTTATACCTATACGTTTGATCTTACAAGTTAAAAGTATTAAATGTATTATATACCTATTGATGTCATCTTCATCACTTTAAGTTAGTAGTATCATACTATATAATTGGGATATATTAATCAATTATATTTTATAACCGAAATCCTCCCACATCCACTGTACTCATTAGATTTAGATTTAGCATAGTCTCTGACTCATGCTAGTCATGTGTATTTTAAGGCTAAATTTTTATTGTTTACAAGAGAGGTATCGAAATGTTATAGAAGTGCTGGAATGATTGTATTACTCTGGAAGAAGATTATGTTCATGAATAAAACCGAATTAATCAGTTTAAATTAAATAAAAATTTGTCAATTTTTATTCTAAATATGATATCACTGTGAGCTTCAGGCTTAATTACATATTCGATTATGAAACTTACAAAGTGCTGAAGACTTTTTCAGGTCGCTGTTAATTATGTTATTATTTCTAAAAAGAAAAATCTATGAATATCGATGATCAAATCATTGCCATATAATTATCCCTCATAATTCTTTGTGCTTAAATATTTATTATAATTGGATATTAATATATTTTAATAAATTATACACTGTTTACCTAAGAAATAGGAGAAACAATTTAACCCATTAGTTATATTTATAACATATCACGAATCGGTAGTTGAACCAAGGAACTGCATTTGTATATGCACTGGATCATAACTAAGTGACATTGAATGGTACAGATGATAACGTTAAGTTTATCAGTTCTGATATTATCACACTTGTGAGTAATATCAATGGAATTGTTCTTTTTTGATATACTTAAAAATAATATTTAAACATTTTTTTCGAAGAAAAACAATCTACATAAATGTTAATAATTGATAAGTATCTCAACAAGTTTATTTAATTTGTGTTGTGTTAACTAAAAATTTGCAAATATTTTTTTTTCGTATTTGTACATTGATTTGTGTATTATTTAGTATAAAAAGTCAATATAATTTGATGATATGTTAGTATTGTCATATCAGGTTCTTGCAAATTTTGTGCTACAAAAATGAAATTCTGTAAGTAATTGCAAAATAACAAAATCTGCTATCAATAATAAAGTGCATATAAATTTTGCTTATAGTCCTTTGCTTTGTCGTACTCGCTACGGTTGTTTTTGTAACTGTCTCCGCTACTGATGGACGATCCGGTTGTCGTGATCCCATCGAGGTAGGAGAGACCTATCCACATCATTTCGATCACGCTAAATATTGGTACTGCGAAACACTTGATGTACCAGCAACGGAAATGCAATGTCCTCACGGATTGGCTTACATGCATTTGTTGAAGGAGTGCATTCCCTGGGATAACTGGGTTTGGAAACAACCAGAAAATCCACCAACATTGGCTTAAGTAACAACTGTATAGATGTGAAGGCATATAATAAATCATTTAAATTAAAACTATACTAAAGGTTGAACGTTTTTTTCCATTCACTGCCTAAGTTTCTTATAAAATTTTCGTAATTTTCTTAAGTTTACAAATTTTACTTCAAAAAAAAATACTAAAAAACTCAAAATTATGCCAATAATATAAAGATATATTAAAGGTGAAAGCGACTTAAGTGATAATCCAGTTTCCGTTACAGCACTAGTATTAAACTCATCATAATTATTCTTAAAATCGTGCAAATATCCCAATTTCTTAGCACGCTGATAACAGTTTGATATCCAATAATAGTATAAACCACTTTCATATGAAATAAAAATAAAGTTCTTCAATGGTTCTTCAAAATGTGAATCGGTTCGCATTTGGTATTGCAATGGAAATGATCCGAAACAAACACTAGAGTACCAAAATTTTTTATTATCGAGAAAACGTTGTTGCATGCTAAGGAAGTCCCAACGCTCACTGCTAATAGGATATATATAGGATCTGTTGAATGTATTGCGATTATAATGATATTCAGCAATATCTCCGTAAACTATAAGTTTTTTAAGTTTTTCTACGGACTTCAGGTTATGGAAAATAGATTCCTCCTCCTGCTTTAAAATCATTATTGGACGTTTCGCATTAATAATATCAGTTTCTTTCATTTCGGGTGTATTAAACAGCGTGATTGTTAATAACGTTGTAAGCATATTGGAGTATAGTTGTGAAATGTAGAAAAATGTGAATATTATGCCATAACTCCATAATAACTTACGAAAAAACAAAAATGATGTGGCCAGACGTGGTCTAAATAGCTTTAATGATTGTATTGGTATCGCCAGCATTAAAAGAAGCATGAAATAGAAGACACCACCTTGTTTAAGAAATTCACCTAATGCTCTACTTGTTCTCCAACCACGACGTTGATTACACTTATGAAATATTCTTAGTAACAAATCGGCTGTAATCATAAAAGTTATTAGAAATAACCAAATATACCAACGGAACGGCAGCAAAAGATAGAGATTTCGTGGAATTGCACTGTTTAATGGTAGCATAAAACAACGTTGTGTTATTACATATGGGTAACTGTAATCAACATCCACTGGGTTTAAAGTTGTATACTGCTGCGCACTTATTTCAATGCAGTTCCGTATTAGCATATCTAAAATGTGTGACATATTCATATAATTACTGCCATTCTTCTCCAGCAAACTATATACTTCTAGCGAAACATTGATGTGCTGCATGAATTTTCGAAAAATTATTCCACCAACACCATCTAAGTAAATAAGACCATCTTTTAATCTTGTACTTAAAAACGTTTGCGGTATATCCACCTGTACCGGCAAACGTAAACGGTATCCCAAAAAATTACTATAGGCTTTAGGAAAGTATTTGCTTATGTTCGCGGTAGTAACATTTTTGACTTTTATTGTAGGATAAGGTTCCATTGTATACAATTCGTTGTCATTTGTTATAAGTAGAGGTCTTCGAAATTGCTTGACCCAGAGATATTCAAAGAACTGCTTGAGATCAGCTTCATTACACACGTGAGTGATAAGAAATACAGAATAGCAATTTCGGCGTCCACGTGCTATCGTAGTTGAGATATTTAGTGTGTCATCAGTAATGTTGTTGGATTGAGTGATGATAAGCAAGTTGTGATCAAATATGTTTGCCAACTTCAAATGGCTTTTGGCGTTCCCAATCAATTGAGTTCGCTCCGCGAAATAACTCTGATTAGTATTTTGAAGCACATTAAAGAATTCATTTAGAATCGCATTGTTTATCGTATTGCTGTTATAGATTAAGCTAAAAGAACTTAAATTATAATGAGCACCAATGGAATTTATTACTTTTACTATAAATGGTATTGAATTGTAGTTCAGTGATTTTTTTATTTCGCAACTAAAACAACTATGCGCGATGGTTAAGATTAATAAAATTTTTATACACATTTTCGTTAAAATGCAATACTAAAATGATTTAGATTTGTGAACATAAAATAAAATTTGCCATGAATCAGCAATTCTCGATTTTGAAATCATTGTTTGCAGATATATTAAAATATTTGTTTAAAGTATAAATAAATAAACAAAGGTCTCAGCAGTGCAAATTATTTTATAAAGAGAGTAGCAGAATAATGCAGGTAATATCGTAATCGGTATAAATATTAACTAATATCTTTCAAAATTTATATAAATATTTGATAAAGGTATTGAGAATGCAAGAGTTAAACAAGTAATGAATGGTCACTGCAATCTGATATACTTTAAACAGTTCAAACAACAGTTTGAATCTACTAGACACTTGTATAGATAGTACCCTTTAACATACAGATGATAGTTTTGTGGTTTATAATTCATTAGAGAGTCGTAATTATTATTAAATGCTAATCCGAGTATATATATCTCAAATTTTGAATTTTAAAACATTATATTTTACATATCAGAAAGTTAAATATTAGTACAATTCTTGGTATCAAATAGTAGTATTTTAGTTTGTCTAAATATTATTGAAGGATTAATTTTTTGTCATGAGAAAATAAAAAAGGATAGTTAGCACAAAATCCGATGTGAAAAACTAATACTACCTCTTCTTATATACTATTACATATATATAACAACTATACAACTATATATATAACATCTTTAATCATCTCTTAATTAATTATTCAAAATCTAGCATAATTTGTTTATTATCGGCTTGTGTTTTAACAAAAGATGTTAACATAAAATAAAAAACATATATTCATACCTTTTAAAAACAAATTTCTAATTGTAATAAAATCTTATAATCACTCTGTCATAACTAGTAGACCTAATATTTTTGGTTATGAATTGAGTAAAGATTATAGATTATTAATAACATACATAAACGTCCTGCCTTATTGTTTCAATACATTATTAAGCTTCTGTTACAACCTCTTTTTTAATACTAGTTTATATGAATGTAGTAAGTATACAAATGTAGACTCTGCTTAGCAATATGTATCTAGGTCATAAATTCCTATCGACTTTATAGTCTTTTCAATTATATCATGTCATTTATCATCGCAATTATGCATTCATAACTGCTCCTACACAATCGAACATCGAGGTTTGTAATAATATCATATATTGATTTGAATTATATTCGTGTAGGAGTCTTCTCAGACTGTTTCATCTACTATCTCTATCTTCCGAATAAGTTTTCTTCCAAAGTTTAGTTTAGGAGAAAAATTATCAAATTCCCAGAAAAGAGTAACTTTAAAACATATTTTGAAAAAGTGCTACGAGTGACGAGATGTGTTATAATCCCTGAGGAATAGTGATGGTATTAATGTTAGAAAACTTTTCGTTTCCACTCAATAATAAACACCAAAATGAAAGAAAATAAACTCATGAGAGGTTTCAGAGAAACGTTTAAGTTCTAAATAAGATATTTCGAATCTTAATATCTCTTAACAAATATAAAATATAAGTTACTGTTAGTCCGAAAATGACCTCATCACCTCCGATTGGGTAAAATTTTTTTATGAGCTTTCCTGGTGGCTCGGGAAAAAATTTTGACATTTTTTTCCTAGGAGATATGAACCATTGGGGTTTTGAGAATTGGCATTTTAGAAATTGGCACATTTTTAAACAGCCATAACTCTAGCTATATAAATAATAGAAAATTGAAATTGAAGAAATAGTTTAAACAATTAAAATTATTTATATTTAAGTACTAATTTTAACTGCTGAATTTCAAAAAAAAAAATTTTTTTTCCAAATATATTCCGAGAATTTTTATTGTTTATATTTTATTTATATTCAGTACTAAATTTTACTAAAAAATAAACATTTTCAGGATGACATAATTTTTGAAATTTTTATAATGTTTTTTTTCTCCAAATCGGAGATTATGGGTTCATATACATTAACCATAGCTAGGGCAGATTTAACCATCAAACCATTTTGCACTTCAAGAAAACTTATTGACTATAGAAAGAAATGTTAAAGAATATATATACTACTGAAGATGAAAGAAGATGAAAATTTCATAACTATAATTTTTTTAACCTAATTTAAATAACATGTGGTTAAAACTCATAAAATAAAAATAGTTTTATGTTTACTAAAAGATATATATGTTAAACTTAGTTACTCTTTTATTATATTGTTCTTTTTCTGATTTTCTAAATAAAAGAAAATCACTATTAATATCATTAAATCAGAACTAATATCAACTTTTTTCTCTTACTCTCTGAGCCTCATTCCGAGAAACCATTTCAAAATAATTAACGACATAAATGCGCCTAAAATTGAGTCTTATTTCATATCAGCAGAAAAATTACTTTAGTGGGAAATGTGAAACTATTACGTCATAAATCATCCGCTTAAAAATGATAACAAAGATACAAAACACTGAAAAAGTAACATTTTTTTTCACAAAAAGAGCAAACACAAACTTTTAATTTAAATTGAAAATTGATGACAAGATCCAACAAAACTGAGATTGCAGTTGAAGGTTAAATTTTCTATCAAAGTGGCGTGGAACCCGAAGCTAAAATTTTAGTTGGCAATCAATAAAACTTAGTACTCGCACAATTAAAAGGTTTTGTTGGTGAATATTGCAAAATAGCATAAAAGCGTATAAAATAAATAAATAAAAAAAATAATTAATGTATTGAAATCTGTTCATATTTCAAATTTGATGTCTGCAAAAGATTTTGGTCAAGTGCGCAATTATCGTACTTGTTAAACGCAGATACATTTACAGAGCCGGCCATCAGCATTCATTAAATGCAATTTTATAGCAAAGTTGTTTTCAATTTCATTACAAAAGTTTGATACAAAATTTTATTTCATTCAGTAATTTGATTCGTATCCATGCAGTTCATCATTAAGCTTTCCTTTGTGGCACACGAAACCGTATTTTGTGCGGTGTTTCTGTTTCTGTTTCATTTTTAATGGTTAATTAAAAAATATATTTTTTATATCTTAAATCGTGTGAAAAAAATTATTTGGTTCACATTTTCGAAACAATGAGGTGAACCAAAGATGGGTTGATGATATGATTAATTAAAACATAATAAAATATTGTTTTTCATTTAAAATTAAATAACATATGATGTGTGAATGTCATATATAATGATAATTAAATTAATATATTATTATACGATTGCATATAGAAATATGTTAATTAAATCCAACTTAATTTCAAATAATTTATAAAATCGATATTTTTATATATATGTACATTATATATGTATTAAGCTATTTTAACGAACTGAGTATACTATAAAATGTTTTAAATTTTTATTAAAAATTAATTGCAAATGTTTATAAAACAAACTTAAAGAAATAGCAATCTTAGTAGATTAATTCTAAAATTCAACTAGATCAAGACAAAATTTTAAATCAGCACTTAAATGTACACATTATCCAAGTATTAGGACGCTATCTTCAAAACAGTTACTTCAAGATAAAAAATACAAATTATATATTTATTTTATTATATATTATCTACAAGATAATATCTACTATCATCTATTATCATATATTATATATTATATATTATTTATTTCCGTTATCTATTATCTATTACTAATACACATAATTACTGGATGAATGCACCTCCAAAGTAGCGCCTTCAGTTCCTTTCTATACGTTCTGCTTATTTCTGATATTCCTCTCAGAATTCTTTATTTTTGAAAAATTATTGCGCAGTAACTTCTACATTTGCCGATGAAGTAACAATTTTATTTCTTCGCAAAAACCGCATTGTTGTATTACAAATAAAGCAAAAAAAATGTCACCATGTTATCATCGCCCTCAATAGAAGCACCTCTGCGATAATTATATTACCTATCTAGGTATTCATTTGGACACCAAGTTAGTGTAACCACATTGAAATAAAAAAGTACAAATAAAGCTACTCTACATTGGCTATTCAGCAATCAAATTCCTTGAAGCCTAGATTATAAAGTGCTCTTCTACAATAGTGTCATTAAAACAATTTATATAAGTGTAAGTTCTTTAACATATATAAGTTCTTCAACTATTTGGAAATGCCAGTTTATCAAACGTAGAAATCTAGCAAGATATACAGTCGAAAACATTGAAAGGAATTACAGAAGCACGGTTACTTATCAAGAATGACAATATCTACAGATATATATAGGTACACTGAAGCTAAAATTTAGATTTGACAAAATTAGAACAAAATACTTTATAAAACTATTTCCATGTGTAAACTTTTTAACCAGAAAACTTTTTATTACGTCGAGATAATATCGTCTAAGAAGAACACATAGTTCATGAATAAGTTAGTAGGTATTCATAATTAACTGCAAAAAAAAACTATAGTCAGCAGATCAGACTAACCATTAATATGTTAAGTTACTTGCTAGTTTTAATTAATTTTAAGAAAGATTTTACTTTGTGCTGCTTAATTCTTAATTAGCCCTTAACTGTTTAAGTTTACCTACTTTACATGAATTGAAGGCGTATCACTACAAACGAGGAAAGTGGTTGGCTTAAATAATTATGTCGTTTCCTGATAACGTTTCTTAACTGGTTTATATTTGTAATTTTTTTACTGGAGAAGAATTTCAAGCGATTCAAGATATGTCCCATTTCTGTCTCTTCTTCTTCAAACTAATAAAAACGTAATTTTCTCTCAAAGATATACAAAATTTTCCGTAAATACTTATATTCGAAATTTTTTATTATTCTTAATACTTTTTACTATTTTTATTTTTATTATAACTTTATTATTATAATGGCAACTGATTTAGTACGTTCTAATATAAAAATCTTATATGTTTTACAAGAAAAAGTATCTTATGTGTATCACTGTTGATTTTTTTACCAAATTTATGCATTCTAACTTAAATGAACAAAATATAAGCCATACATTTTATAAAAATATTAAAATGTACAAATTATGACTGGTTCACCGACAGATTTTGGTACCTACCATGATGCTTCTCATTCAGACTATTATTTTTAAGAGATTCCGCCATAATTGTTTATGGTAAGATTAGAGCCCTTAGAAAATTACTTAAGAAGTATTGTGCAAAGTATAATCAGTTTATTAATTAATATTTATTTCCCTATACAATTTATGCCTATTTTAGAATCTCTAACAGTCATTTTATCTAACATTCATATAGTAGATATTATATATATATATATACGAACATATAAGATGTTTTTCATAATATTTACTATATAAGTTCAGGAGCCAAACAAATATGGATCTAAGGATGCTTAATGTATTAATAATTTTTCATTTTCATGTAAAATAAATTATAAATTGCGCTTTATCAGTGTAAAACAAATATGTTATTTTATATATATGTAAACATATAGACATAAACATAAGACATTGTTTTATTAATCTTATGTACTTTCAATATATCGACACTCAATATCTACACTCATCATAAGAATAATCTAAAATCAGTTATATACGGTATTGACTTTTTTTTGTAAATAAAATTAAGTATATGTTTGAAAAAATCTGTCAATTTCTCAAAAAATGTTCTGTTTTTGTTTGAAAAGAAATGTATATTCATATATATCAGTTGTAATACAAATCTTCTGCATCTATAATGTATATAGTATATAATATTTATATATTTGTATACAGTTATTAATGTGATATGATATATGTAACATACACAAATTTCTTAAGTATTTCAACTACTAGTCGAAATCAAAAAACAATACCAAACTAATAAGCATCTGTCCATCATGGGTAATCATATGAATATTGTAATAATATATTGTAATACTTTGGATACTGCTTGTATATATCATTGAAATACTATCAGTATTGGCAACATGCATATTTTAAAGTCCATAACGTCGTACAATACAAAAAATTTGCTTCGGCAATTACAACTGTGACAGTTTCATAAATTTAAAACAAAGTTTATCACAACAAAACAGTCTGTATGTTTTGTTAGGTATACAGTAAAATATTTTTACATAATTCCCTTTAGTTTCTCAGTTTCTCACTTATAAGATTATTACTAAACAGTAGCAAATTAATCGTCCTCAACTCAATGTATTTACGCCCAATCAAACTATTTAAAAACGAACTTAAACACATTTTATACATTTATAGTTTTTTTATTTTATATCAATTTTTTACTTAAATACATTAACGAAACTAATGAAGCTTATTATGGGATATTTAGTAAATATTTAAGAGTTACGTTGACAAATTACAGCCACAATAAAAACAAAAACGTACGTCGTAAAAAAAACAATAAATAATGGCGAAAAACACTTTTTAACAGCAACTGAAGAAGCTGCTGAAATAACAGATTTTATCTTGGCACTGCTAACACCGTTGTAAACCAAACAATGAATGAACATTGCTTTGAACTTCAAATCAGCAGAAAACTTAGAGTGCCCGGCAGCGTTGGGTTGATAAGAGAATCGATGTTACTTGCAGTTGAAAACAAATATCTGCATCTCTAGCCCACAGCGAGCAGCAAATTAACAACAACAGAGCAACTGCGATGCTCAGCGAGCACCGTTCAAACTGTCAACAACAACTCAACATGTGCTCACAAATCGAAAGTGAAGTTGTTCAGCTGTTAACGTATCTACTAGCTCAAGCCCCACTTGAGATACATTTTGAGATTATTGCATTGAAGTGGCTTGAGAGTTGATATATTGAAAGTGTGCGCAAGCGCAAAACCTTTTGCTGTTGGATGCACGCATCTAATAGAGCTACGATCAAGTGATCAAAATGATGGATGATGAGCACAATTTACTATTTGAAGAGTGCATCTTCTTTTATTACATAAAATTGTAGTAGATTTTTTGTAATTTTTTTTCATTTCTCAAGCTATGGAGATGTAAAGCAAAATTAACGCACTGTAACTCTTGTTGAAACACTGCAGACATGGGGTAGCCGAAGTAATTCGTAAATTTTGTATAAATATCCAAGATGCGCTTGTTTTGTGTCATAGTGTAAACTCAGTCTTAAAAGCATAAGCTTAAACGAGCCATTGGTGGCACGGTGCATTAATTTTAAAAAATATTAAATTAAATATAAATACAACTATAGTTAACGGTTAGTGTTTTTATAAAAACAAAAATAATATAACAAAGTTTTTAAAAGGATTTTATATATTTAAAAAATATATGTGTTGACATTATTTATAACAAATTTTTCACTTTTAAGTGCTAAGTTTCATATTTACAATATATAATAATTAAAAATTATATTCATTTGAATAATTAAAACATTAAAAAACATTATGAAGAAATTTAAAAAAAAAAATATATAAATATTTAATTTGAATAATTAGTAATATAACGTAGTACGCAATCTTTAAACAAAAAAAATATTTAGATGATTGAATAATACAATAGTATATAGACATAGAAAAAGAAGAAGAAGAATATAAATAATCAATAAAAATAAACAATTTTAATACAATACATACTGTTACTAAAAAGACTATAAAAAGAATGTGCTAATAGAATGACCTACTAAAATATTAATAATAATCAATAGTGCATTAAACTTACAATATATATACGTACATTATTTCTAGTGATTTAATATTAAAAAATACACTTTTTAATGCAACTATTTAAGACTTATACATAAAGTGTTATTTACAAATATTAAATTTGAAAAAATCGTTAAAATAACGATTCTCAGGAAAATGTTTACATCTTTTTATTAATTTATATAAAGCTTTATAATGTTGGTATATAATAGTTTTAGGAAAAATAAATAAAAAACTAAATTTTTTTTGTGGCTTTTTAATATAATATAAAACAATTATAAAATGAATCTAAATTATTCATTATTCATATTAAAGTAATATTATTATTAAATTGTTGGTAGTGATTTAAAACAAACAAAATTTTATTTTTAATTGTATTTTTGACTGCGATACTACAGTTTCGATTATTAACAAATACCAATCATCAGTGATCTTTGGAAATATTACTTTTATTTAATTATTCTTAAATAATTTTTGAGAGTTATATCCTGAGTCCTCAAGACTGAACTTGTAACCTCTTAAATATTTACCTAAAGACATTTTTATTAACTTACTAAGCCAAAACTGTTCTTGACTTGTGATGTTCCAATTTCAAATTTTTTAAAATTCTCATTAATTTTCACCCAGAAATATTAATCCTAGTTAATTCTCTAGTTCCCAGGTTTTTTTTTGTTTTAAAAAATTATAGGAGGTAATTTTGAAATACTTAAGAAAAAAAATGTGTAAATTAAGATCATCCAATCCAGCAAATCCCACTTATAATTTTAGGATTTCGCAATGTATTAAGTCACTTATAGTGTAATTGTAAAGATTATTGAGACATTCTTAAGAACTATAAAAAAAAATATTTATGCTTTTATCTCTAAAACGAATTTTTCTCTTTAGATTTTATTTTAATCCTGATAAATTTTAAATATATTAATAAACTTTACTTAAAGATAAATAAACTTAAGTAAATGCTGTTGTTAATTTTTTATTTATTTTCAAAAATTAAAGAT